>NC_138957.1:34064114-34449114 GCF_965226115.1 Aulonocara stuartgranti
TGTATTAATAGCAGTGTTGAATATTCTTACACAGAAAAAAAAAACTTTTACTTTTACTAATTTACTTTTATTTGTTTATTTGTTTACAAAAGGTTTGAGGTGTGGAATAAACTGCAATGTAATTTCAAAAAAAAAATATGGGTGTGTGTGTGGTTGTAGGATGTGTTTGTGCAGGGAGGGGGGGGGATTTTCTTGTAAAACAAAGGGGGGGCTAGCAAAAAAAGTTTGAACACAACCTCTCGCTGTCTGTGTCTATGATTCAGCTTTCTAACCAATATGGTCACTTTTGGTTAAAAGTTAAAGTCTGCTATCTCATAGCTTAATACAGATTTATTCCCTCACATATCTTCCTCTCACCTATCTAAAAGCTGATGTTTTAGGGGTTACGTTAGGCCATTTGTTCGGAAATGGCACTGCAAGCTCTCGAACTGTCAATCAAATGTTTTATCAGATTGCAAAGTTTTCTAATCCACACTTTGCACAGAAATATTCAAATTTATTCATAGTTTCATTCCTGTGTGGTTGCGTTTAATACGTACTTATCTCATTCTGAAAACTATTATGTGTCTGTCAGTCCTACACTGACTGAAATGCTTTTACCACATGAAGAGCTTTGTTTCATTCTGGCATGAATGCATTTGGGAGTAAAATAATATTCTGACATCCGTCACTCAACAGCAGTAGAAAGAGAGCGAGAAAAGACAGTTGGCATGAAAAAATAGTGTAATTTTTCAAGATAGGCACTCAGCTAGTTTAATTATTTGTGATCCTACACAGTCCTACTCAGAGAATTTATCATCTCCAAGGGTGATTTGCATGTGCTTACAGAAAAGAGCTATCTTAGTTAAAACTAGTGAATGTACGTAGTGGCATTTGTCAGTGGATGCAGATTACAATATCAAGAGAAAGAGAGCGAAATAAATCAATTTACCTCAAACTTATGTCGTATATGGACTGTAATTGCGGTAATTCGTGCACAGTAATTGCAGTATCAATAATATTAATAATAATATTAACACTATCTGCTCCATTAAGGGGCATCTATATAGAAAGTCGATGAAAACTGGCAACTGCCTCAGCAGGCAGAAAACGTGCTGATAGGGAGCTCCTAAGTCAAACTTTTATCAACCTCCAGAAGTGATTGAACTATCAGTGATTGTGCAGGATACTGTTTACTGATTTATAATTGCCACTAAATAAACTAAAGGGTTTCCTAGACAACCAGAACATTCAACATTCACTAGCAACTAACTATCAGCAACAAAGCAATCGTCTGTGGATTCCCCTTTAAAGCTCTTCAGTGGTGGTTGTGGTTGTAGTCAGGAGTTCTGAGTATGCCAAAAACTGCAGTTCCTTTAACAGCAACCTGGTTCCAAACTGGGGTTGACCCACCCTAATTGTTTGTGTTGTCAAGTCGATATTGTATGTGTGCAGCTGCACTACTCATTGGGATATTTATGGGTCTGATGTAAATACTGTGTCTCAACAGGAGAAGCAACTGTCTCCTTACCGGTTCTAATTGTGTCCGCCTTCCATATCTTTTATCATAAGCTTATCTTAAAAAGTATTAGTTCGCTTCCTTTTTTTTGTTGCATATATTTCACATTTACAGGTTTTAGATGATTGAATAATTTTTAATATACAAAGATAACTCAAGTAAGTACTAAAAGCAATTTATAAACATGATATTTATTTATAATCACCTCTGTTAATCCTTGATATTTCTAATTGAGTGATTTGTATATATTAGTGTTATTTCTTAAGTTTGTAAACTCTGTAACATATTGTATTGTTTAGTCTGTTACTGTTACTGTCTTGGAGCAACTGTAACCCACATAATTTCCTTAGGGATTAATAAAGTATTCTGATTCTGATTTACTGATGGAAGAGGGCTATCCAAACCTGCCTGGCCCTGTGTGAGAAAGTAATGACCAGTTTTGTCTTCAGTTTCTGTCACTGGGATCTCTTCTTTTACCTCAGAACAAGAAAAAAGGAAAAAAAAAGCAGAAGTTGGGGATGATTTAGACTTGATGTCAGATATGGAGATAAAAACAAGTGATTCTACAATATTGCAATTTACTGAAAAATGGTAAAAGATGGAACCATTAAGATTAAAAATTGAAATGTAATTGAAAATCTTTAGGTTGAATCACAGGATTTAAACCTGCAGCGGTGAGGAAATGAGCCAAGGTGCAGTTTTGCATTGAAAGAGGCTTTCTAGACCCTGACTTAAAAGATTTGCACCATTTAAAGCCTGTTAAGATGGTAATTAAGAGTCAGTTTGTTGTGGTTGAAGTTAATAACATTTGGGTATTATAAACTTAGACGATTACTTACACTTTCAAACATGACATGTTTAGGCATATTTTAACAGGTTTGTTTCTGTTTTTGTCATTGTTGTGATTATTATGTTGCATCTGAAAAATATATCAACTTACACAAATAAAGAAAACAAATAAATAAATCAGATTTAACAGATACTTATATATAATATATTTAAGTATCTTCATGAAAAGCCTAGAACTTGACTGATTCAAGTCAGTGTCATTTGTTATTAGAGCAAAATTGTTTAATGTTTTATAACAATGACAATTTTAACTATATGTTTGGGTTATTATTTATTTATTTATTTATTGTTGTGTATTTGTTTGCTTGTTTCTATAGTTGGAACAAATCATATATGACCTAATCTGAAGGTTACAATAATAACATTTAAGCAGTTGTTGGCTGTCTCTGTGTCTGTAATGCCATAACCAGAATAACAGGGGTCAGGGCAGGGAAAAAGACCTGGATTTAGATTGCCTGACTGCGAGCGGGTCAGCTTGAAACAGGCTTATGAAACATGCTTATAGGCTGAGGAACAGTCCAGACCTGCAGGTAAGCTGTCAACCTTACTGGTGTGATCTCAACATGACTCGTGGACGACATCACAGTTTTAAACAGAGCTGTAAACATGAATCAACATAAAAAAGAATGATATGTTAATTTCTCCAACATTTTCACAGGAATTCTGGGATAAAGAAGCTGCTCACCAAAGTACACTGAAGGTGATAAAGTTAGGTAATGAGTTCTATGTTATGAGCTGATTTTTAAAACTTTAGGTTATATTATTTCTAAAAATGGACTCAACGCTCGTCCACAAATCTGAAACTAGGAAAAGCAGAAAACATGAGAAACTAGAAAGAAATATTTTGTCTAAAAATAAAAATCAATTATTGGATTTCACATAAATGATTTTGTTTTGTTTAATGGAATGATGCCTTAAGACAAGCTTTTTTCATGTTTAATGATTGATTTTGTCCTACAGAGTACATTTACAGACAAGTGACTACATGACATCATAGACTGGTATATTCAGTCTCCAGAACTCAGTCCAACAGAAAAACTGTGGTGGGAGCTGAAGCTTCAAGTTTTTTAAGTGACAGCCAAGAAACGTAAAGGATTTAGAGAGTTTCTATCAAAAGGAGCGGGTCAAAGTCTGAGACGTGCCCAAACCTGATGACCAGCTACAAGAAACACCTTACTGCTGTACTGACCAACATTTTGCCAATGTTGTGGTTCAGGGGGTTGGGAAGCTCATCTTGTAACCGGAAGGTTGCTGGTTTGATCCCCAGCTCTGTCTGTCTTGGTCGTTGTGTCCTTGGGCAAGACACTTCACCTACCCCCTACTGGTGATGGCCAGAGGGATGCTTACTTTTGGATAAAATACTTGTTTCACTCAATTACATGCAAATCGATTTCCAACGTTTATGTACTGTGTTTCTATTTGTTTCTCAATTTTTGCTTGATATTCTGTCTCCCCGCATTCAAATGAAACTACCATAAAAATGAGTGATTATTGATAATGTGTAAGCTTGCTGAAAATAAATAAATAAATGTTTTTTCCCCCACAGAGCTTATTCTCACTGATTTTGGGTGGTCTTTTCACGTTGGATTACATTATACACTTATTTATGTAAACATCTGTAATGTAATTGTTGAACATTTGATAAACAGATACAATTCTAACATTTAAAACATTTATATAAAAAGATTTAGCCCCTTAATACAGCGTGTCAGAAACGGTGGGATCAAATACTTTGTTGTAGCTTTTATATTGAGCTTAGGAAGAGAAAAAAACATCTTTATTATAGCCTCGGCTGTTTTACAGCCTTGGAACCCATCATCTATCTTCTGATGGAGACAAAGGTCAGTGTTTTCATAATTCTGGTGCAGCCGCTCGCTATACAGGCCAAGATTTTTCTTCTGTGCAGCAGTTTAACAATGCAGATACCGGTAAATTAATTTAAAGAAACAACTGGAATTTTAATGGTGTTCAGACTGTGACCTGTTTTTGGAATTATATTTTGGCCATGGGATTTCTTCTAAAAAGCACCTGGCCTCTGGCATCAACAGTCTTGTCCCTTGCCTACATTATTATGTATGTTCATATGCCGATATCAGTGCACAGAGATCGCCTGATGCAAAATCGAGCTGGTTACAATATTAGTGGTGATGCTTATTAAAAAGTGTTCATCACTGGGTTAAAGGAGCCTCTGAGAATGCAACAGAAAGAAAGATCTGCCTTTTGAGCTAACATTAAGCAGCATCGCTCAAAATCATACCCGGAGAAATCCACCAAAGAAGCACAGAAAGCTTCTCTACACCCACATGCAGGTTCAGAAAATAGACCAGAATACAATGCAGACACAAGAACTGTTACAGTTTGTCCTCACTTTTTTTTTCCTAGACTCACTTAACTTTCACACTTTTGTTCTTACTACCACTACCACTCTCCACCTACATCTGCAAGTACACAGTGAGCTCTCACTACAGGTCGTCAATATGATCTAACATTAACATATTAATACTTTATTCTTTTGTCAGAGCCTGTAACTACACTCTATTTCTATGGGTTATTCCCCAAACAATGTTATAAGTCATGGTTAATTCAAATCAGGTAGTTTTGAAAGCCACACTGCATTTTTTACAGTTGGTCTGTCTTTAATTTTGTGTTTTTCAGCACAGCTTTATTCAGTCTTCCTGTGCTTTTAAAGGAACTTTGTGTTTTTCTTTATTATTAATCTGTGGTCCAGTGTCATCATCACGCTAGAAAGCAAGTTCAGCACAGTTAGACTTTCTCTGCATTAGCTTAAACCTAAATCCTAAAACCCCTGTGAGAGATAATAGAGTCACAGTAGAAATGGCCAACCTTCCTTATCTGGTCCGGGCTCTACGCTTCACATTCTGTGCATGCTCACATAAATGGTGGCTTTGACATGTCATTTGGCTTCCTCAGTGCAAGATGACCTCTCCAGGGTGACAACTTTAGTCAGAGCCATTGTCAGACAAACAGCTGAAAAAGCCATATGAAGAACACGCTGTAAATATATAACGATTAAAGTCAACACAGGTGCTGCGAACAGGGTAAGAGAGCAGTGGTGGTAGAAAACCATTAATCGTGTGAATTCCATTCATCCACACTTTTTCCACAGCACTGACCTCCACCATCCCCACCACCTCCACCAACTCTTCTGGGTAGACACCAAGGCATTCGTAGCATGTCCCAGGTCTGCCCCAGAAACTCATCCTGAGCCGTTTGTGAATGTGAAGGAGCAGCAGCTCTTTTCTGAGCCCCTGCTGAATATCCTCAACTCTCCACTCGCTTACAACGAGTAGTCTCCAGATTCACCAGTTCACGCGTTCACCAGTTCATTCCCAAAGATATTTCTCCAGCTCTTGTGAATTTATATTAGTATATTTCTAACAAGGCAGCTGGACCTTAAAGCAACTGAACTTTCAACTTTATACATTTGATCATTACAGGTTATTCAGTGTTTCCTCACTATATGAAACTCACAACATTATAAAGCATAAATCATATTTATACATTTAAATCTGAAAGACTGCAAATTCCTCTGACTATGAAATAAAAGTACACACAGACTGTGCTGCTGTAGCTTCACTGTACAGCTTCACTCGGCTGTATTTTACACAGGCAACAAGCTGTGCAAGTACAAATCCCTTCACACGTAGAACATGTCCTCCTGACATGAATCACTCGAGATGTGGCAGTTCCAGCAAATTTTAACCTCTGTCCTCCAAACATAACGTGCTCCAGGTTATGTGTTCAACTTAGCTCATCATGGTGATCCAGCCAGGCACAAGGGTAAAAACAGAGCCACCTTCAAAACATTGCCTTTGGACTCAACATTCCTGGCTTATTAATATTTCTTCATGGTACAGCCCTCAGACTGCCTGCGGCCATGATGACAACAACAGCTCCTACTGTATCCTTCTGCTTTGATCCTCCATTGTTTTGTATGCAGTGCAGCTACAGTTTTCTAAGGATAGCTTGGAGCACTTGTGTTACCTTTAAGAGGGTAAATGGGCAATGACAGGCCGCCTGTATTAGAGGTGAGGTAACTGTGTCCTAGACACATGGATTTTTTTTGAAAACATCTACAAAACTGCTCAATAACGTGACTTAGTTTGTTGTTGTTGAGTACACTAATGACACCCTTAGGAGCCCTGAGAACCAGCCAGTCAAGGCGTGTAGGACTTTATCTGTCTGAATCGTTACTGATCTTCTGTAGCACTAAATATTGTACACGGTTGGGCGTGGTTGCGATTTGTGTGAGCTGAGTGAAAGCTATTGGCTCAACAACCAAATCTTCAATTAAATCGACTTCATGATGCCAAAGCGACAGGAGTGATCCAACTTGCCTCCATCTTATCTAAGACACCTGAAAGAGTCTGCAGTTTATTCAAAGTACAAGGAAGGCACGCTCACATTTCCTAAATCAGGTGATCACTTTAGTGTGCACGATTGCCTATTAGTCCAAAAATTAGTCCAAAGGTCTCATGATTACTTTTGTTGGTTTTTCTTGCATCGCTGAGGTTTTAAAAGTTATTACCTGAACATTTAGAGTTAAACATTTTGTTATTGAAGTACATAAAAAAAAGTAGTCAGGTGTGTGCGCAGAAGAGAGAGAGAGAGAGAGAGAGAGAGAGAGAGAGAGAGAGAGAGAGAGTGAGTTAAAATTATCCACCTAAAGCCAATCCTCCTCAAGCTGATCAGTGTGTTGAATGGACTAACCACCTTGGCGACTCCAGACTTGCAACAGGTAAGAAAAGCTTTGCTTCTTTTTAACCAAATGATGCACTGTTTTCTAAAATATCGACCTTTGGGAAGATTCCTAAACGATCTCTCTTGTGAGCAAGTAAATTGTTGATAAACAAAAGTAAAGTGAAATTCACGGCCCCATGGATGATGTAATGCTTCCACAGACTGAATGAAATGAGTAAATTAAGTTTAAATAGTTTGTGGTTCTGATTTGTTAATGTAATATGTGATTTATTTAGTGTGTACTGGTTTACACATTCGCCTAACATGCGAAAGAGCCCCGGTTTGATCCTGTGACGAGACACAAATCCCTTTGGGTAGTGACAGGAAGGGCATCCGGCATTTTAAAAAAACTCCCCGCTGTGGCCACCACTGATGAATAACAGAGCAACTGGAAGTAGCTTCTATAAAGTGTGATTCATTTAGTTACGCAATGCATATTTAAGGATTTTCTCATGAGGCCTCTGTCAACCAGTTACCATAAGCTGTACCTTAGCTGCTATATGTACCTACCTCAAATAAATATAAATAAATGGGATTTTACATATTAGTAAATCAGTAGATTTACTGGCCACAGTTCTGACTTTTTGTGCTACAAATGTAACTATCCAGCCAAATCCTCATCAAAAAATTCTACTTTTTACATTTTTACTTCTGTGAATCTCTAATAAACTGTAGGTGTGATACTTTATTATCTGCATCTTATTTAACCATAAGACACAAAGTAAACTGAGCTGAATCATCTGAGGTCAGATGAGTTAAGATATTTTGTGAAAACGTGTTCAAATGAATGCCTGGTACTGTAGGTGATTCAAGTCCCTTTGTTCTAGACCGTCTTCAACAGATGTCTGTCTCAAGAGCTTATTAACACGTTAGAAGTAATTGCTTTAAAACTGCTTGAAATTCAAATAAAGTAAACTGGAGGAATGAGGCTGAATGCTGTTCCACTCACAGGGTGAGAGGAAGCGGTACCACTGTGGACCAATCACCAGTGAAGTAATATTCAGCATAATTATGGCTACTTTTAAGAGTTTTCAGTCTTTTGTTTACTACTTATAGTATTTTTTTTCTGCATGCTAATATTCTGTTACTAATATAACACATAAGAGGTTTTATAATATTTGATTTGTCCTCATCTCTGCATACACCTTCAGCCGTCTGTGTTATATTCAGTGTATTTTTGATGAGCTTTGGCTCACGTGAAGCTAAGATTTCAACGTATTTGGCATTTTATTGAACTCAACTTCTTTCATGGGTGCAACATTTTAAAAGTGAAGATTCTTCTCAGATTTTCTGTAGTAGCTCTGTTGCTGGTACCTTCTTATATCCACGGTTGTATCTCAGGGATTTTTTACACTTATTTCGTTCATTGATTCTTGTTTCAGTGAACATTTGTGCAGTATAGCAATAGCATACCTGTGATAACGTTCCCTTCCTGTGTATCCCAACAAGTCTTTGGTCAAACCTGTTCAGTGGAGATCAATTGGGGCCACGTGCGGCACTGAGCCTTTGGCTTCACGCCTCTTCGTTAGCTACAGCGAGGGCAGAGGCAGCTTAAAGAGGTCAAACAAAATGTGAAGGTGATCCATCACAGTTCAGATCAGAAGTCCACATCTTTAGAAATGTGACACCTGTTCTCACCAAAGAGCACTGATAAGCAACCAAGCTATTGTGAAAACTGCAACTTTAACCCTTAAAATGATGAGAAGAAAATCAAACTTTGCAGAATCGATACTGGACATTACAATTATGGGAAATACTAATAGGCCTACCTGAAGTTCCTCTTTAGGAAATCAAGGCACCAAAGAAAACTGACACAGATAAAAAAAAAATTTAAAAAAGAAAAACATCATAAAGACAGCAAAGATTTGTCCTCAGAGACACAGGGAATGCTTTTAGTGCTGAAAAATAAAGAAAAAAGATAATTTACTACCCGTGAGAATTAAAATGCCCTCTAGTCAAAGACCCGCCTGTTACACTGCACTGTCTGGACCTTTGTTAAGAAACCTGAGCTTCCTGCATGGCGCCATCCATATGAACTGTTGTGCTAAGCCAGTGTATTGTCACATTGGTTGATTAATGTTGCCACTCTCAACACTTGAGCCTAAGAGCTTTCCACACTGCCACAACTATCCTGATTATGGTGACCACACTGAGGGTGGTCTCTGAAGTTGGACCATAGTAAAGTCAGGTAATGTGTTAACTTGTTAATTCTTGACAAAGGGAATGGCTGAGTTCATATGATGAACATTTACATTATGCGCTGGTGGAAAGTAGAGTTATTATTACAACATGTTTTGGCTTTTTTCCCCACAATTTTAAACCATGTTTCCTTATAAAATGTGGACTTTATGTAAAGTTTTGAGACAAGTTGATCTTGACAGGCCGATAAGAGTGAGATGTGTAGTGATTTTGATGGCGTACTGGTCTTTCACACTGAAGGCAAAACTGTTGGTATACAAGATTTACAAGGCTTTTGTCGCCTATGAGCATGTGCTGTGGGTAGTGACTGAGGACAAAGTTCACAGAATCGAGTGTTGGAAATGATGCTCAGGTTTTAGTAAAAGGCTTCACTTTTGTGAAAATGACAGTTGGCTAATTTACTGACATCAAAATGCACTAAATTAAAAAGTACAAGGGTGCGACAAAGCCTCTCAGCAACCAGCGCACTTAGCGGCTTCACAGTAGAGGGCTGTTGACCCAACCAGCTCTAAACTGTAATTTCATGTTGCTGTGTGAATGTGAGGCATGATTAGGTTCAAAAGGGACACCTGTAACTCTTCTTTATCCTTTTTCCAGTTGTTAAAATGTTGCCTGCTTTGTACTGACAGGAAGGCAGAGAGCTTTAGTGTATGAGTCGACATATCGGCGCAGTGCTTGTTATCATGCTTGATCACATTCTGTTGTCTGTCAGCTGGTTCACTGTAACAATATGGCTGCTGTATATTTCCAGGGCTGAGGAGTCATTTCAGTTGTAATTTGGAACGATTTGCATGTCTGTGGAAACAAAACACAGTCAGCTAAGCAGGTATATTTTATAATGCTTAGTAATATGTCTCTGTAATTTGGTGCAGCGGTCATGTTAAACGTTACCCTATTTTACTAGACTTCAAGCATGCAGCTTTGTTTTTACTGAGCGATGTCAGGAATTTTTCGGCATTTTTTCATGTTGACAAAGGTAAAACGGGAGCTTTAACAACAAAATACAAATCTGAACAACAAAAAAGACACATAAGGACTTTTAAATATGGTGTCATTGTGAATAAGACGTTTAAATAAATTTTTGCCTGCAAGATGATGTTATATCCTATATATCCCCAATATAAAAACAACAGTGGCTCATAGGCTCTTCCACTGGTGATTATATTAATAGGGAGTAATAATATTGCTACTAAAATACTTTTTTATTTATTATTTATTAAAGCTACAGTATGAAAAGCTAATGTTTAGTTTGAATCTTGTATTAAAATAACAAACTACATATGATACAGCAGGTACATAAGGTAATGTTTTCTTTAAATAACTGTAATTCTATTAGATTTCATAATGAAATCTAAAATGACAAACTAACTCATTTATTACTTCATTAAATGTTGAAACACTAGCTTAAAAAATATTGACTGAAATTCAGACCTTTTGAATTATTTTAATATGCAACTTAATTTAAAAACAAGCCAACCAGTTACGGTGTTAAAAATGCCACCTGAGCATTCAACAGTTTTTTCATCTCACAACTAAAAAAGAAAAGATTAATTTGCTTTTAGGACTTAGACTCGCTCATTAACGCACTCTGAGGCGTTTCTTTTGCATAACATACCTAACCAAACTTTTAATAATGAAGAGTATCCTCACATAAGAACAGATAAAATTATTAAAAACTTACTTTCACTCATAGTTTTATGCTAATACAAAGTACACACTGCACCAGCTGCTCAGGATGTGATTGCCAAATCTCTTTTGTGTGTAATCTTATATATGGAGGCATTTGATAGATGCTGTCAGGCACAAACGTGGCATTGCTTTTAAACTGATTTGTTTTTCATTTATGCAGCAGATTCTGAAAAATGACTGTCTCGAGGCATACATTTTTAAACTCTCTATACTAATTTTTTTATACAACAGTACTTTGGGGAATAATCATCTTTTGGCTTTAAATATGTCAGATGTCATGAAGTTTATTTAGCAAAAAAGAGAACATTGTACTTGTGTAATTATGTCTTCCAACAAATTGATGCATTCTGATGTACTTAAATTGAATCCATTAAAAAATACACACAGTAGGAGCAGACACTGTCTCACTGTCTTAAATAGAGTGACTTGGATGGACTTTGCCGTTCCGCCTAATCATGTTTTACGAATGTGACTAGAGACCAACCACATACGCAGTATGCCTAATAAGTTTCTTTGTGACCCTTTAACATTTATATATGTACGTTTTCACCAACTCTATCTGCTTATCTTTATGCATCTCTTCGACAGCTGATCCTTCCTCCCTCAGTTCAACCTCACCCACCTTCTCCTCACCTCGAGTCTCACTTCCTGCATTGAAGTCAGGGCTGTAACACATGAAAAGTTACATAAATATACTCATGTAGTCCTGATAGTCAGCAGATTAGACATGAGTCCATCCCATCTCTGGACAGCTGATGAGCCAGCTAAACAACAACAGCAGCTGGTTACGAGCTAACATGATGTCAGTTAAAGTTAGAGTATCCTGAAAATCACATTTTTTCACCAATAAACAGTTTGATTACATTCTCACACCACATGAAACACAAGCGTTCAAGTCCAACAATGCTACATCCACTTCAAAGAAAGTTTCACTAGTTCCAGCTAACAACTGTTAACAGCTAGCAACAGCAACAGTTCAGGATATCCTCGACAACTTTCCTTGAAATCACATGATCAGAAGTGATTCACCGATTCATCAACTCATATCTGACTCCCTTCACAGAGTTTTGCAGTCTCCTAAAAATGAACAAGACCAACAGGCTACGATCACTACAGCTGAATGGCAGCCAGAGTTTGTGAGTGACCTGTGTATAAAATTGTAAAATACTGCAAAATATGTTTAGGGTTTTTTTTCCTGTAGTATTTTAATAATATGGCGTGTACACGAATGTTTTTATACATACACAGTAGTAAAATCGGGTTGGCTAGCCACAGGTACAGGCTAAATGTTTTTAATCTCTTAATTGTTTAAAATGGTTTCATCCTACAGTGGTCACCATAGCAATCTAACAGCTGACAGTGAGATTGTTCACACTTAAACACTACTGCAGCACGTCTGACTTTTCCTAGTGAACATTTATATTTTGTCAAATGAATCCTCTTCGGAAGCACGGCCCTGGAGGTTATTAAATCAGTGAAGGCCAATCAGTATCAATGTGAGGCATTGTGTCACTTACTCTACAGTGAATCTAAACACACAGTATGGTTGGTCCAAGTTTCAATTACTTCAAGTGAAATTGTCCTGCAGCCTTTTGGAGTCTGTGCTCTGACACATATCACAACATCTATGCATCATCAGTCATCAAAGTGCCTTTAAGCTGCAGACAGGCCACTCAGTTGAAAACTGAAAGTGTATAACTGACCCAAGCAAGGGCCTTCAAAGTGCACATCTTAATGAAAGCAAAATACAAATGTAGTATAAAAACGGGCTTTTTTGTGTCACCTGACACAAGCACAAAATGAACTTGAGCTCTGTCAACACACAAAGCTTTTCAGATCTATTATAAATGCTGGAAAAGCCACTGAAATACTCGATTGTATAAGCAATTTAAATAAGACAGCTGTTAGGAAAAGTTGCAAAATGTGTATTAATGCAAATTACATTAATACACAAGCTACTGGCTGCGTGTCAAGCACATGCGCTTCTCCTGCAGTGACACGTGTGGCAACAGCAACTTGTGGGTTGGAGGGAGATCATCTGGCAGAACCAGGACCCTGCAGTCAATCCCTCATTAAAGAGCATTACATCCAACCAATCCTATTTGACCGTCACCCTTGAAAGAAGAAGCAGGAGCTATGAGGACACGGATGTGATCCATACGGGGGAAACATGAGCTGATCAGATGACGAGATCAGCTTGATGTAGTGAATCTGCAAAGGAGCGCTGTCACTTTGTGCTTTTAACTACTGAAGGAGTGAAAGTGACAAAAGATAATAATTTCTGACGTGAGGGTTAAGGAAACCTAATGTGAACAATTCCATTTGAAAAGGAAGGAAAAATAACGATGACATTTGGGAAATTTGATAGAAGTTAGAAAAAGGTTTCTGCTTTGTCTGCGATTATATTCTGAATTTTAAGAATATATTTTTTAAATATGAAAATAAAACATCCTTTCTATATTGTACTGGAGAACAGCTTTATAGCATTAAAACCTGCTTTATGGATTTTTAAATGAGTTTTATACACAGCATACAACATATTTTATAAGTCAGTGACACATTTTAATATGTCCTTTTTTTTAATGTAGGATAACTGGATTAATTAAATATAAACTTTTGTTGTTTATTAATCCATCCAGCCATCTATCTTGATCATGGTGGGCAAAGACAGAGTATAATACTGATATGACACCAAATTATAGCTGAGTTCATTGTTTATCCTATTTACAAAAACATAATGAATCATAAAAAAACAACAATATCTTTTAAAAGTCTCCACTATAATCATCAGGAGCAGTTACAGCAACCTACTTTTTGTAAGCTTTGCTATATAATACTTTCAACCATTATGGTGTCTGTGCAGCCTCCATAAACGTAAGTCTCACTTTTGCTGGTTGCTAAATTTTAACAGCGTTCTGCAAACCTCAAGACACATCACGAACATGAAGGCACAACAAAGTGACACAGATGGTGTGTTGATTTGTGTCTTTGCATTCATGCTAGCATGGAAACCTATATAAAATTAGAAAGACAGCAACCAGTTATCAGTCTGTGCAAATGTGCAAATTTAAAGTTGTTGTACTACTTTCACATGACAAGAGCACAGTTAGATCTCACTCAGCCCAGGTTATGTGGAGCCAAATTAAAAGTTGGCTCAATGGAAACTTGATCATTTCCCCACAAGGCAAAGAAAAAATGTATGCAGGTCCAAGGTTCTCCTACCCTTTCCATCTTTGACAAAGGAAGGTTATAAACACAAGCAATCATTATAACGTTGTACATAAAGCAATGCTGTTTGGACTAGCATGTGATGCCACGTGTCTCAGTGAGGTATCATGTCATGTAAATCTCCACTAATGGTGTCCTTAAGTATCAGACAGCAGGGCACACTGTTGGATTATGGCTCTCACGTAGTGGCTGCGTGCACATCGTTAAATGCCTCTCAACAAAACGTGTTTGTTTTTAAGAAATGGCTGATGAATCCTGCGGTGTTTCTAATGATGAAATATGAGACACCATTAAACTATTAATGATCTCAGATGTTATATCAAAGTATCAGCCAGAATTCTCTAAAATTTAAATTTCATCCAAATCATTACACTAAAGTGGTACGTTGTATGGTTCTGTTTATCCTTTTGATAGTAAGCACTGGTGTTGTGTTTATAGAAATAATGCCTCAATGCTAAATCGGTCATTTCTTCTGGTAAAAAAGAGAAACTTCTGTCAAATTTAGCAGAAGTAAGTGAGAATCAGAGAGTCACTGTATCCTGTAAAGAAAATCTCCTGACAATTCATACCTTATCACATTAACACATCAGGTTTTGTACAAATTAGACTAACAAGTTAGAGCTCATCAATTAGTGAGCTTTAGACTTAATGAAAGGTGGATGTTGTCACCTTTAGACAAAGCAAAGGCTTTCTGTTTTTGGTCTTCATGGAAAGCTATGTGGCTGTTGGCTGTAGTTTCATATTTACTGTACACACATGCTGTTCTTATTTACCCCTTCGCAAGAAAGACAACTGGTATATTTCCCAGAAATTCTAAGCTAATATGTAATTTAAAAAATGCCTAAAATCGCAAAAAAGTATTGTCATTGTCGTTTTTCTCAGAAGGACAGTGTCACAGAAAGGGCGGTGCCAGAAAATCGGATGTTTGTACTTAATGTAATGTGTGTTGTGGGTGTTTAAAGATAAGGAGCTTAGAAAGAACAAGCTCCTTATCTTTTCCTGTGTGTTCTGAAACTTGTTCTTCTTGGCTTTGCATCGCGCTCTCGGGCAAGACCAACGAGCATGCGGTTGATGCATGTTTCTTGCTCTGCTGTTCAGGTCTAACAGAACAAGTATAAACAAAAAAAATAAATTATTAATACATTATTATTAGTTGTCCATCATCAATAAGGAACACCTATTGTACAGTAGATGTGGTTGAATGCTTTTCTTCTGTGCAATAATAATGTGGACATCCCTCTTCTTTGAGTATGACTCTGTCTCTCCTCGCCGTGCTGCTTTTAAACAGTCAGTCAGCATGGCAGGCTGAAGGCGGACAAGTTCTGACACTGATTCATGAGACTCGTGTGAGTGACTGGGCTCAACAGGCATGCCCTTGTCTCAGCAGAAAACCAGCTTTCATTATTCGAATGATTGCCCTGTGGCTTTGACGGAAGATTAATTGACCATAATCTGAGTATACTGTGGCCTGCTGCAGCCCTGAAGACCCCCAACCACCACCACCACCAATCAGCCCTCCCCTCTGTGGCGTCTGTCTGTGTGTGAGTCATTAAACTTAAACTGCAGTCTGCTGGTTAAAATAAAACATGCTGACCACATGGATGAGCATTTTAATATGTGGAGATCAACTGCTTATGATGCTGAACAGCTCTGGTACCTTCCTGCAGCTAGAACTATAACAAAAGCAGATTTTTAAGGTAATGTTGAAAAAGGTGTTTATCTAGTTTTCCTTCTCAATATGAGTGCATCAAAACCATGATTGAGTCATGAAACTCTTTATGGTTTTGTTTACATCAATATTCTCAAGTTCAAAGATGAGTGTGAATCGGAAACTCACTTAGTAATTAAGATGGTCTCCAGTTATAACCCAATTCCTGTCCTTTAAACCTGTTCTCTCCTCTCTGCTTTGTCTCACTTTGCCTCTTGACAGTCTTACTTTTTCCTCAACCTGTAGCTTTTTGGGTTTGTTGTTGTTGTTGTTTTCCAGTTGGCTGAATCATATATTGATTGCACTGTAAATAATACTTAAAACCATGAGTGGAGATGATCAAAGCTTGAGCTAGCTGTTTGTTTCCATTATGTCTCTCTTCTTCTTGACTTGTTTTGTTGATGTCTTGTTTTCTCTGTCTCCCAGTAGGTAATGGCAATGTGATGGATAGTTAGAAGCCAAAATTAAAAGGATTATTCCTGGCCATCGAACACAGAAGGTCTTTGAAGCCAGAAGAAATCACCTGTCTGGCGATGCCCCAGCACCTCATCTCAGACAAAGTGGATGAATCTATCAGCTGAACTTTCTCAACCTGTTAACTTACCATCGTGCCAAGAAAGCTTGCGTGGTTCTAAAAGGTGTTCTTGAAGACAAGCAGCTGGAGTTTAACAGTCCCCTTTGTTCCCAATGTTCCCAGTGTTTTTAGAGCCCTTCCTTGGAGTTTCTGTCACTTATCCTCTAAAGGGAATTTATTTTGTTGACATGATTAGCACCAACACCTCTCAATCAGAAGCAAATGATTTCTATTGATGGTGTTTGTCCCCACAAAACTAAAGCCTTTGAAGACTGTCAATTTCCGAGGAATAATTTGGACTCTGACCAGATATGGCCAGAGACGTCCGTCCTCTGAGCCAAATGCCTTTGTCTACAAAGCACGTGCAACGGGTGGGAGCTACTCTGGGGCTTGTCCTCCCTTTCATCCCCCTACGATCTCTTATTTTCTATTACTTCCTTTCATGTGCAGCAGCAGCAGGTAGTTCACCTGGCATAGAATATGATTATGGCATTAGCCCCAAATTTGTTTGTACTCCCATTCCCCCAGAAGCAGATCCCAGCTGCTTCTCGCCACCCAATGTGCCCCATGGACCAAGCAGTAACAGCCATAGCAGTGACCACAATGGCGGGAGCAGGCGAGGCATGATGTCCGACGAGGCCAAAGCCACTATTCTGCATTTGCGTGAGAGCCTTGTGAGGCAGAAGGAAACCATCCTGGACCAGCGAGAGACAATCAGGGAGCTGAATGCTAAGCTCACCTTATGTGAGGGCTTTGGGGGTCACCACAGCACTGGTCACCATGACAGTCATCACGATAGCCATCACGATAGCCATCATGACAACCATCATGAAAACCATCATGATAACAACCATAACAACCATCACGGTACCCACCATGACGACCATCATGGACATCACGGCAGCCATCATGCATCATTGTCACTGCACCATGGGCCTTCAGGATCTCACAGCAATGACCACCATTATTCCCACGGCAGCCACAGACTGGACCACAACAGGAAGGGCTCGTCATATAGCAAACACAGTTCCTTCTCTCCAGAACAGACTGGAAAAACCCTGCAGACACTAAAGGAGAGGCTGGAGAACTTGCAGGTAAGCATGAAAGATTATAGTTTGATCATTTTTTGTAGCGTACTCACTTAATAGCACTTAATAAAAAAAATCACAACTGGATAAATGAACTCACTGCGCACTAGGACAGGTGACTGGGACCATGCAGTATCTTCAGTTTGATTTGTTTTGCAATTTTTAAAAGTGTCATGCTTTAAAAATTGCTGCACAATGACCTTTTTTTAAATTTCAAAGATGCATGAGAGCTACTTGCCAAAGTCTGAGCTGCATGGGAACATCCAGTGAATATCTTCCTCAGTTATGCAGGAGAAATACTAAAAAGTATGAACCGAGTAATTAAACTGAGATTGCACTGCAATAAATTATGAGGGAAATGGCTGTTAAAATCTTAGCTTACCAAACGGTGACTTTACCGTGTGTGCCTGGACCTCTTCACTATTCCAAGCTTTCTGAGGGCAGAAACAATGCACAGCAATGAATAATCCACAGCATTGTTCATTGTTGTTGTTCATTGAAAGCCTTTTTGTATCAGTGGAGTTTGAGTGCTGTCATTGGTGAGCTTAGTATCTGTTTGTTAACAGTCTAGGGTCCCCATGTTTTAAAATATCACAATTTTGTGTGATGGTAGATACCAATAAAAGCTCGAGCTGCTTTAATCGTGGTAATTGTGGTCCGCGCCATTTGGGTGGAGTTGCGCTTTCTTAATGCTCTCATGTTATTTATGTATCTGTTTTACTATTTCTCTTTTAATTATTTATTTATTTATTTGTTTTTAATTGTAATTGTGTGTCAGGCACTTTGTGAGTGTGTATGTGTACTTTATAAACCTTACCTACTACACTTTTTGCACAAAGAAAATTCAAATTGTCTATAATGTGTCTGCAAAGAAAAGCTGCAGACAAGCAGAAGTCTATTAAAGGTTTGACTTAATTGGGGTCACGTCTTACGTCACTGAGAGTCACATGCTCAGTCACCGAATCAGCTGCCTTTGTTATCTGCTGCCAAAACGAGGGATATGTTTCATTAGGACATAGTAACCTGAAGGTTATTCTATGGATGTTGTACATTTTACTGCATCATAGTTAATGCATATTCTCAGGACTAAATCATTAATTTTTTAATTTATGTTTTTGTAATAATTTGGGGGAAATTAAAAAAAATAGCATTCAGAAGTTGTGGGCAATCTGTCTCACACACTCATCACAAACCACCCACCAGTCACTATGAAACACGTACCACCCACAATGCTAATATGAAAGCTGCTTGACTATTGTCTCAGAGTTAATGTCTCTGCATCGTTCTCTGTCTTTCTCCTGGATATCAGTGGCCAAGGTCGAGCTCAAAACAGGAAGAAGCTCTAAGTTGATTAGCTCTCACCCCTGATCTTAACCTCTGTGTGCCAGCAGGAGTAGGATAAGTTAAGCTCCCCTGGTGGAAAACAAGCAGTCTATAGTATTTAAACACCGACAGAATGACAAAGAGTTTAGATTAAAGAAAAATCTTTTTTCCCCAGTAATTCTTGTATACTGGTTTAGCTTTTTTGTGTTTGAACTTGTGTGTAATCTCTTGCCTTAAAGTAAATCACTACACACACGAACACACAAACATATCACTTTCTCTCTAAAAACACTCTCTAAAATAATATATATTTATAATATAACTATATATTTAAAATGAATGTTTACCCTACACAGCTAATTACTAATCATTGTTATAATGAATTCATACCAAATGCAAATCAAAGTTTTGTCTTGTGGTTCTCACAAAAGTACAGTCATGCTGGAAACCCACGACTGTCTAACAGCCAGCAGGATGTGGAAGAGTGCAAATGAAAACTGCAATAAGGTTACAGGATCATATTTTCAAAACTTTCCATGAAGTCCTGCAATTTCCTTCACTGTTCTCCAAGCCATCTTTATTTCTTCTGTCACTATAAAATAAAAGAAACTGAATCATTCGGCTCCAGCTCCCCTCAAACAGCATCAGTTAGTTATTGACATAGAAAGTCAGTTATTTCAAAGACTTTCCAAAGCACACCGTTGCCTCACAGCAAGAAAGTCTAGGGTGCTAGGGTGTACCCCACCTCTCATCCAGCCGTCCAATGACTTTGATAAGGATAAGCAGCAGAGATGGATGGATGGATGGAATTCCTATTTAATAAGTCCTCCAACAAATTTTACATGGGTTTCCAGTATAATAGAACAGGAATGTCCAAACATGTATAACTTTCGACTGGGAGACTGGGTGTTGATCTACCCAAACCTACTACAATCACCATGGTGTCTATAATTTACTACGACAACTTTGGCTGGTAGAAAACAGACATAGAACAAAATACCCCAAGTACAATCAAAAGCTGAACAAGATAAAAAGGAACCAACTATCAGATTTGTTAACATTACAGCATGTAAAGCATATTAAAATTCACTCCCCATATAGCTGTCGTGAATGGGGAAAATTTCATACAGACCAATACTACTTTATTAACATATCAACCCCCTCACTGGGTTCAAACACCAAAAACTAATTTATAATGAGACCCTCTACAACATTAAACACATATTAGAACAACACCAAGAAAAATGATACAGGCACTTACTAAGACAAGGGCTAGAGGTCTCTTAAAATGAAAACATAACTCTGGTTCATATCAAGTGTTTGTGTTGTTTAAAAAGACAATAATGTTAAATTCATTAACATAAACTTACAAAGCAATAAACATCTTAATGATGTTTTTTACAGTTGTTATAATCCTTCCAGATTCCCAACTATTTAAGTGGTTTTGCTGTCTCACTTTGGTTATAGTTTCATTATTCTGATGTCGTAATGTGAGTCTTAAACCTGGCTGCCAACTGGCCTGTAAAAGCTTCATTATTAGTGTAGGTGGTCTCAGGTCATGCTGAGGGAAAGTGTTGCCAAAAATCCCTTTCGATCTCACTTGAAGGTGTGAGACAAAACAGAACTGGTGCCAGGATTTACCCTCAGCCTCTCCCTCTAACAGGATGTCTACACCACCAGCCTCTGGCCATGCACCGAAGGGCGCTAGCCAACCTCACTTTCAATTAGCTTCATCCTTCCTGACAAGGCTATTAATCGTGGCGTGTGCTGGCAGGGAACAAAGTCGGATTTGCTGGTGAGGAAGACGAGGATGAAGGAGGGAGAGGAAAAAAGAGGACAAGAAAACTTTTCCCCCTGCACTTTTAAATGTCATACTGAAGTTCCTCTTGTACTATTGTATTGATATAACCTTTGGTTCTTGTTTAAAGCATTAAAATGCAAAGTTGTTGTTGTAAAACTCTTATTACCAGCACTCACCTTTCTCCCCCTACAGTCCTTTTCTTTGACATCTTTTTTTATAGTTTTGCTAATAGACAAAACTGACAAGGAGTCACAATCATGCAGTTAAAGTCAGTATCTTTCTCCAGTAATGAGTTTGAAATAGCCTTGTCTTGAAATCAGTGCCTTACTTAAATAGATTTTTGGAATGTTTCAAATGAGGTCTGTGGTTAACGCAAGTCCTACACATGTTTTCACATTTTGTTTTAAAATATGAAACTGAATACCCAAATACCTGCTTCAGGAAACCCATGTTCTTCAGGGACATTAAATGTCATGATGCCACACATAGGAGCTTTGTGGTGGGAACATTAAAGTCATACTACCATAGTTCATTTTACTATAAAGGTACTTAATCTTTCAAAAATCCTAAAGGGTCCTTAGATTTGTGATGATTATACTAGTTATCAAAACACCTACATATTCTAAATTTCTATTTTTGAGACCTTTTTTCAGCAATAATCCAAAATCCCATTCTCTTTATTCAAGTGAGCCAGGTCAGTGCTGACATCATTTTTGCCCTGCACAAATCGCTGAGACGCTCTATGAAGATCCCCCACAATGTCAGCAGGACCTGTTGAACTCTGTTGCTATTGCTGTGGTTTAAATAGAAGAAATTGTTACTACATTGATGGGGATTATCAGTTTTAAGTACACAAAGTATAGCAGAACCTGATTGGATTGATGTTTTCACTCTGTGGAGGTAATAGATCATTTATAGGTAGGTATAGTTATTAAGCACTATTTTCTTTGTCTACAGGCCAGGAACTCCTCCAGCTCCTATTCCAGCTCCCTGAGAGAACTTCTGCAGAGGAAGATCAATGCTTTAGAGGAACAGCTACACAGGTACTACAGAGATCACCATGACTATGGTCACCATAATGACCACCATGGAGATCATCATGATGACCATCATGGCAACAGCCACCATGATAGCCATCATGATGGCCACCATGGCAATAGCCATCATGATGACCACCACGATGACCACCACGATGACCACCATGATGACCACCATGATGACCATCATGATGACCACCATGATGACCATCATGAGGACCACCATGAGGACCACCACAATACCCATCACAGCAACCACCAGAATAGGCATTGGTACAACCGCCACACTGGACACCATAATCGCCATCGTGATCACCATCGTGATCACCATCGTGACCACCACTATGATGGGCACCATGGTCGGCATTATAATCATTTCAGCAGCCACCATAATGACCATCATGACGATCATCACGATGATCACTATGGTCATCATGATGACAGTCATCACAGAGATCACGATTACCACCATCGACCTGGATACCATGACAACCACCATGATGATCATCATGACAACCACGATGATCATCATGACACCCATCATGGCAATGACCACCACGATGACCACCACCATGACAATGATCATCACCCGCGACGGCTTCCTTACACCAGTAAAGAAACGAGTCTGAGGGGCACTGGACACAGCAAGCTGGAAACAGTACTAAGCCAACTGCACCACAGCAGCACTGACCATGGTAAACATACATGCACGCACAGACATAGCTACACACACTCATGATTTATTTTAGGGATGAATTTGAATTCTCATTTATTATTTAATAATTACAGAATATCTTTGTACCTACTATTATCCGGCTTTTATTGGAGGTTGCCCTATAAAAAAAAACTCCATTAGTTAGGTTGCTGTGGTTGGTGCTAGTAGATTATTATGACCCATAATTACCTCATTTATATGATGAATGATGAAAGCAAGCACAGAGCATTGTTTTGCCTTTAATAATTATATTGATATCATGTAGATAGAGAATATCTCCATAATAATTGGGTCAGAAAAAGGAACAATTCAAGAAAAAGAAAAAAATAACTTGTTTGTTTCTAATGCATATAGAAAATAGTCTAACAAAAGTCTTTGACAGCAGTATTTGTTGATCACAAATGAATAACATGACTCTAAATTTATTCTCCATCTCACCAGGGAACCAAAAGCTAAAGAGTCCCACTGCCTTCCTGTTAGACTTCCCCATGAGGACTAACTACATGTATGGCAGGATGAGGCGGTCAGTGGTGACGGAGATCTTTGCCTTGACCATCTGCCTGTGGCTGAAGGCAGGTGCAGGTCCTGGTCTTGGCACTCCCTTCTCCTACTCGGTGCCCGGGCAAGCTAATGAGCTGGTACTTATTGAATGGGGCAGCAATCCCATGGAGCTGCTAATTAATGACAAGGTAAAGCCTGTCACCATGTCATGTCACAGTGATTTATGATCTAAATGTTGATGAATCTGGACACAAAAGCTAGTTCTGAAGCTCAGCCTATAGTGCAAAGGTTTATGGGATCTTTTTACCAGTCACTAAATAATTTATCACTGTAAGAAAATACTTGCACATCAATGTGAAGAATCTCTAGGCAAGTCAGAAGATGTTTGGTCCCAGAAGCTATCTGGTTTCCTGTTTGTAGACCACATACAATCCAGGTTATCCTGACTAATCAAAGTCTAGCAGGGTCGGGTTGTATAAACTGCTTGTGGTGAGCAAAAGAAGGACTTTATCTGCTAATGTGTGATGATGATTTAGAACTAGCTCACGTTTCACTGCATCAAAGAGTAACAAGGTATAAGTTCAGCATTACTCCACACTAGTTTGGCTGTACCAAAGTAGAGAAAAGAATATACTTTCACCAACATGACCAGTGTTACTGACAGCTAGTAGTACCGTACCACCAAGAAATAAGAGTCAGAGCAAGATGATAATCTGCCAAATTTACTCGGGTGTGAATATTTTTCTCAACTAGCCAAAAACTTCTCTAGTAAAGACTCCAGAGCAATGTAAATGATATATATAATATTGTCATCTCATGTCACAATCACATACTCAAATTCATACACAAAAACTATAGAGCTCATTTACTGGTTGTTCCTTTTAACAGTGATTAGCATTTTGAATATCTGCTGTAATTTATGTATTTATTATTTAGTTTTACTAAAACAGTCTTCTTAAAATGTATAATATCCTCAAACTTCATTGGCATAATATACATTGATTTTGACTTTTTAAATATTTTTATATTTATTTTGGTTGTTTTCACTTGTAACAAATTGTTCACATTTTGGTACTTCTCTGTATACTTCTAATGCAGATTAGACATATATAACGAGCCCCTGCAATTGTCTTTCGGTTGTTTCTCCTAGAAAAAGATTGCAGATGTCTCAGTTCAAATGACAGTAATCAGACAGTAACCCAGTCAGACTGCTGACAAACAAATAATTCAATTAGTC
This sequence comes from Aulonocara stuartgranti, assembly GCF_965226115.1. NCBI lineage: Eukaryota > Metazoa > Chordata > Actinopteri > Cichliformes > Cichlidae > Aulonocara > Aulonocara stuartgranti. Next base: position 34,088,323 of record NC_138957.1, read on the forward strand.
AATTAGCTTCCTAATCTTTAATTCTCCCCTAAACGGAAGACAGGTGTTTGTCTATTTCCCTTCTGTGCCCCAGTACTTCGTGCAGTGAGCTCAACAAACAAACGAACAACACAATAATCTGATTATTGTAATTGATTGGCCTAATTGTCTGTAGCACAGACAATACCAGGAGGGATAAACTGACGTGTTTGTTGTCTGTGAGTCACACACTTGGCAGTTATCAAACTGATCATTGACACAGTTCAATGATCTCAGAATGTAGATTAATCTAAGCGTTTAATTACTTTTCTACAATGTTTTATGAGGATGAAATGAGAGAAGATTCACACGTTGTATTAATCCACTTTCCCGACAATCGATAACAGTTGCAGATAAGGCTTGCTACTGTGTGAATACTCTTGCAAAATTAATGGCAGGCTATCAGTCTTTTTTTCTTTTTACTCCATCAACATGATAACATCTCACATCATTTAAGGCTTGATCAGGTGTAAACCGTGCCATCGCGACCCTTGGATAATCTTTTACTTGAAGGTTATGAGACGTTTTTCCAAATAAAAATTAAAAAATAAGTAAATAAATAAATAAAATCTCTTTTTTTTGTCTCTCCACCTGGTTCTTTAGGCGGCGACTTTGCCCATAACTATGACAGATGAAAAGTGGCATCACGTGTGCGTGACGTGGTCCACACGTGATGGTGTCTGGGAGGCCTACCAGGATGGAGCGAAGAAAGGCACAGGGCAGAACCTGTCAGCCTGGCACCCAATCAAACCAGGAGGGATTTTCATCCTTGGTCAGGAGCAGGTATGACACACAACATGCCTTCTGACTGTGGGATAATAATGTCACATACAGACTATGTCAGCAGATATAGGTATGCCAATTCATTTTATACCCCAATGTTTGCTATAAGAGGTTTTAAATTGAGTAAATACAAAGTCAAATGTGTGGGTCATTATTTATTTAATAAAAACTAAACCAAAGCATCTTGTAGAACCAGCATTAGTGGCAGTAACTTCATGTAAAATTATCTGTTTGACTCTTAGAGGAATTCGTTTATGCACAGCTGCCTTAACCACCACAGCATTTTAATGAAACTGAGGTGTGGATTTTAACTGGGCTTTTGTAATTCTGCATTGTATTGCATTCAATGCATTCAATGCATTCTTGTCTTTTTCAGCCATACTGTTGTAGATTTGCTTTCATTCTCTGAATCATTGTCATGTTGCACGAGCAGGTGTCAGCCAAGCTTTAGCTGTTGAAAAGATGGCCTCATATTAGACACTTTGGTATACAGAGAAGTTCAAGGTTAATTCAATGACTGCAAAGTGCCTGTGTCCTGTGGCTGCAACACAAGTCCAAATCCTCACCCCTCCACCACCGTGCTTGACAGTGTATTAGACGTATGTGTTGATAAGCAGTGATTGGTTTCTGCATATAGACATTCCCACTTTGGTTTCATCTGTCCAAAGGACATTGTTGCAGTTGTCTTGTGGTTTGTTTTGTAACTTACTTGCAAGCTTAAGCTTTTAACATTTAACATGCTAAGTGAGGCCTCTACAGTCTTCAGATGAGGTTTTCGTTTTTTGTGCATTTTCTCTGAGCACTTCATGGCCTCCATTCCTGTGAAGATTGGCAGCTGCTTTCCACTTGTGAATAATCTGTCTAACAGTAGAATGATGGACTTGAACTTGTTTCAGAAATGGCCTTATAATCCTTTCCAGACTGATGGGCAGGAACAAGTGTTTCTGATCATTGATCATATGTTTTGTTCTTGGCATTGTGTTACACTTCCTGACCTGAAAAATGCTAAAGCTTCTGCTTCTATAGATTACCAGCACCTGGCTCCTACTTTCCTTTTTAATTCGTATCAATACTGCTGCTGCATTGTGATTTAATTTTTGTTAAATAATGATATGATCTAATATGTCATGTTTGGTAGTTCATCTGTTATATCTATCTCATTTAAGACTGGCTAAGGACCAGATTATTTTATGGCATCTGGATATGTTAAACCTTGGACTTGTAAGAGGGTCTCTTTACTGTGACTGATAGTCTGTCTGTAGTGTGGAGAGCTGAGCTTGTAAGGCCAAACGTTGTCAGTTTTAATTTTTTAAGTTTTTTTGAAACAGCTGACTTTGTATAGTGCCTTTCAGTAGATATAAACATATGCACTGAATCTTTATTGTCTAAATGATGTTGGTCATTAGAAAGAAAGCAGGGTTAAGACATTCTAGTATTGGCTTCATTTTTAGGGCCTCGGCTTTACTGATGAAACAAATCAAATTTGTGTCAAACTAAAAATGTCATTTTTACCAGTTTCATATCTTATAGAACAACTTTCTAATCCCTAGAAGGTAGTAACATTTTAAATATCAGCTCTACATTTTGACACATTTGCTTCTCCCTCCACAGGACACAATGGGAGGCCGCTTTGACGTCACTCAGTCTTTTGTGGGAGAGCTGTCAGACCTCCAGTTCTGGTCCAGAGTGTTGACATCCAGTGAGATTTACAGCCAAGCAACCTGTGGCGGCCACCTTGTTGGTGATGTCATGTCATGGTCGGAGGAGTCGGTTGAGCTCCACGGAGGCCTCACTGAGCTTTCTTTTGATCCCTGCCACTAAAGATGGACGCTGACCCCAGGGCTGTAGGATTATCCTTTTCTAGTAATTGATAACATGGTTGTGTCAAAAATGGCTGACAAGTGGAAATACATTATTTGATCATTGGTCAACCATAAAGCGATCGTTTCTTTCATTTCTTCTTCCATCATGTTGGCTGCAGAACTTTAATAGCACAAGCTCAGCTGTGGGCCACGAGCAGTGTGAGGACTTTGGGTTTTTTTTTTTTTGTATTTTTCCATTCCTGCCGGATCCTTCTGCCTTCTCCACCTACACCCTCACTTCCTCGCTCGAACGCTCCCAGCAGGACACCTTTGAAGGCTCCAAAGAGTGCAGGGCTTTAGATTTACTGGCTGCACGCTCATGACTGCAGCACCTCTAAGAGATCCAACACACATAATAGGATTTCTTTCAATTGGAACAGGCCCAAAGGTTGCTGGTTTACCATTAACTGCCCTGCGCTAGCTTGTTCTGTGCGGTTTATGAGCAACATAGACATTACAGAAGGTGAAAGAGATGCTAAACGAAGCCACATAGAAACCTGAGTGAGGACTTGTGCGTGCTGCTAAAGAACCGATAGAAAGGTTGCAGTACACAGCAGGGAAAAGCACTGCATACTGATGGTTGTTTTGCACATTAAGATTTTGGCAGACTATTCTTTTTGTATTAGTATTTCATATTGAAAACTCTAAAAATATGTGGGGGGGGGGGGGGGGGTTGTAGAATTAACTATAACATGCTTTTGTGTGGCTTTACAATGTGAGTACATGTTCAGAACAGTAAATCGTGCATTTTGTCAATGCAGGACTGAAAATGTTTTAACCTTTGGTTTTTCTTCTGTCTGTAAATGAATCATTGTGAAAGGTTTGTTACATAAGAGCAAAACAGCTCAATGTCAGACACGACACATTACAGCCACGAGCCACCTGACTGCATCAATTCAGGTTAACAACATGTCACCGCGCTAATGCTGATGTCTCCTTGGGCAACCACTGGCTTACAGTGGGATTTACCTGTGAACAACTGATCTGATCCTGCTTATTTCCGACAAGCTCAAACCGCATGGCAGAGTCAGACACACAGAAGCTAAGACATTGTTGATCTCGTGTTAATCATTTGTAGCTGCACTTTCATTGTTTTATAACAAGAGTTTGGGTTTTTTGTACACGTGAATCAAATATGAAAGTATTTATTATGATTGTTCTCTGGTTGTAAGCAACTTTTACTTAACCCTGTGTTTATTTGTAAAGCTCATCTTTTGAAATAAACTGTTAGATATTTGCTAATTAGAGCCCTTCTGAATTAAACTCACATATCCTCCAATGAATTTAATTCAGCAGAATCAGTCGCCTCAAAGAGCTTTATATATAGGTAAAGTAGATATTTTCAAATTATCTTAATCCAAACCAAAAAAAAAAATTCTCCAAATTTTCTCCATATGTTCATATGTTTCTACACACATCTATATATGATGTGACATATATATATATATATGATGTGCTTCTTTTGTCTGTGCTCCTATACTTCACATTTATACCTCCTTCTTCCAATACAAAAATGTGTAGTTTGTAAGCTAAACTTTAAAATGCATTATTAACATAAATACTTGCTTATCCTCACCTTCAGTGCACATTTTAATAGTTTTTTTGGTTTCTTTATTTTTTCTTTAAATTTGTTTTTTGTCTTTTGCTGTAAATATGCTGAGTATAATATTGTATTCAATCCACTACCCCTTCCCACACGTGTAAGCCAAAAACTACAGTATAAACTGAAATGTAAAACTTGAAAAAGAAGAGAAATGCTCTATAAATGCTGTCAAATATTTGTAAATATTTCAGTATTTTGAATAAAACTATTATTACTATTGGGTAGTATTATTATATTATTATTACTTCTACTGTATGCATACAGTATTTTATGGGACTTAAATCGCTCATTAGTGGGAGCAGACTTATATCTCTGCACAGATCACTTCATCTCACACACTTTTTTGTGTGTATGACTGAAGAAGACAATGACCTATGTGTTCTGACACACACGCTGCACATACAATCACACGCTGGTCATGATTGCTGCTTGTGCGTGTTAAATAATTATGCAGATAGACATAAATGCAGGCAGGTGACAAATTTAAGGGAAAATCTGAACCCCTGTTGTTCTGTGGGAGGCAGCTTTAATTGTTTGTTTGTACAGATTTCAGTGCAGTAGTGGTTCTCAAACTATATAGTGGGCCCTCTGGTGGGGCTTAAAGTCAGTGCAAGGAAGTGTTACCAACCAACCAGGGGAAAATATATAGAGAAACTAATCAGAATTTAAGAAAAATGAACAGGAAAATCTTTCTAAAAGGAATCTTGGTTGGTCATTACTGTTAATGATTCATAATAGGTATAAATGTGAGCATGAAGGATTGCCTGTGTGTGTGTTAGACAGGAAAGGATGTATCTGGATGTACCCAGCCTCTCTCCTCATGACAGAAGGCAAAGGCTCCAGCCCCTGGGAACTGGATAAGCTGCTAAGAAAATGGTTCTTTTAGAAGAAAGTGCCACTGCAGATCACACACAGTTGTTCTGACTGATCACCTTAATTCTAAACATTTTTACCCTGATGGGAACGCTCTCTTTGGAGATTCCTCCATCCATTATAAACACATGAATGTTTTCACCAGGATGACAGTTGTGTAAAGCATATGGCCTCTGCAGTGCAAAATGTTGGGTAGACATGTTTAACAGCTTATATGTTTATACTGTGAAGGAATAGCATTTAACCCTCATCCATAAACCTGAAAAACAAATGCCAAAGAGTACAGAAGCTATTCTAGCAGTAGGCGGTGGCCTAATATCTTAACAACGCACTTTAGTTCATTTTTTTTCCTTTAATATGTCACCCATGCATACATTGAAATGTGTATGCATCTATTTCCCCCTTTTTTAGAGGTCAATGCCATTTTCAGGTATAAAGAAGGCTCGATTGTAACTTTGAAGGGGTGAATCTGGTCTGGCAGCAAACATTTTCCATGGGTGTCCCTAACAGGGTGATATGTGCAGTTATTTGGTAGGTAAACTAACTGTATGTTGATTTGAACACACACTAATGGAGAAATAAAGAATGACTTTGACTCTTCCTCTAACAGACTTGTTTGGTTATCAGACCCTGCTCTGCTTTGCATACGGCTGCAGGGGAGTCAGTATTTTAATATTCATATGAGATACTGGACATCATTCCACACCAATCCCTCAACAGAGGAACGCTGGGCTGTTCGTTGGTACCTGCTGCTGGAACACAAAGGATTGTTGGTGACTGAAAAGTTATGCATCCATGCTGTAATAATCCTGTGCTGATTCTCTGCTGGATGAGACCATGGGAGTGAATAATGGATCGACTCTGCTTGAAGAAGAAAAAAAGCTGGAAGCATCCACAGACAGAAGTAATTAGCTTTTCTTTTTATAAAGTATTTCAATTGGTTTTATTTATTTATTTAGTATTAGTCATTTCTTAGCCTGTTTAACACTAAATTCGATTGCATGCATGGGTCGAGTGGGTTTAAGAAGAACACTGTTGAGGTGTGCTCATTATCATGTTAGCTAATGATTTAATTAATGAGCTCACTCTGCTTTGAAGAAGCAGAGATGACAACAATAGTGACTGCAACATAATAAAAATGTTCCCACTCATCCACGGTGGTGTCTGCTTGATTTTTATTTTTTAGCTTTACAGTTGCCTCGTCCTTTACATTAGAGTGAATTTTATTTTCTGGGTTTGTAATATAGATTTTGAAAATGCAACATTAACAATATTTCTTTTCAGAAACAATCTACAGACTTGGGATCAGAGAGATGTTTGAAGTCTTGGTGGCAGATTTCATCAAATTAGAGCTAAATCTATCAATTCATTGATCTGCCTGTGTCTGATGCAACCCATACTCATCAACCATGCAGGGCAACAAGTCTGCTATGTCTTAAAGCCATCATCCAAATAAAGCAGCCCAAAGCAACAACACAACACAAAAAGAGATGCTGTATTTCAACAGGAATATTCTGCTGGCCTGTTGGACTGCTTTGGGTGAAATGGTCTTTTATGAAATTCCCAGGCTTGCCAAAGTCTCCTCCTGCTGAAATGTAAAAAAGGTCTATAAATGTTTAAGTGTTTTTCTTTTTTCCCTTTGTTGTTGTGTCGGCTCTCTCAGGTCACTACAGACAGCTGGCTCATTACTTCTGTCTGCTCTGCTTTCTACTGACCATCATCATTCTGCTCCAGACTCTCTGCTGTGAGTGCCTCTTTGCATCTATAAAACTCACTGACCAATGGGAACGGGTTACTGAAAAAAAGGAGAAGGAGATAATGTGCTGATATACATATAAGACCTTAACTGATATTTTGAATATTTTCAAATAATTTACAAAAATTTACAAAGTTGAGTTTATCTCTACACCGCACCTGCCTGTACATGGCATTTACTTTAGTCTGTGTTGAACCTACAGCTCAGTGGTGCCTGAGATACTGCCTATCCTCGCCGGCCAAATCCTATACTCAAAGGTTTAAAGAAAATAAAGACAGAAAGAGTGGATTTCATTAGTGAAGTAACACACATCATGTTGGATAAAAACGTAGGGCCTTGTTTGAGAGTGAGTGTAATAGATCCTTGCTAATAGTGGAGCTCAGAATAATATGATTTTTAAAGTTCTCCAAGCGAATGCTAACAGCATAGCGAAATTTGGCTGTGTTGTTATGTAGAGTGGACCCGCTTCACACTGGCAAATGTAACTTGTTGCCCAGGTGTTTCCTTTTGCATCGATTGCGCTCACACAAAGGCGTTGTGTGTAACTAGCCTTCTTTCTTTCACTCTTTCCATCTGCTGATACACAGATGTCGAGGTGTGCTGGCTGCCACACAAAAACGGCTCATCTAAACGAAAACAAAGACGCATATATTACTTACAGCAGCGTGAAAAGCTTTGAACCACTGGTTGGCTTCAAAATGAACACAGGACCAGAAAATAACTGCAGCTGTTCAGAGAAAACGCAGTGAAGAGGAGCCTCAAAACAACAGTCAAGAGATTGCAGGTGTGAAAATGTCACAATTCACACAAGATTCAGGCGGCAGAATGACACTAAATAGACTTTTTAAATATTTTTGTTTTGTTAAATGTCTGAAGGAGAGGTCAGAGGTCAAATGTGGCATGACATTTAAAATCTAAACTTTTTGAGTAATTGTTTTTACAGACAGAATGATACTAAATATCAAAAACAGTTTGAGGTTTTATTATCAAATGTTACCAGGAGTCTCAAATTTTATGTCATTGGCGTATTTTTGTGAACTTTAAATGCCTAAAGGGACAAAAATAAATAAATACATTTTCTTCTACTGCTAACCTGCCTTTGGAGAGCACTGCATTAGTATACAGCGTACATATGGAGGTACTGCAGGAAGATTTTACCATGATTCTGGTGTTTCAACAAAAAGCAGGACGAGTCTTTTGTCATTTTGTCGAGAAATAAATCCGTCGGTCTCTGCGTCTTATTTTAGAATAAATTCTGTTACGCGATGGCTTGCAGAGAGGATTAACTCTGTTCTTTTTGAATCATCCCTTTTTTCACCTCTGTCAGTCTGCTTTGCTTTCTGTCTGACACTGCTCTATTATCCCGTATCCATGGTAACGGGTGATGAGACATTGTGTATGCAATCTTCTGACACTGTGCTGCGTGTGTTGTGTGTGTTTGATACCACAGTGGTTCAGCTCACACTGGTGTCTCAGTCCCAGTCGGCCCTGCAGGAAAACAAACTGAGAGGTTTGAGAATCGGGCTGGAGAAGCTCAACCAGTCATATCAGCTCCTGTTCTCCCAGTACCCTGCTCTAAACCAGTACTGCCCGATCAGCAACGCTACCACTGGTGGTGAGTCTGGGTGCTTTTTTATTCAGAGCTACAAGTGTTAAGAGAAAATCCAGAGAAAAAAATCATTTTTTACACCCACAAAAATCACAACTTTTCGAAGATGTTCCTGTGACAGTTCCTCGTACACACTGTGTCTGTTTTCAGGCATTTCTATGGCCAGACTTCAAAACTGACGCATCAGTGGATAACTGGGTGGTTTTAGTGTAAAGGTTTACCTGAGGCTTGGCTCTAATTATAAGGCTGTAACAGAAAGGTAAAGAAGCTAATGAATCCCTTATATAAAGGTCGAGTATTTAACCACAGACGAGTTTGTGAGAGAGAAATGTCAGTTTCAGTTTGGTCATTTTTCTTTCAACCACATAATGTCCCAGTCACGCTGCCAAACAAGCGGCAGATTAAATATAGACAACTGTTTACAAAAAACCCATTTAACAAAGAAGCTCTGATTTCCATTATGCTGTGAAAAAGACAAACAACTCGAGCGTGATTCAGATTCAGATAACAGATCCACTTTGAGCTTTTGTGTCATATTACATATGACGAGTTTCCAGTATGTTAGATAAACTGATTTAAACCAGTGAAACTGGATGTGTAATATTAGTCTGTTTGTTTTCAGTCTGTAATCAGTGATATAAATAAAGTAGAAAACATATTTATACCACTTACTTATGACACAACATAAAAACACACTACCATAAAACTATTACAGGCTTTTCAGAATGAAACCTGACATTAACACCTTCAGACTGTCGGGCTGTAGTAACTTTTAAATGGTTGTAGCTAATACACAATCCAAATTTAAGTCTTGCTTGTGGAGCACTGTATTGTTGTTTAATCATTTACACACTCAAAATGCAGTTTGTTGAAAAATATGTCATGATTTCAGTGCTGTTGTAGGATTATTTCATACTGAGAACAGTAATACTGTACTGAGATGTACAGGATGCTAGAAAATTTCAAATCACTGCTGAAACTTACCCTGGCTTGACATTTAAGGTCTTTTGAAGCTTAAAGTAGATTTAAACAAACTTTGAGGGGTGAGTAATCTGAGCCACATCTTTTACCTATTCTTTATTATTATTATTATTATTGTTCACTCAGAAAGAGAGTGCAGCCTATGCTTACCTGGCTGGACGCCTCAGGGACAGAAATGTTTCCTCTTCAGCCAGGACAGAGCTGACTGGATCAGTAGTCAGTACCACTGCATGGCACTGGGGGGCGTCATGGCTATAATAAGGACGGAAGAGGAGCAGGTGAATGCACACACACACACACACACACACTACTCTGTCCACCTGCTCTGTCCTGTCATTTCCAGTTTATATTTATTCATCAAGCACATAATAAATATTAAATTAGCTTTGCTGGAACCCTTCTCCTCTCACAAATCTTCTTCCCTGCATTAATGACATATTCAGTCTCTGTCCAGTTGTAAATATTTGACATGCCCTTCCTGATATGTCCTACCTTTTGGACACACTATTTGACATACAGATTCATACCACCAGGAAGAGAAGTTAAGAATAGATTTAAGGCCTCTATGAAATATGGAGACGTCTGCAGGAGCGGCCAGTGCTTGAGGTCAAATGAGGTTTTGTGTTTCGCTCTTTTACTGTACATGTGAGACAGTTTGTGTTCTTGATTGATCAACAGTAAAGAGAATGTTCTTAAGGAATGAAATTAAGGCTTCTCTCTGCAAAATGGTAACGTTTGACATGTTTTTCAGGAGTTCCTGTGGGAGAAGACCCAGAGTCTGAGTCAGGGGGACTCATACTGGGTAGATCTAAGGAGCAGCGGCGCTGACGGCGGCTGGCAGTGGAGCGATGGCTCACTGCTGGAGAAGGGACCACAGTGAGTATGGTGACAGGCATGAGGAAGAGGAGGAGGTGGTGCAGGACAAACAGGGCTCAGAAGGTGAAGAGCAAGTATGTGCTGATCTCTCCTCCTTAAGTTTGTCTCAGGCTGAGGACATTTTGCCAGATCAGCTGTCAGGACACAAAACTATGAGAGGACTAGATATTAAAAATGTATGTGTCCCTGTTCATAGTCAAACATTCCTCATGGTCTAAATATAAAAATACATTCACATTAATTACACCGAGCCACTTTAATGTCATCTGTCATTTGCTGCGCTTGTTTGGAGCTGGTTTCATTGGTGCAGTTTTCACCATCTCATTCTGCCACATTCCTTTAACCTGTTATCTCCCATTTGGGATTTAAGAAGACAATAACTACTTTATCCAATAATTTGTCTGTTATTTTTCAAAAGCAGTTGAAATAATAATAATATTAGTAATAGCAATGTTAGCAATATTCATAGCAATTGTAAGAATAGTAGTATTAATATATATATAATAATAATATTAATAGTGCTATTAATAATAACATAACAGGTACATTTAAACAATTGAGAATCAACAATGATGAACAGAATTTAAGTAAAATGCTCAAATTAAAGAGCAGATAATAAACAATAATGGAATATGAGTTTGATCTTAATTTTAAAGATGACAACACAATCAAATAACATTTAGTAGTTAATTATAAGAAGCATAAGATTTAAGTAGCAGTAAAATATTTGTTGGAATCAAATATTATCACATTTTTCCCTTCCTGTTTGTATATACTATTTAAACTGATCAGCCACAATATTAAAACTACCTGATGAATATTATTACAATATCTTTGTGTTGTGGTTCCCCACACTGGGGGATAAGATCCTCTGAGGCTTTCTTTGTGTGGCACATACTGAGCATACCCGATCAGAACTCTGGAATCTGGAGGTCTTGGTCTTGAATTCAGTAAAACACAACATTGTAGTGAGATTACAAAAGGTAATCACACATCAGTAATTGTGGATTATGTATAAGTGAGATTTGCAAAGCAGCTGAGAATTTCACTCCTAAGCAACCTAACCACGGTGTCTTCCCACTGTGGATTTACTGTGAGGGGATTAAAACACTGTGGGAGTTTTATTATGAACATTATCATATGTCAGAGAAGCGGTTGCCACGGTAACAGAATAAAGTGTGTGTTGCAGGTTTTGGGCACGCGACCCGGATAACGCGGGTGAAAGCAGTGTGGATCTGTGTGGTCGACTCACCCCGAGGGTCGTGTACAGCAGGAGCTGGTTCACTTTCAGATGCTCCAACAAGCTGCGGACGATCTGTGAGAGGAGGCAAGCTTCTCTGACCTGACACCAAAATAGCTTTATAGCAAATAAACATTTTAATGAAGAAATCCCCGATGTTTTTCTGTGCTTTCATTGTGTTTTTCAGCTTCATTTTTTATCCACTATCTATCTACAATTATTTATTTATTTATTTTGGGGGGGCAAACTCATACTAATTCAAATAAAACCTGATGTGAGATCTTCCCAATTTATGCACAGGAGGCTAAGGTTTATCCTGGTAATTTTATAGCTTATTATTATTATTCACTGCTAATTTGGAGCTGCAGGAATTTTCTGCCTTGATCCATCAATTTGATCTTTAAATTTTATAGCAATGCAAATTTTAATATATTCATAATTTTATCACGTTTGTTGTGTGAAGAGGAATGAAAGTCAGTAGAACAGGACAGGATACATGTGTGTGAAGGAGGAAGACAGTTGTAATAGTCCAGCTGCAAGGAGCAAGCGGAGGTGTGTGAATTTAAACACTTGGGGTCAACCAACAAAAGCAACAGGGTAGAGCGGGTGGAGGTGAGTGTCAGGGGTGATTTGTAACAGAAAAGCAGCAGCAAGGTTTACAAGAGACACGATGTATGATTTGAGTGTGGTGAGAATAACAAAAGCACAGGAGGCCAAGCTGGAGATGCTCAGATTTATATTGGGGGTGACCAGCATGGATTAGAAATGAATACATCAGAGATCCAGCTCAGGTCAAGCGGTTTGGACACAAGGTTACTGAGATGGTTTAGATTTTATTCATATGTGTATTCCAAGATGCTCAAAGGCACCTTACAAGCAATTAAAGACCAAAATCATGGTACGCTTAAAAAAAACAGTTGGAAAAGACCATGAAATGAAAAAGTCAACAATACAGAATCAAGCAGAACAGACGTGCTGATGCAAAGAACTACACTTTGAGCATGGCTTCTTTCTTTTAGTCCTTTATGTTAAAATAAATCTGTGCTTGTTGCTCCTCTGTATGTCCAGCAAGTGGCAGTGCTGCCTTTCCAAACATTGGTGGAGGCGCCATTTGTTGTGTGGGTTTTTTTGGCCGTTTTTTCCCAGCATGCTTTGCCAGCGCACTGTTTTGTCAGAACACCGGGAGCACGGATTATAACGGAATTGATTTGTCGACGGTAAGTCGGTTTTCTTAAGGTTTCTACGTGAATAGCGAGTCGATGATAATTTATTTTAAGTGTGTGCGCAGTTTAGAGCCTCTGTGAGTTGTTTTTGTGCTTTTTTTTCTTTTTGTTCTGTGGTGAAAATGTTTTAAAAGCTGTGTGAGATTATACAAACAGCTGAGCAGGATTAATCTTAACTTTCTATTTTTATCGATAACGTCGTTAATGAACGGATTCATCAGGACTCTCGTTTTATTTTCCAGTTACTGGCAGGGGGAATGGGCTTAATATCAAATTAGAAGTTAGTTTTGCTCATGCCGAACAAGCTGTATTTTTACTCTTTTTTTTCTGAAATTATTTAACACATATTTAAGACCACAGTGGATCACGTTTCACATGGCGGTGTAGTCACGTGTTTAAATCGGCACACAGCATAAATGTTTGCAGTTAAAGAGCGCATCTTAAAGATATATTATTTAAGTAGCGCTCACTGACTATTATTAGGATCCTTTGTGGATATAAACGCTTTCTTGTAGTCCGTGTGTGCAGCATGGTCACATTTAAGCGTTGCTCACATGCTGTTGATCCTGTGCAGACCTCCAGCAGCTGAAAAATGTCAGACGCGGTCCAGGAGAAGATCAAGAACTACAGGACGGCTCCGTTTGATGCCCGCTTCCCCAACACCAACCAGACACGCAACTGTTTCCAGAACTACCTGGGTAAATGAGCCGTCTGCTGCACAGTGTCGACGCAAAGTCATGTCAACCTTTGTCATAATTCAGTGTTTTCTTCCATCAGACCAACGCAGGTCCAGTTCCTTGTTTCCTCTTACACTGAGTACAACTTGAACTTTGAAATCAGACAGGTAAAAATGGCCACAGGTTATTTGCACCTGTGCTCTTCAGCTTTGCCTGGGTCTTCACTCAGACTAATGTTTGGCTTCTCATAAATGTGTGAAGAACAGGAAACCTGCAAATCTGCTGAGTGTTGTGAGTCTTTCGGGGCCTTCAGCTGAATTCTCACTTATTTGCTTGCTGTTTTTTTTTTTTTCCCCCTCATTTTGATTTCATCATCTATTCACATAAAAGCTGCTTTTGGCATGTTTGCTGAGTATTTCCAATACTTGACTGTGGATTTTGTTGTTTTCATTTGAGACTAATTGAGGGTTTAAACTGCAGCAGTTCTCACTTCCAAACTTATTCTGGTCAATTTTATTTCTGGGTTTCTTAATTTATAAAGAAATGTGAGACGACGAGTTTTGACAATCGACACAACCCATGCTTGATGTCTGAATTTCAATATTTAAATCAATCTAAGTTGCTTTGCTGCTAGTTTCTATTTCAAATGAAAACTCAAAGAATTAAACACATCTCCTTCTATGCTAAAGCCCAGTGTGACGGTGGATTTGCTGCAGACTAAATGCACTCTCTAATTATCTCTTTCATCGCTGCTGTGATTCAGCTTCAGGTTAGACCAGCGGTCCCCAAGCCCCAGGCCTCGGACCGGTACCGGTCCGTGAGTCGTTTGGTACCGGGCCGCGAGAGTTGAGGCTCAGGTGTGAAATGTCTGGTTTTCAGGGTTTTTATCGGTTTTCAGCGTTATTTTGTTATCGTTTTTATCGTTAACTCGGTTTTCCTGGGTCTTTTCACGTGTGTTATGAATAAATCTTCTTTTTTTTCCGGTACTGGTACTAGTTTTATTTTGTTGTATTTATCCGCGACACATTAAAGGCCGGTCCGTGAAAATATTGTCGGGCATAAACTGGTCTGTGGCGCAAAAAAGGTTGGGGACCGCTGCGTTAGACGTATTGATCCGTCTGCATATGTAATGAATGTTTTGATTAATGCTGCTTCTCTGCTGATTTTTCAGAGTAAAAGTTTTCATCAGTCTTTGTGGAAGTGCAGTAAAAACTAAATGCCACCCAGACACAGAGACTCAGTTTCAATCTGAAGTGACTGTAACCTAAATCATTTTGGTAATCTGATACTGAATAACTGTTACAGGGCCATTACTTGAATTGACCAATAACAATGCTGTGACACTTTAGTTTTGCACTTCAGGGTAAAAAAGCTGCACATGGGGGAAGTTTGATTCCTGCCAGAAAGGCCTTTATTCCATGTGTACAACGGTGAAACACACTTATGATCTTTTCTCAGGCATAACCAGTCAGGCTAATGAAACTCCTGTTTATTGCAGGGTTTGAAACCAGAAGTTACCTTATATGGATGATGGGGCACAACGCAATCAGTAATGCTTGGTTAGCAAGCAGCATTCATAAAGTGTTCAAGTGCAACTGATATCTATTTATCAATAGATAAATAAATGGTAAGTAACAGAGTAACAAAACACAAAAACTTGACTCGCCAAAACTAAAGCACACTCTTCCTGGATGATCTGTAGCACACAGCATACGTGCTACAGATCATCTATTAAAAATGCTCCAAATGCCCAAACATCACAGAGATGGTTGGGAGGTCCAGTTCAGTGACTATTTATCAGACATTAGGCCTGGCAGACAGCCGTTTGCTTCAGTTCACTGTTGAACGTCTCCCTGAGGCTGTTATGAAGGGAGAACTCTGTAGAGACCAAAACCATTTGTGTAGCAGGCTGTAAACACGTTTACTTCTGTGGATATTGGGAATCACTTCTGCAGTCAGGCTTAGGTGCCCATTAGAAAACCTTCTTGGTGCGTTTGCACTGGCTTCATTTTTAAGCTGTGGAGGAAAAGGATGGATGAATGACTTTGAAATATCTAAAATAAGCGTGTTGACAGCCCGATTTTAAAAAGGAGAATTTGCTATGAGTGGTTGACAAATAGGAAGTTATTTTTCCTTGTTTTGTTTTTGTATAAATTACCACTTATTTTACCATGAATACTTATATTTGTTGGATTTAATGTATATAACAGCTGAAAATTACAACAGTTTTAAGAGGAGTGATAACTGCATCTCCCCCGATGCAACTGTTTCTTATTTCAACATATTTGTTGGTATTTTATACATGTCAATGTTAGTTATTGTGTTCAAAAATATGTCAAGTACTTATTTCAACTTTGATCAGATAAATCTTAATTTTATTATTATTGATTAAAAATAATCAAATATTTTAAGGATAAAACATAATTTCTCAAAAGTTCCAAAATAACTTTGATATCTCAACATTCAATCTGATGTTAAAACAATTTTTGACTAGTTTATTATTTAATTATTTTACTTACTAATAGGTAAGTCACTCAGTCTGAAACTCAAGAGCTCAAACCAAACTCATGATGTATCTGAATTTATATTTTTTTAAATTGTATTTTAACACAATGTTAAAATACAATTTTATTTGTGTTACAAGTTTCTTTAAAATTTCCTGTCCTGTGACGTGACAGCCCGAACGCATCACACCGACGGACAGAAACAGATTGTGGTTTTGTTTGGGTTTGTTTTTTTTGTTTTTTGAGCGACAATAAATGTCAGGGTGTATCGGCATTTTATGATTTGTGGTTCTTAATTATAAAAGTTAATCGTGACTGAACCGTGGTTGTTTATGGTCACATAATAAAACCATGTTGACATTTGGCTCATAAATAAATGATGTTTGGGTTTCTAACAACAGTTCCATGTAAGATAAATGAGGACTTTGAGACTATCGTGTCACAGCAGCGTCAGCATATATAATGGGTAGTTTCCTACTTAACTCCAGAGAGGATGATTTGGATGTTTTGTTGTTGTTTTTTTTAATCTGATTGATTTTGTCATTCGAGTTAGACGTCTGGTCTCTTTTAATGGCACGTGAGCTAACAGTGAAGTGTAGCCTCCTTACTATTTTTGTGCTGTCTAAGGTTTTTGGAGCAGTTTTATTAAAATCACATGAAAAATGTCTTGCTGTCAAATATAGATCATTCAAGAAGTTTGTGCTTCTGTTTCAGTGAGTGAAATTCAAGTGTTTTATTGGCCTGTTACTTGGCAGGTGTGTTGCACCTGTGCGAGTATGAACATACAGCTTGCTAGCAACGTAGCATTATACGTATACCATATACGTCTCTGCTGGCTTCCAAAAACTAACAGGGCGACAGCTAAAATGCTGATGTTTCAAATAAATATACACGGTTTATGGTTGATTTTTGTAGGTCTACACTTCAACAAGCCATGCGTTAGTGTGGCATTGTGGTCGGTGACTCTGATGGTCCTAGAGTGACAATAGTATGATGTTGGAGGAAAACTGCAGATAAACAGAATCAGGCTCATTTATCTGACTCGAGTCCTTGAGTCAGATAAAGGACTCGAGGACACCGGCTGGCTTTGCTGGCTGTTTAGTGTCCATCTCTGGTTTGACAGCTCGTCCCCCTCTTTTTGTTACAGACTTCCACAGATGTAACAAAGTTCTGTCAGCCAAAGACCAGGACACGGCTCCCTGTGACTGGTACCGCAGAGTCTACAAGAGTCTCTGCCCAATCAGCTGGGTAAGTTACACGTGAAACAAATCTCACTGTCTCACTCGGCTGCACCTTCATTTGCTTCTGTTCCAAAATTCTTGGTTTTAATTTAGTCATCAGTTTTCTTTTTCACTCATCACCTAGAAGCTCTACGTTTAAAGTTGTAAAAGTCACAGCTGTGTTTCAGGCTAGTTTCCACTCTAGGCATTTATTGCTCCACTTTTTGATTTTCTCCTGTTTTTTCTTTCCTGCAGGTTCAGAAATGGGACGATCAGATAGAGGCAGGAAGCTTCCCTGGGAAGATTTAAGGAAATGTTGATCTCCATCCAATTGTCTCATCTTAAGATATAAAAGTGAAAAACTCCAATATTTCTGTACAAAAATGTCATAATAAAATGTTACTATGAGTCATGTCTGACTTTTGCTAATTGACAGCTGTAATTTACAGTTTACTCAGGCTTTTAGCTGTGTCTGTGTGGCAGCCATTATAACAAGTGTTTGAATTCTCTAAATACTACAGAAAGGTGCTTCAATGCTTCCTTTATTACCTCCTTTAGGAGAGGAGACACTTGCCCATCCTTTATGGTAAGAAAGGAGATGATGCTGACCCACGATGCAAAAGTGTTGCATCATCAGACGGCTCATGAAAACAGTGGTGCGCATCGTTATATAAATTACTTATTGTGCCATGATTTGCTTTTTAACTTTATTCAAGATTTTTAACAAAAAATGAGAGCTGAAAGCTGTTGTAGAGATGCAGCTCAAGATGATTGAACTAAAAACGGAAACAGTCATTCTTCTGAACTGTACCTTTAAAAATAACTTTCAACAAACTATAAACGTTGATTTTATGCTATGAATTTACTGTCAAAAGTCTATTCACCACACCACTTACAAGGCCTCCATCTCCAAGGCATGTCTGTGTGATCAGATTTTAAATGATCATTTTTAACGTATTCTCTAATTATTAAGCGGTTAACACTGCTCTTAGTGGTTGTGGCTGCTAAGACAAAACGTGCCAGGAAACATATGTGCTAAGGTCAAACAACGAAAGGCAAAGAAGGTTATTTTGTATTTTAATCTCAAATGATTTTTATTTATTTTTAAACAAATTCACTGAGGCAGAACAGAAGTGTTACGTTCATTGCATAATAGTTCCACACAAACCTCCTCCAGGGAGTCAGCTGATTTTTGTTTGTATCTTTGTCACGCGCGAATCGTGAGCGTGATAGAACTGCAGTGCGTGCGTGATTTCAGCACCAGCTCATACTGGTGGCTTTTCTCTGCTCGTGCTTCACAAATTCTGAGAGGATGTTCGTGAGTGTGCAAAAGTCACAGCGTTGTTTCTGCAGCTGGAATATCCTGTGTGCCGCACTGCATGACCTGTTGCCCTGGCAACTGCCCGCCTCGCATCAACATCTGCAGCATCAGTCGTCCACTGGCTTCTGTCAAGGTCACCAGCGAGATGCATCATGGGAAGCCGAGGAGGACACCAGGACGGAGCAGGGAGGAAGAAGGGTTCACCATTATCATCCCCCACCACACTCGCTCACGCAAACTCCGTCCGCGCATGCGCCTAGTCTTTTCGTTAACTGAGCTGACCAACTAACCGAAATAAGGCTGTATCCATAATAGGACATAGACGCCGCCTCTCCTCACGGGATGCGGTGATGATGCGCAGGAGTCATGAGATCCTGCACGTCAAACTCTGACGGGGCGCGGCCACATTCACGGCGTCCCTGCGTCCTCATTTCTCATAGGCTGGCTTCAAACAGACTACAACTACGTGCGCTTCCCCTCGCAGCTCCCGTATGCACAGCCTATATGAGAAAAGAAGGGAGGCACTGCCGCAAAAAGCCACCGCTGCAGCTCCTGTGTCCGGACTGGCAGTCACGACAGGTGAGAACCCTTTATTTGTCCGCTTTGTGCACGGGTTAAGGGTCTTTGGGGGCAAGCAGGGGGTGGGAATAATCTACTACACCTCCACTTTGACCGGCATCAGGCCGCGCGAGTACAAAAAGGTTAACTTTATTATTTCAACTACTTTTTCTTTCCATTTAAACCTGCATTATAGCAGCATGGTACGGATAACTTGAGATCGGTTTCTGATGGGAAATGAGGGGAGAGTAGTCGTGTCCTCCCTGATGGAGTCGGTTTGGTACCACGGACAGCGCCTAATGAGGTTTCCT
Source organism: Aulonocara stuartgranti (assembly GCF_965226115.1). Taxonomy (NCBI): domain Eukaryota; kingdom Metazoa; phylum Chordata; class Actinopteri; order Cichliformes; family Cichlidae; genus Aulonocara; species Aulonocara stuartgranti. The sequence continues at coordinate 34,107,738 of NC_138957.1, forward strand.
CCTTTTCCTGCAGTTTTCAGCACCGACGGGCGGGTCCTGCGAAGCCTTTTAAACACCGCCTGAAGCTCCCAGCTCCAGACTCCATCCTGCAGTTTGGAAATCCTAAAATTTGCCCGGTGTTCGCCCAGACAGACTTGAAAAGATGGAGAGTCAGGCAAGAGATTTTAATATTCTTTATTCTGTGTGACCCACATTCAGAGAGAGAGAGAGAGAGAGCGGTTGTAGGACAAAACAGGCCTACTGCTCCAGTTTGCATTTAGTGAACTGGATGAAAAACAGATGAATAGTCACTGCAACTAAAGGATTTATTTTTAATACTTTCCCTTTTTTTCTATATAGAGTGTAAGTGAAGCTGTGTGGGTGGTATAAGCCAGCATGTGCGCCATGAGAGCTCTCTGAGTCATGCAAAGCTCTGCAGATGGGTATCAAATGTGCACCATGTGTATGTTTGTGCATTCTGGTATTATCTGTCATTTCAGTAGCAGTGTCTGATTTTGTGCGACTTAATGCATATTTCATTCTACTTTATACTTTCAGTTTTATTACTGTATGTTTGTTTTAGGTTAATGAGAGAGAGATTAGACATGTAGGGTGAGAGGACAAGAAAATATGCTTCCAAAGGTTAACATAACTATAAATTGCCTCAAATTCAGATACTTTTACATATTTTCTGGTTGTCACAGTCTAACAGGTTGTCAGAGATACACAACCTTCATAGTAGATGTCAGTTTGAAGCTAAATGAATTTTGTTGAAACCTTTTGCAGTATAAATGAAGCCTTAAGATTTGCTTTCTAGTTACAAAGCATGGCACTACATTTGACACAAAAATAAGAAAGCAATTTTATTTCCTCCCAAAAATCAATGCTATGGTGGAAAGTATGTGACATATGAAGAACATCAGGTTCCCAGTAGTTTAGCTCGTGTTTCCATTTATTTGACTCAAAAAACTACTTTTTGTTCTAAATGTAATCTGAAATCTTCACATGAAAAAAATGAGGAAAGATTAATTTCAAGCAATTAATTAAAAGTCATTTTGTACAGTATTAAGGTACATGCAGTTACATGTTTACAGTTATAAACTGTGCAGATTACATTAGGAATCTTAAAAGTCTTTTTTATTAAGAAGCTTCTGTCAAAGATTACAGTCACAACAATTTAATAATAGTGCGGATTTAATAATGGCTGATGTTGTTGTACTTTATTGTAATTTAACAAGGAAATGTCTTAAAACAAAAGAGGGAATTGTTTCCTAAAAATAAACAAAAACCTTTTAATTGTTTCTGTAGGTGATACAAAAGACGTCAGATATTTGGTGGTGAGTACAAGGTCCAATTTCACAGGATTTGTTTGTCTTTAAATGTTTAGTGACTCAGATATTTATGACTAACCTTACACACTGAAGCAATTATAGCCTTGCTCAGATGGCCTCCTTCTGCCCCACCCTCCTCTGTTCATACAAATTATGAATCTGCTTGTCAGTACACCACCTGACACCTGTGACACCCTCCCCTCACAGAAGAGCCTGAGTCCTTCATAATGAACAGATCAATACATTAACCCTGCTCCCTGGTTACCTTCAACAATTCAGTCTTCAGAGACTATGAGCTGGTTGGCTGAGCGCAGATGTAGGTCAGATGCACTCATCGTATCTGTGTGTGTGTGTGTGTGTGTGTGTGTGTGTGTGCACGCATGCACACACACCTCCGTGCAGCGCTGCTGTGGATTAGTGATACTTTAGTGAATGAGACGCTGCCGCATGTTTGCTGCACAGTGGTTACTTTCAGCCTCTGTCAATAAACGTGTCACCTCCAGGCTGTTGCCATGGAGATGAAGGAGGGAGGAGGGGGAGCTGTGGGCGTTCTTGGATGGATGGACAGAGGAGTGGAATAAGGGGTGGAGGTTTAAATGTACACACGTTGTGTTAAAAAAAAAAGATGCAGTATGAGCACAGAGGTCTAATGTATGCGTCATGTGATCATCTGATACACACAGTTGTACTAAATGACATGTAGGTTGTATAAACGACACAGAAATATCTGTTTGTTAAATCTGTGTTCTGCTGTATCAGGGAGGATTTCTGCACACTGGAACAGTGTGATCTGCTGCTGTTATCATGAGACAGGTTGCCATAGTAACACAGCATCTGTTCAGCAAATGTGTTTGGTGCAACAGGCTACTACCAAGTTTGTCCTTCTCCTGTTTAGAGTGTTTTTAGGAGCTTGATTATTACATTTGTCTGCATGAAACCAGAGGTGTTTCCAGGGGTTTTTTTAAGACGTGGGAGACCAAGAATAATGACTTGGAAGAGTATATTATCAGAACTATACAGTGTAGAAAACTGGTTTAGAAAATCCTAATTTCCAGGCTTAGGCACAGACATGTGCACTAAATCAAATGGTATTAAATGAAATATGGAACTCTGCAGGAGTCCTATTATTAAGCTAATTGTTTTATATTGATTGAGTCATTAGCAAAGTAGTAAAAGAAGATTTAGGTTGTTTACTTAAGTAAAAATCTAACTTCTACCTGAGTAGTCTAAGAGTGCTTTTCTGAGAGTGTTTTAGAAAATATACTTGAAGTAATTAAGTAAAAGTACTCATCACAAATAATCACAGACAAAGTGGCATATTAGTGGACCATAATTATTGATTAAGTAATGATTACATCACTTAAATGTTGCAGATAGTCCAGAATAGTCCAGTCCAGTGGGATTGGGACAACATTAAGGTCCAATCTGCTGGCACCACCCTCTCCTTTTCCTGGACACGCCCTTGCATGAAACAGGTTCTCTTAAAAGGACCATTAAGTCCTTCAAATGTTTGCAGTAATGTGAATAAAATGCTTGAAATCCAGTTGGATATACCTTCATAATTCAAAATATAATCATAAAGTGTTTCATTCATAGAATCAAGAAGAGCTTCGGCAGTTAGAAGAAAGAATGTGTCCCCCAGACACAGTAGATGGACAGGTTACAATCCTCTGGATCACAGATGTCAAAGTGTAGCTGAAATGTAGCTGTACAGACATTTAACCTTCTCATTGATCGCTATTTGAGATATTTTGGGTGCTGTCAGGTGACTGACGAATTCTACTGAGTCACTGTGACTTGACAAAAAAAAAGGATGAAAAGGATGACGGAGAGGAAGACAAAGGTGAAACTGAGGTCAAATGTAGAAAGAAATGTGTGTGTGTGTGTGTGTGTGGGTGTGTCATAGGATATGGGAGAGCGGTTTACAGCTAAGACACTCTGAATTTCATTTTGTTCCTACGTCATGCTGGAGGCCTTTTTCCTGTGTCTCGGTTAATTAACTTTCAGCTGAACTGATGCTGATGATTTCAGACACGTGAGGAGGGCTGCATTCACAAATTCTGACTCTTTTTTTCACAGAAACTTATTACAGCCTTCAGTAACTATGTAACAATTGTGTAAAACGGCTCCATCTTCTCACCTTACAGCAGTTACAGTGTTTAGGTTGACCCCTTGTAGTTGGTGCAAGCCACTGATTTCTTCTTCTCTTCTTCTTCTTCATCAGTCAGTTCAGTCATATAACCTCTATGTTGATTTTGAGGTCATATGAGCCTAATAATAATAAATGAACACTTGAAGGTCCTTACTCCACAGGTTTAACATGCAGCACCACTGTTTGGCAGCCACATGTTTGCAGATATTTTCTAGTTTTCAAAATTTTAATTGCAGTTTAAAGATAATCTTTTTTGGTGATTGTTTATATCATAACATCCATTAAATACAGACAAATGCTCTGATGTCCATTAGCAGACACACCCAGAGAGATGTCGAGGCTTTTAGTTTGTGGTGTCTCAGAGGATTATTGATTATTTTTATATTTTACACAAATCCTTAAGGACGGGAGAAGCAAAATAGTCTTTATATCCAAAGAGTGCACTTTATGATTTATTTAATCTCAAGAAATAAAAATGAGGGTACCAGTTGTTTTAAGTACATTCACATCCCTGTCATGCAACATGACAGACTGAGACTCGTCTTTTTAATAAGCTATTCTGATCCAGGCAATTCTTTTTTAATTGTTTTACTTGATCAAAGTGCAGTCTTTGATACTCTTGACCAGTGTTGGGCAAGTTACTTTGAAAAAGTAATTAATTATAGTTACTTCTTCAAAAAGTAACTGAGTTAGTAACTGAGTTACAATGTTCTAAAAGTAATTAATTACTTGAAAAGTAACTATTGTGTTACTTAAAAAAAAAAAGTTTAACCCTCTGGGGTCCAGGGTATAACTGGCCATGTTTTACTACTTTTGATGTTTCCTCTACATTTCACCTTTAAAAACTATTTGTTTGCCTTGTTTGGTATCATTCTTTTCAGCACAACCTCACGTGTCTGAATTTACAGTCATGTTTTCATTTTGACATACTGTATTAACACAATTGATCTAAAATCAAACAAAAAACATAAAATCCCAGTAGAAAAAGTTATATTTTTTTTACTGTAACAACCACAAACATGTTTAATGAATCATATTTCTTTAAATGCAAATATAAATTGTCAATTTTAAAATCATATGCACAAGTTATTTGCAGCCTTTTACCTTTTACCCTTTTTTTTAAAATAACCATTTCAAACTATTTACAGAACAATCAGCTGTTCTGATTTCAATAAGATGTCACGCAAATTATTTGTGCCACTCTAAAAAAATAATTTCTGTCCACTATAAACATCACAGCCTGATACTTGCAGGTCTGCCAGCAGCAGGTGTATCACTCCTGTTTCTACCTGGAGACAGCAGTCACCTCATTGATCTGACACACAACACAAAACTATCCACAACACTACACACTAACTACACAACACAACACATTACCTACACACTCCAAACACGCTAAACGTCACAAATATCTCACATCTCAAAACTCTCTCTCTCTCTCTTTTTTTCTGCAGTATTTCTTTCTCTCTCTCTCTCTCTCTCTCACCGTCACTCCTAAAACTTCCCCTCTTCCTAAACAACCAAATGTCATGTTCCCATATCATTTTTTGATTGGTCGACATGGTGCATTTTTCCACCAACACGAAAGGTTTTTGTTTTGTTTTTTTATTGTTTTTGGGGGGTTTTTGCTCATAAGCAGAGAGTGCTTGCTAGTGCTGTCCTTAGACAGTAAACGTGACGAAACTATTCAGGAAAAAACACCATATAAGATGCAGTAAGCTGAACACAGCTTCAACCGTCTGTTTGTTGAAAAATAGTAACGCGGCCGCACCTCATTTTCTTGTTAGTAACGGTAACGGCGTTGTAACGATAGAAATAGTCATTAGGCTCGGCATTTAACTGTTTTTTTCTTGTGTATTGGATGGGAGTTTTCTCTTATGTTCTGTCTCTCTTAGTTCTACTCTAACACTGCTTCTCTAACCTGTGGGGTTCCACAAGGTTCAGTCCTAGGCCCATTACATTTTTCTACTTCCTTCCCTTAGCTGTCATCATTAAATCTTTTTCTGAATTATTTTTTGTTCCAATTATATGCTGATGACATTCAAATGTCCAAGTGTCAACACCTGCAAAGGCTATATATATAAGCTTACTACAATGTTTAACCCATATCAGTGATTGACACTCTCACCTTGTCTTACACACCAACAAAGCTGAGGCCATGGTCATAGCCCCTCCTGGTTTATATTCTAATTTCAGTCAAACTCTTACATCCTATTGTTCAGTCACAGTGTCTGAAATCTTGGTGTTATATTTGATGCCTCTCTGGGTTTTGACTTGCATGTAAAATCAGTGTTTCATTCCTTTTTTTTCCCATTTGAGGAACATTTCTAAATTGCAGCATGTGGTCTCTTTGATGGAACTGGAGTTCCTGCATTTGTGCCTTTGTGAATAGATTATTGTAATAGCTTGTTTCTTGACTTAGATCAATTATCTTTTCACATCTCCAGACAACACCAAATGCCGCTGCCAGATTATTAACACATTCCAGCAAGTAAATTTCTTTACATTACACTCCCATTAGACTCCTATACAGATCACAGTTACTTATCATGGATCTCAAAGCACAGTTTTCATGATGGCGCTGTTGTTTTAATCCCTCCTGTTAACAATCAAGGGTCAATGAAGGTCGACTTTATCAAAGAACTCTATACTTATGTTTGAGAAATTGATCCTAGTCATGAGATTCAGGTCAAACTGGGTCACAGCAGCAGAAATTGGGCCACTGTGTCTTTGTTTCTGCTGATGTTAGTAATTCACCATGCAGCCGGTAATAAGGAGACCCACTGCTGACGGGGCGGAACTGACTGCTGTTTTTGAGGCCGCATAGAGATGTCGATGGGCCTCAGGTGATATGCTGCCCTTGGTACAACAATATCACGGCGAGGTCACATATTATTAGCGTACACTGCACTTCTCAGGATTTTTTTTGTCTCAGGGGTGTTGGTTAAACACGACCAATCAGAGGGAGAGAGAAAAAGCTACAGGGATTTTATTTCCTGCACACTTTATTGTGCTGTTGATTTAGCATAATCCATAGCAAGCTTATTATATTAAATGTATTTCAATTATGATTTTAATGTCATTGCACTGTGCAGAAGGCAATGACGAAAAGTGAAGGGCAATCTGCACTCTAAATATAGCAGACTCACAAATATTGAATCTAACTTTTCAAGCAGAACAAATATCCTGCACCTGGTTGTACCAAAGTCCTTCCAGAAGCAACTCTTGCCAGTCAACCTGAAAATGCCTCCAGGCAGTTATTTTTAAGTGCTTACCTAAATGAATAGTGAGCAAGCTATAACTTAAATTTTGATGATAATGGGGACAAAAGTTGCACGTGTAGAATCATCACTCAAAAAACGCATTCAGCTGCTGAGCGGGTCACCACAGCAGAGGGATCGACATATTTGATTAGGTTTTACGCTGGATGCCCATCTAGGCTTGGAACCAGAACCAGGAGTAGCTTCAGACCTTCAGAGTCTGGGTTTATGGAACACAACTAATCAAATAATGCAAAAGAAAGAATGTTATTTATCCTTAAGATAAGGGTAATGTGGCAAAAGTAAATCTTAATTAAGCCATTATTTCAGTTTAGAAATAAAAGCAATAACAGAAGTATGATACTTAAAGAGCAAACCCACCCTGATAAAACTCTTCATCATATCTTATCAGCGTTACTGAAGCTTACGAACATCTGATTGCAATAACAACAGTGATGGCTCCTTTATCACACACCCTAATTTCATTAAATAGATGAATAGATTGTGTTATGAGGCCCGGTTCTGTTGCAGGACCAGATGACGGCTTCAGGATTGAATTTCGTCTGCATTCAGTTGATTATCTTCAGGAAGGACAAACACAAGCAGGAAAACAGCTGATCACAGAGCCATGGCTCTACCCAGAAGGCACTTGAGTTTTTTGTGTATTATTGTTTCGAGTATATCTTTTCATGATTTTTCTATTTGCCTTTAACCTTAAGAACGTCCTCTGAAGAATAAATAGCAGTGATTTGTGGTAGCAGCAGGTATGTTAATTAGAGTTCAAAGATGACGAGTAAGTGTGTGTCCCTACATGTGAGTGCTTCTACGTGCAGCCCGAGTGACTTCACCGTTTGATTCCTGCTATCACTGCTCCTGTGACGCTGCATCTCTGACCTGTCTGGCGTCAGCTTCTACATTTTATTGCATCTGTCTGCCTCCTGCAATGATTTAAAATCCCATCATGATATCAAATTTCATATTCAATATCTTTGTCATACCTCTTCTTCTCCCTTCTCCTCTTCCTCCTTTCATTCCCCTTCTTTCTCCGTCCAGGACAAGCAGGTCACAGGTTATCTCCTGTTCTCCCTCGCCACCGCCGTCATCGGCTCTCTGCAGTTTGGTTACAACACAGGAGTCATCAATGCTCCAGAGATGGTTGGTGAATATTAGCAATCTAATGTGATGTAGGCTTCATACTGTAGGAGATATAAGTTATTGTAAAGATTGCAAATACAAATATCTGATTTCTCAAGCATTAATTTTTGGATAATGGAGTGTTTGTTGAACCTTTAAACAAAATATATAAAAATCTCTCAAATCTTAATCTGCATATATGAGTTTTAATTTGTATCACATTTGCTACATCAGACATATATTTGCAAGTTAGTCATTAAAAATGTGTCATGCAATTTATATCATTTTTTGTCACACTGAATATGTAGAAGTCTTAAAAACACATGTATCAAATATGATGCGCTTGGCTTTAAAGGGTTAATTTTGCTTGTTTTCAGAGAAGCAAATTTACATCAGAATTATATTAAGGCTTAAATTATAAAATGTTTGTGTTAATTTGGGGGAGATTTTTATTTTACTTAACTAAGAGATAAAAGTCAGTGCTTTATTAATGTGAAAGAATAAATAACAAAAATACCCTCTTTGAAAAAGTTGTTTTGGTTGAAACAGATCTCTCCATTTACCCACTTTTCTCACTTTCTAACTTTATCTTCGTTTTAAATATAGTTATTTTTTTGTTTATTGAACACATAAAATACCAAATACTATAATGTTCTGTCTATTCTTCTGTCTGGCCAGTTCTGTGAATTGATCTGTTTTCTCATCCTCTGTCTGTGCATCCATCTCTGCCTACAGAAACTCAAATCTTTCTTCAACGTAACCTGGTATAAGCGATATAATGAGGAAATCGACCCTGGTGTTTGCACCATTGTCTGGAGCGTTGCTGTTTCCATCTTCAGTGTGGGCGGCATGGTGGGCTCCTTTAGTGTTGGTGTCATAGCTAACCGGTTTGGCAGGTACGAAACCTTCTTCATCCTGTTGTGTAATATTATAGGTAACATGCAAGATTTATTTTCTTTCACCATCTTTAGCCAAAAAACCTTTTAGTTACAGCCTCTCTATAAGAACTGTTGTTTTTACTTTTAGAGCAGTTTTGTGGACATTAAGTCACAGCAGTGTTTTTCACTACATTGGCTCTGTGCATTTCCTGTTCGGTACAGCTGAACCATCACAGCCCATTACTGTTAATGGATCTCATGAAGCGTGTCTGTCCTGAGTTCGCTGCTCTGCTCTAACGTTCCCCAGAGTTGTTCCTTTATTTCTCCATTTCCTTCTAAATTGTTTATTTGTGGTGAGTCTTCTGCCAGTCACCATGTGAAGTTACTGGGAAGTTAACACACAGCTAATGCTAGTGTTGGCTAGCAAAATGAAAAGATGGTGTCCATATAACCTAAACTGTATTTAAACTGTTTTTTGTTTTTATTTCGTCTAAAGTTAAGCCTTTTAACATGGAAATCTATGGATACTTTTGGAACCAGCCTTGAGACGTCATTCCAGGAGTTTCAGTCTTTGGGGCTTCTACATTAGCTTTAATTTTCCTCCCTGGAGTTTGGTTGAAAATGTTAGTTTTCCTTTGTCAAACGTTTTAGCATCAAGTTGTGGAGTTTTTTTGTACATTTTTTTGTTTTTTTAATCATTAACATTCATATTCTTTCCTCAACCTCCTCATCCTCAGGCGTCGCTCCATGATCCTGGTGAACTCTCTGGCAGTGATCGGCGGCCTCCTTATGGGCTTCTCCACCATCTGTTCCTCCTACGAGATGGTGATCGCTGGGCGTCTGGTCATTGGCCTTTTCTGTGGCCTTTTTACTGGCCTGACTCCCATGTATGTTGGCGAGGTGTCACCAACGCCGCTCCGCGGAGCTTTCGGCACTCTGCACCAGCTCGGCGTGGTTGTGGGCATCCTGATCGCTCAGGTCAGCAGCTCTACTAAAAACTGCACACTAGAGATGTGTGACTGCTTGACTGCTTTAGGAAATTAATGTAATTTGCTGGAGTAAGCTTTGCACGGATCTGATTGTTTAATGCTGCAGGGGTTTTACTTTACAATATTAAGTGCCTCGAGGTGACTGCTCTTGTAAATTGGTGCTATTTAATCAAATGTAGTTGAATTGAAAGTTTATTAAGTCAAAGCTCAGAAGACATGTATATTAGGTTCATTTCAGGCATCTGAGCTAAACCTAGTTTGTATCAAGAAGTCTTTGAGTTATAGGAGTTAATTCATTATTAATTAATATGGATAATTATCATCGCTGTGGTCGTTACTCAAGAAAAGAAATGCATTACAATGCATTACACTTTTCCAGAAAGTTAAAGTTCACTTAATTACAATTTAACAACAGAAACCTTAGGATACAGTCCCACACGCTAAGACAAATGTCATTCCTAATGAGGACAAACCATCTTTCTTTTAGTTTTTACAAATGAAAAAAAGCCAACGTGACAAAGCAAAGATCAAAAGCCGCCCAAAGTGATCACTACAGTGATTCTACTTCAATTCAATTTTATTTATATTGCGCCAAATTTACAACAACAGTTACCTCAAGGTGCTTTATATTGTAAGGTAAAGAGTCTACAATAAATCAGCGAAAACCCCAACAATTAGATGGCCCACTATGAGGAAGCCCCCTGGTGACAGTGGGAAGGAAAAACTCCCTTTTAACAGGGAGAAACCTCCAGGAGAACCAGAGTCAGGAAGGGGTGGAGGAACTGTGAGGCCGTGAAATATGAAAGTTATGCATGAATTTAAAACAAGATATTCTTTAGTCTTGTCTTACTACATAGTAGTATCTACAAGAGGATATCAGCTAGGATACACAGTAAGCATTCAAACTGATTGAGTTTTGTTGTTTTTATCAGTTTTACCCTTTTTCTGTGTCCCCTGATGTCTAGATCTTTGGTCTGGAAGCTCTGCTGGGTTCAGACAACCTGTGGCCTCTGCTGCTGGCCCTGACTGTGGCCCCCGCTGTCCTGCAATGCATCCTGCTGCCTTTCTGTCCCGAGAGCCCCCGCTTCCTGCTCATCAACCTCAAACAGGAAGAGGAGGCACGCAACGGTACACAATAATACATCTATAAATATACTGCAATGACACACAACATTACTGCATTTCCTGCTGCTGTGCATGGATGGACTCCAACATCTTGGATTGCACCTGGTGGTGGTGTTTCTCTCTCTCCTCTGAAGCCTCAGTGAGGTCACAGTAGCACCACCTTTTTTTAGCTTCTGATTAGAATGGCGCACCACCTCACAGTAGAAGCCCAGAGCAGAATGGAAGCTGCAGTAGAAGAAAAGAGACTGGAGTTAGCAAACTTATATTCAAAACCATCACAACACGCTGAGCTAGCAAGAGCTAGCTCATTAGCAGTGGCTGGCCTTTCAAAGTAAGAGCAAAGAAACTGTCTACTAATAAATTAATCACTTTACCTTAAAATATATGAAGCACAACACATACCAAGTATAGTCTTGTAAATGCTACTATTACTGTATAACTGCTACTAATGGGGATAATAAGGATTTCAATAAACTAAATTAAACTACCACCAATAGAAACGTAACTTCAGTCATTCACTGTTGTTAGCTTTATTGTCTCTATCCCCACGGCACCTATAACACTATAATATGTATTCTATTAGCACCAGCATTACTGCTAAAGACCACCTTGAGATGGTCCCATTGACTAACACAGTGTCTTCATGTAATAATGTTGGAACGACTCAGCAGTTACTACAGCACTGCAGCATTACAGCGACAGAAGCAGTGAGAAGGAGAGCGATTCGTTACAGATACACAGAGGTGGGATCAGCGGAGTCAGGAGGAAGGTCGAGCGTGATCAGAGAGTCCTTGAACAGACAGAAGGTTTTGGCATCTGTTCAACATGTGGCCTGTTTGGTTTGACTCTGAGGCCCTGACCCACTTCTCCTTCATGCCTCCATAAGATAAACAAACACAGTTACTGTGACTGTTTAGTGACTGCAGATTCTCTACAGAAAGCAAAATTTAGCAATGTGTCCTGATGTTATGAATAAAGGTTACGATAAACAAAGCTGCTATAACTCACAATCTTTTGTGAAGGAATAAATATGCAGCTTGTCTTTTTTTAAATAAACAAACTCTGACATTATGTCGGAAAAGACTTTGAACTCAGCCTGTGTGAATCCTGCTGTGTAGTGCCTGCTGGTGGCCATTATAAGATTATAGCTCATTTTAAAATGCAGTTCATGGATTCCAGGAGCCTGTCCTGAGTTTGATGTGTGATAAACATCCATGAAAATTAATCTGCACATGAACTGTGGTGAATTCTGTCCGATAGCTGTAAGTTGTTGTTCCAGCATGTTACTCTTGAATGTCTACATCTTCTTGTTGTTGCTGTTTTGTTTTTTTGTCTTTTGCATCTGTAAAGGTGAACAAAACCTGTCTCTGTTCTGTCCGCAGTGCTTGTGCGTCTGCGTGGCTCTGAGGATGTGAGCAAAGATCTGCAGGAGATGAAGGAGGAGAGCGCCAAGATGGCCAAGGAGAAGAAAGTAACCATCGCTGAACTGTTCCGCACGGCAGCGTACCGACAGCCCCTCTTCATCGCCGTCATGCTGCAGCTCTCCCAGCAGCTGTCAGGAATTAACGCTGTAAGTTTAATGGGTTTTATTGTCTGTTTTTGGTGCAGCTTTGCGGTGGTTAGTGCTGTCAGCTCACAGAAAGAAGCTTGTTCTCCCTATCCCTGTGTGGGATTACTTCGGATACTCTGACTTCCTTCCATAGACATCCATGGCATTAAGCTAATTGGTGAATTTGGCTGTGTTGTGAATATAAACAAGAGTGATTGCCTGCCTCTGTGCAACCTGCGACAGTGCTGGGATGGGCTCCAGCCTCCCTGGTGGCCCTGACTTGGATGGATGGAAGCTTAATGTTTATTTTTAGCTCTTCCTGTGCCCTTCATTTAAAAAAAAAATCTATATAATAAAACTGATAAATATACGTTATAAAAATAAAAATAACAGCAGTGCTAGAAGGTATCGCTCAAACCACAGGTCAGAGTCACAGATGGAGGGCAGTTTAGCGCTCTGAGCATTTGTTATTACATGTCTGGATCTTTTAGTTAATTTGAAAAAAATATTGGCTAAAAGTCCTCTAAAGGTTGTTATTTGACTAAAAAATGTCTTATAAGCAACGTCATGCTATAAAGCTGGGTGTAGCTATTATTCCTGGATGTTGGGTAGGTTGGGCTGTTATATTCTCGCTGTTGGCAGCTCCCAGAAGGATCCTATAGAAAAATTGGTTTATAAAAGATGGAGGTCAGCGGGAAAATAAAATATGCATTATTTATTTTGATACTGTTATAAATGAGGTAATATTACATCCCTCATATTCTCACTTCCATCCTCTCTACCTCACTCAGGTGTTTTATTACTCCACTGGGATCTTTTCCTCAGCCGGTGTGCAGAAGCCGATCTACGCCACCATCGGAGCCGGCGTCGTCAACACCATCTTCACCATTGTTTCTGTGAGTGACGCCGCCGTGTGTCTTCTTCATCTTGGTATGCGTTTGTGTGCGCTGGGAAGCACACGTCACTCACAATGTCCCTGTCCTACAGTTGTTCCTAGTGGAGAAAGCAGGGCGCAGGACTCTGCACCTCCTGGGACTGGGTGGGATGGCGGTTAGCGCTCTGCTTATGACTGTGTCCCTCCTGCTGGTGAGTTTGGTGACGTCAGAGAGCAATACAGAGACGGAGTAAGAACAAAGATGTGATTGATTCTCTCCACAGCCAAAACAAAAGTAAATGCAACATCAGCTGTTTGGTTTTGTTGCTATATTGAATGGCCGATGCAGTATTTCCATCAGTTATTTCCCATAGCATTTACATATTTAAAAGCAATTAATTGGTTAATTATTCTATTTAATATTATTACTTTTTTCTGTATTTTTGTCCCTTGCCATTTTCAGTCAGTGGTTTGTATAAAGATGTGGAAACGTAGGAAAAAATTTAAAAACAAAATAATAAATAATTAAGGAGCAAATAAATATACTTAGTTCCACTGAAAAGCAAATAATTCACCATTGCATGCTCTCACTAACTGTTAGATAAGCTAATCTTTGTGATCCTGCAGTAGTAGCTCATTCTCTTTGTCTGTGCAGGATAAAATCCCTGGTATGAGCTACGTGGCCATCTTGGCTGTCATGCTTTTTGTGGCTATGTTTGAGCTGGGCCCCGGTCCAATCCCATGGTTCATTGTGGCCGAGCTGTTCTCCCAGGGGCCCCGCCCGGCAGCCATGGCTTTGGCTGGCTGCTGTAATTGGACGGCTAACTTCCTGGTTGGAATGAGCTTCCCCACACTTCAAGTAAGGGAGAGGTGATCGTTTTTTTCTTGTGGTTTATTTTGCTGTAGATCATTCTGACTCTGCTCTCTCCTCTCCTCAGGGGTGGTTGGGCCCGTGGGTGTTCCTCATCTTCACCGGCTTACTGATCGTCTTTTTCATCTTCACATTCATCAAAGTGCCCGAGACCAAAGGCAAGACCTTCGATGAGATTGCTCGTGGCTTTAGTAGTGCCGCACCTCCTCCTTCCTCGTCCACCGAGGATCCTCCAGCCAGTGCCAGCACTGCTGTGACACTTCCTGCCTCTCCTGTGAAGGAGAAGGTCCCACTGGTGGAGGCACCAGCAGCAGCTCCATCTCCGGTGGCTGAGACCACACCTCTTGAAGCTAAACAGGAGAGCAAGTAGAGCAGGTGTAGATGAGGTTTTAATGGATAAGAGAGGTTATAAACGAAGGAAGAGCCACAGCAATTTTAGACATACTCTAAATTGGAACTAAAGCTTATTTTACAGCAGGCTTAGATAACAATAGCATTACGAGTTCATGGGTTTGTACCTTTGAAAGGTCCTACTTTCTGCTCTCATCATCGCACTTTGGACTTCTTGTTTTTCTGAACGTTCTCACGCTTCCTTCTTTTAAATCCTCTCTTCCTTTGAAAAGAAACATACATTCCTAGGAATTCAACTGCACTCATTGACAGTGTGACTCTTTTTCAACACGGCAGTGAGTCTCAGGATGACACACTGTAAAACAAAATTGAAGCAGGTGCCGGGTAACAGTCAAGGTGAAATGATGACGCTTTTATGAAGGGGTGTAGGTGTTTGAGTTCAGGCCTGAGTGATGTTAGAATAACAATGATCCACATTTTTTTAAACTGACACACTTCTGTTTAAAATATTAGACATGTGTCGTAGTGGGCAGTATAGTGCCGTGTATATTTTAGCTGTAGTTCGTATATTATTGTAGATTTTGTTGCAATTATGTATATGGAAACGTTCTCAAATCGCAGGTCTGAAAGGATAATTGCAGTTTCTGCTTTCAGCATTTCATTAAGTGCTCACAGAGAGCTCTGAAGAGCAAAGCCAAAGAAATGGTGAACACACAACCTGAAATCGGCTCTTCACGGCGGGGATTTAACAGCCGCACAGGTCACGCTAACTGTAGAAATTCTGAAAGCTCATAAGATGGCCAAAGCTGTAATCTAGTATGCCTTTGCTTACTTGGAGTTTGGCGCCACCCTCAGTAATAACTGACAATTGCAGAGGTGTTCTGCTTCATCTTTGATCTTAGAGTTGATGTAGTTGGTGATGAATCCCAAATTTACTCCAAAAAATGTCCCGTTCACCAGAGAATTTAAAGTTATAATTATTCTATATAATGTTTATATAGACACTGAATATATACAAAGATTTATTATTTTTAGGACTGTGTCCTGTAAACAAAAACCCTTTTAATTATTTTACACACGTAGATTACGGTGGGGTAGCGTGCAATGTATATTATTTTGTTAAAGGGAAAATTATCATAGTATTTATAACCTTAGAAACTGATTTTTGTATAGAGTATATAGTTAGAAATCAAACAAAGAACTGTAGTGCTTTCCAGATTTGCCCCAAGGAGGGACACAGAGTTTGCAATAAGCTCTGTGTCCATCACCTAAAATGTAGCTCAGAGATTTAGATGCATTAATGCACCTTGTTAACCAGAGAAGCGGCAACGCAAGCAATAGAGCCAAAATCAGCAACGTAGAAGTCATTGAGCACAATAGCGCTTTATGTCTAACCTACAGAATAATCGAAACTATATTTACCTGCAGAACACTTATATCTGTCACAGCTGATGTTAGAATAGATAAAAAATCCTAAACTCTCAGTGAGCTGAGAATGGGCAGAGACCATTAAAGGGGGAAGTGCTAATACTGTAAGGATAACTGGTGACACAGCTGTCTGTGATGGTTCATGGGCTTTTATTTTAAATTATACTTTTTTCCACAAAGGGAAAATGACATAGTGGACATTTTTTAGTATTGTGTTTTCGTTCTGAAATGGAACTGTATGTGGTTTTGTTTTTATTTATATACAGAAATTGCAAAGGACTGACTGGGGCTTTAATTCTACAAAAAACAAAAAAACATCTGGAAGCAGCTGGTCTGGATGCAGGACCCAGTGATTGGAGGGCAAAACCTTTTTTTTTCCAGCAGACTTTATTACATATGTGCTCCGAATGCTGGAGTCTTCTTTAAAGCTTTCTTTCTGTTGTTTGATTACGGGAACACTCAGAGAACCGAGGTTACGTAACCTCCAGTGCATCTCAGCTCGCTCTGAGAAAGTGCGTTAAATTATTTCATCCTTCAGGTCAAAATGAACTTCATCTTTCCTCATTTCTGCTAATTTTTCCCATACGTGCATCAGATTTGTTAACGTGACATGAAGAATGTCTTCAAATGCTTTAAAAATCCTTCGAATGGCCCAAATGCACTAAAACGAACCTTTGACGCAACACTGTAAGAGTATAAAAATTGTTTATTCTTACAAAAGCTGTAAGACTAAATGACTTAATAAGCAACAATCAGTCTTGTGTATTTCATACATTAATAGTGATTCCCAAATAATAAAATGAACATTAACAACCACGATTTGTAGAAATGAGACCACATCTGTGTGGTGTGAGTCTGGCTTTACGTGCTTGGGTCCAGATCCTGCCAACATTGTGACGCTTTGTCTGAAGAGTAGCACCATCAGCCATTACAGATTTATGTATTCCAAACAGTGTGCAGTGTGTGTGGTGTAGACATGTGTGACACAAAGTATATTTTATACATTCTGTCGTGACTGCGTGAATTCCTGTAGTTTCATGAAAAAAGCTATTTTCACTCATGCTGCACAACGAGGATATATTTATTGATTTATGTATTTATTTATGAATTTATTGTAATTATTGTACGCTGGAAGAATATTTGTGTGGACACGACTTCTTTCAATGCTACCTGCCTCATTTAAATGGTGGAAATATATAACTTTGCAGACCTGTTGAACTTGAGAGATTTATTGAGAGGAATATTTCTTGCAATGAGGGGATTGTTTGTGCAGTCATGACTTTGTTGTGTATTGCTGTATTTGTGGGTGATGTACTGTGCTTGCATTGAGGGAGGGGTGCGGTACGCTCCTCCTCGCCGGTGGTGTTCAGTGTTGTGTTTAGTCTCTCGACCCTGTTTAGTCACACGCAGCTTCTTCAATGGCACTAACACTGAGTCTGATATTTAAAGTTCTTTCTATTACACAGCCTGCCCTGTTGGCCTTTTGTGATACAGGATACCTCCAAGATTTGAGTTCACTGCTCTCAGCATTGAGGTCACGGGTGGAGCAAAATGTTTAAAATGGAGTTTAAAAACGTACAGCTTGCTTTTGATGTGGAAAGATTGGATTTTTGCAACCTTCACGACAACACTGTAACAATATTCCAGTTAATATTTGCAAGCATGAATCTGTTATTTTACAGTGTTCCTACTGTAATCTACAACAACAGTTTCCTGCTGTAAAAATATTACAGCACTGTGCAGTATCTAATATTCAAAATTACCTGTATTTTCACAGCTGTTTTGTAAACTTAGAACCTCTTATTCTAACTGTGGTGGAAAAGTGAATATTGTTTGTTAAAGTTGGCAAAACTTCTTCAACAGGGCTTTAAAACCTGAATGATTTGGGGTAACTCAGCCCTGATTCAACCCCTGCTTTGACTGCAGTGCATCCCAAATGTATTTGAAAGGATTTAAAACAGATATATGGACCCAGGCTCACACTGCTCCCAACAGCTACTTTATGCACATCTACGAACCCAAAACCCTCAAAACCTTCCACTTACTGTACAAAGATAGTATAGCTGTTAATTTGTAAATATGTATTTTTTAATAGAGTACTATTTATATGTTGACTTTGGCCATTGTATGTGTGTTTGGTTCCTTTTTAGTTCGGGGTGCACATTGTCATTACTGTATCTCTCACTCTGCTTCTTTGGCTCTTAACATCCAGCAGATCACCGGTGGCCGTGTTAGATTGTAGTTCGTCTATTCTTCTGCTTCCTTTTTGGGTGTAAAGTAAGCAAAAGCTCCCTGAAATGTGGTGGATATTAACCCAGCCCTAATCATTTAGATCGCCTGAGACCTGGTGGATGTTAACTGGTTAACTAGTACCCTTGCACATTGTACCCTGCTCTTTACTGTCCACCGGCTGTACGTGCCTGGTCACATTACACTCAGAGGTGTTTAGCACTGCTCAGTTTGGTTAGGACTTTTAGCCATATTGTTACACTTGAAAATTTCACAATAAACTGTCAAAGCTTTTGTGTTTTAAACCAGCAGTTCTGGTAATATTCATGCATCGTCATAGATATGAATCTATCACCAAGGAACAGGTCTCAACAGTTCACTTTGGCTGCTGTGATCTTTGTTCTGTTTGTGTTTCCGGCGTCGGTTTGGTCCTAACGTGTGTTGTTGATGTGTAAATAGATGTTTGAGTGTCATGTACTGTAATTCTGTTTGTGCCTCTCTCACTGTTATTAAATGTGTGTCTTTGTGAGAAAGCTTCCCGTTGCTTCCAGTACGTTAGAAAGAACTCGCTGGTTTACTCAGTAACAATAAACGAGGTTCATCTGAAACTTGAAGGCCGTGCTGTGGTTAGTGACTGGGTGTTATTTTAGACATGTTTCAAAAAGCCATTATCTTTATGGATCGTCTTTGAGTGGCAGCCAAAAATGAAGCCAAGTGATATTGATCATATGTTTTGATGGAAATAGACCAAGCTGGTGATTTAGCTTTTTATTTTATTTTATTTTTTTACATTTTTCTGTGCAACAACAGTGATGCACCCCGGCCTTTTTTGTTTGTACTGTACAAACCAGTTATTATAATGTTGTTAAATAAAAATATTCATCATGTAACTACACACAGTGTGACCATCTTTCTTTCAGCACTCATGAAATTTTGTTTATAATATCCTCTTAACACGTAGTGTATCATATTTGATACATACAGTTTTTATGAGTTTTTGAGATTGCACAATACACTATTGAGCAAAAAAAATACAAGGTGCAGCAAATATGATACAAATTAAAACTAATCTATGCAAATTAATATATTTTTTATTTGTCAGGAGGCTCAATAAATGTTCCATGTTCAAAAAAGACTTTTTAGAATTTTCTGGCAATTATTTCATGGTTCAGACTTTAAAAGGATATTACATTTTCCTCCCTCATAATCTAAACACTGACTTATTCTGAGTTATTTAATAAAAACTGAGCCAAAATGCAGAAGTGGTGTTTGAAAAAGTGAGTACATCCCACGATTCAATAACTCGGAGAGCCACTTTTATCAGCAATAACTTAAGGTCATGGTTTTCTGTGTGTCTTTATCAGTCATGGCTGAGGAGGAATTTCAGCAAAGCCTTCTTTACAACGCTGCTTCAGTTCATTGAGGTGTGTGGACATTTATTTATTCACAGCTCTCCTGAGGTCCTGACACAGCATTTCAGCTCAAGTTAGATTGCAGTCTGGCCATTGATTGGACCACATGATTCGTCTTTTTCAGTCATTCAGATTTGCTGCTGTGCTTGGGATCATTGGCCTGTTGCACGACACAGTGTCGCTCAGGCTGAAGCTGTTGGGCAGATGGTCTCACATTTGACTCTAGAATACGCTGGTATAGAATGACTGCAGGTACCCAGGTGAATCTTTTTTCAGTTTCTCCTTATATATATTTATATATCATACCTTATATCTCCTGTTCCATTGGTGGACATTCATATTAAACATGGCCAAAGTTAAAAATAATGAGATCCGTGTGTCCACAATTCCTTCACATTGCTCTAAACACTTGACTTCAGACAGGTATACCTTTTTTTTTATTAGTATGAAGTTATAAAGACAAGATATCCCTAAAATGGTCATCTCAGGAAAAGAAGCTCCACCCACCTGCCGTTCAAACCTTCTGTTGTTAAGTGTCAGCCAATCAGAAGGAAGGGAGGGGGAGGAAGCTGAACCACCTTGTGTCAGATGAATATAGGTGCAGGATGAACAAGTATCATGTCAAGTTGTGAAAAATGCAAAACTACTCTGGTGTCCAGTAAAACATGAAGTTTGAGATAATGCTAAGCATGTTGATCCCGAAGCCTTTGGGGGTAAAGTGAGCCCCTGTCCCCGTCCTGCTCCGTCATCGTGCAGCGCCGGAAAGGGCCGAGCAGAAAAAAGAAGGAGGCGTTTCCACACATCAGCTGCAAATTTATGCAGAACAGTAAAATCAGTGCTGCTGCTGCCGCTTCGAGCGTCCTGCACAGAGAAGAAGAAGAAGACGGGCGAAAAGAGCAGCAGCACCGGGCACAACGCAGACAAGAAGCCCGGCGGATCGTTGCATCGCTCGGTGTCGCTCTGCAGCGGGCAGCCGGTGCAGGAGGAGCCGGACGAACCCGGAGCGGTGACGGTAAGGTCGGAGCGAGAGCCGAGTTAACGAGCCAGACAGCAGCGGTGGAGGCGGGGGGGCTAGCGGGAGGCTAGGAGGAGTAGCCTCCGGTGGATCCAGTGTTAACTGGTCTGAAACATGGAGGATGGCTAGCTAACGTTAGCGCTGTGTGAGCTGCTCAGGTGGCTGTTTTTGAGCTGGTGGAGGCTGGAGACGGAGGCAGACTGTAGGTGCTGGGACAGGATGGTTGGAGGAGGAGGAGCAGTGATAAAGGAAACTGCAAAAAAAAAAAAAAAGATTGTGAACACCTGGTCTGAACAAGTCCTGTAAGGTGGTGAAGTAGATGCAGAAAGGCTGTGTGAGCGATGCTTTTGGAAATGTTTCTCATGCAGGAGCCTTTGTACTAAAGCACGTTTCCCCGTTTTATTCCTGTGAATCCCCGAAAATGGATGCTTTATAATGACTTCCTACCTAAACCAGATAACCTGATTAAAATGATAAACTGCTGCAAAGAGGAAATGAATGTGCATTTTTAAATTGCATGTTACAGTTAATTATATCTTTACAGCTGCCATCTTCATCCCCTCACACGTTCCAGGCCTTTTCCTGCATGTCCAGACGTGCAAAACGGAACAAGAAAAAAATCTAATGCAGAGCTTTAATTTACACAAGCATAAAATACACCTTTGTTTATCAAATGGTCAAAAATAAGAAGAAAATGCACAGACTTCTGTCTTTTATCACTTCACTCTGAGGTTCATACGTTACAGCAAATATTTGCTTTTTCTTACACACAGATTAGTGTGTAACAGTAACCATGCATTGATGATAAAGGTGATGATGGCAATATTGTGTCAAAAATCCACGTCTTTAATATCAGAGATGACTGAATTTTGTGCATGGTTGCAGAATCCTTTCCACCTCCAGCTCTCGCATTTTGAGTTTAAAGCATTTGCAAAATGATTTGACAGATATCTTTTTTTTTTTTTTTGCAAATTTTCCCCTCATTTTCTGCATATATGTAAAGAATATTATTATTATGATGATTTTGTTTTTTTACCACAATCCCTGTGACAGCCTGACTTACATTAATTTGGCAAATCTGTAAATGCAACCTGATTTCATTAATCATTTTAGTTGTGCAGTTTAGAGGTACTTTCATAGTCTTCCTGTCTGCAGGATGCATGTTGTGTGTGGTTAGTGTGAGGGGGTTAAAATTGAATCTGCAGCTTGTCCACAGCATGTAAAACAAGAATGTGGTGGATCGGTCTTATATTGGGCTTTGGTGAAGCTACTCAGTTCATCGACTGCCCCTTAGGTCAACTTTCTGTTGATTGGCTGCCCCTCATAAGCAGAAGGTTTGAACAGGAGGTCGGTGGAGCTTCTGTATACCTGAGATGTCCCCTTATTTGGACATCCTACAGATCCAAGCAGGAAAAAACTGCATATAATTTACCAAAGTTTCAAGTAATGAGGGCAGTAAATGTAATCTTTCATATGAACGTCCATACTAAATCCATCCGTTATAGTGTGCGTGCATGCGTGTGTGTGTGTGACAGAAAAAAGGAAAAGCATGATGGAAGCCCTTTAAAGGTGTAAACTGGTCTGTGGAGCATTGTGTCCGTCTCCATGGTGGCGATAGGAAAAAACAGCTGTCAGCGAGACACTCAGTCGTTGTGATTTACTGCCATAAAAAATGAAAACATTTTAAAATGTTGAAAGTGTTAAAAATAACCAGCAGCAGAACTACATCAGTCATCCACGCTGTAAAAAGTGTTTCACAGCATCTCGACTCTGTGAGGTCTGCTGTTTGTCAGGAACCGTGACAGGTGTGGAGTTTTTTTTCCTCCTCTATCCATCAGACTCTCGCAGAGAGAGAAACTGGTGTTTGTTTCATCCTGTGTTTGACTGACGGACGCCTCATCTGTCTCCTCAGCAGCCATGGAGACAGACGGAGAGCAGAACCAGCAGGGGGCCTCGACCAATGGAAGCACTCCGTCTGGGACCAGCTCCCGCCCCTCTCCCATGAATTCCATGTCTCTGTATGAAAGGCAGGCGGTCCAGGTAGGTGTGAGTGTTTATACCTGTGTGGCTACAGGACCAGACCACATTGATTTTCACACTCTGACAATGAGTCCTCACTTCATGGAAAAAGCTTTTAAAGGCTCGGTTCACAGCTGCCTTTAGAATTCAGATTAAGAGCAGTTTAGTTTAACAGTTAAAAACTAACACACATGTTAGTTAGCTGGATTTCCAGTTTTGGGCCTCAGTAATAATCCAAGTGTGCCAGGATTGTTGTGCACAAAGGGGGGAAAAGGCATCGCGTAAAAAATATTTAAAATGCTTAAAAATGTAAGTTTTGTTCGACAGGAAATGCGTTTCTTTGTTTGTAAATGTGAAAAAAGGGAGACATCCCTGATTAGAAACCAGTGCTCATCCTCAAAAACTCCCCTCCCCAAGTAGGAAGTGGTCATAATCTTCATGGGGTGGCTTTTAATGACCCCTACCATCTTTAATATCTCGCTGTTCTCACACTTGAACCATACCTTGAGGGTGATAGCCCGGCAGCATGGTGCATTGTTCTGCTTTCGAGTTGTTATTGTTGGGCTAAAAGTAGGTTGCATGCCTGGGGATTAGATTGCACGTATACAGGTCTAGATTCAGGTCTAGACTTTAAAAACGTGACTCGTGGGAGCGTTTGGTTCTTTGCATAGTTTAAAACTCATTTCAGATGCGTCGTGAAACACGTAAAATAGATCCCTGTGGCAAAACCTTCACTGTGATGTAGGCGGAGCATTTATAATCCTGCCAGTGAACAAAATTGTAATAAAAAATTAATAGAAAATGATGATATCACTTTGCATTTTCGTGTCCAAATTTTGTTTTTGGCTGCGGCGTAAACATGGACTGTTTGCGTGTAAGCAGGGGCAGAAAGTGTGTGTGGCTCATTTGTCTTCATAATTTCTGATTTATGTGTTAGCCGATGGACAGAAACTGATGAAGACTGACTGAATCGGGGGGGGTAAAGAAAAGAGACCGAGTCGTGCTGGGTGTGATGGAGGCTGGGTGTTATTTTCTCAGGCTTTTGTCACCCTGCACGGCCATCTGTCTCTGTCACCCGGCACACACTAATCCAGCCCGCCGCGCTCGCTTTCATCCCCCGACTTATTACTGTACGAGCCTCCCCTCATACATCAGGCAGCTGGCAGGTTTCTGCAGCTTCGCTCTCTCTCTGCTCCTTCTGCACTCGTTTCTCTCAGTCTGCTCTATCCCCTCAATTTTCTCTGCACTTCCTTTTCCATCCTAAATTTCTCCCATCCCTCACTCTTTCATGTCTTCTTCTGACTCTTTGCCGTCATGTTTTCCATCCCCATCTTTTCACAGCACTTTACTTCCTTCATGCTCCGTTCCTCCCTCCCCCTTTTTTTTTTTTTTCTTCTCCTTCTCCAAAATGCTGTCCCTCCTTCAGTTTTCATTTTTGGCCGTCTGCTCCTCCCTCCAGGCCCTGCAGGCGTTACAGAGGCAGCCCAATGCCGCTCAGTACTTCCAGCAGCTGATGCTGCAGCAGCAGATCAACAACGCAGCACAGCTGCAGAACCTGGCAGCTGTGCAACAGGTAAAGGTGTGTGCAAATTTCACTTTCTTTCTTTCAAGTAAAGGAAGTTATAAACATCCTGCACGTGTTGTTTGCAAAGCACAAAGAAAAACTATTGTAAGAAATAAAACGATACATGATGACGCTATAACAGCGTTGCATAAGACAGATTGCCACCTACTTGCATGCAATAATTAACTCCCATGAAAACCAGAAGAAAAAGGTGGGGAGGCCACGTCTACAGTCGATGCTGGACAGCTGTGGGTTGTAAAACATGGAGGCTTTGTGGCCAGAAACAAAGCTGAGCATATTTTGCATCAACCACACAACAGCCTCTGTAAACATCTCAGTTTTCATTTTGTTTGGAGTTTATTGAAACCTTAAGCTGCTTTTTTTCTCTGTCTCTTCCCTTTCTTCGTTTTACTTTCTTTGTTTTTTTAAGGCCACTCTGGCTGCCAGTCGTCAGTCAAGCCCCTCCAGCAGTAGCTCTTCTCAGACTACCAGCACAACCGCAGTACGTAATCATACAAAAACGATAGCTCTTTATGCCACAAAATCAGTACCGCTTTTTTTCCTTCGAGCCACAAAGGATCTTAAAGATGCACGTTCCTGTTCTTCAGGTCAATGTAACATCTGGATCAGGGTCTACAACCAGCAGCCGTCCAATGGGTGCCTCAGCAACATCCACAATCAGCCAATCAGTGCTGCTTAGTGGGACAGCCGGAGGGCAGGGCCAGATGTACCTGAGAGTGAGTTTGATCAGATGGTTTATGTGCGGCAGCTCAGTTTTGTGCATTTTAATGGCTTTAATGTCTTTTTGTCCTGCAGGTGAACCGCTCCCTTAGGACGCCTATCCCCTCCCAGCTCATTTTCATGCCCGGCAGCACTGCAACTACTGCTGTGGCAACTGTTGCCCAGCAGCCACAGGCTCAGCAACAGCAGCAGGAAGTGCCTCCGACTTCCTCATCCAGCAGCCAATCTGATAACGACCAGGTGTGTGGCTAACATAAAAATGTTCTCATGGCTTGAAGACACATTCTTTCGTTCTTCAGCAACAAAGTGACAGATGGGTGTTTTCACCCAAACATTTGCTCTGTGCTCCATCTCCAGGTACAGAATCTAGCCATGCGAGGTCTGTCGGGTCCTAAAGGTGTGGGTGTTAAGACTGAAGCCCCAGAGAGAAGTGACTCGGGTAGGAAAGAAAGAAGAGGAATTAAACATATAAATGAGCTTTGTAATGCTCTGAAGGTTGTGTATGATGATGGAGCCTGTGGTGGATTTGGCAGAAATTTCAGAAGCGTACACTTAATTTGGACTTTCTCATTTTAGTTATAATAATATTGAAGCAAATTCATGACAGTGATTCAGGTTTAAATGCTTTTATATGTAACGTAACGTTAATTTGGGGGTGAACTGCCGTTTTAAATGTGATGAATCACTAAATAGACACTAATATATTTTCATTCTTATTTTTCCCAGCTGCCTACTCGCTGGTCCAGCCCTCTCACCAGTCTACCCCTCAGTCCCCCACCAAACCAAGCCAGCCTCAGCCCCAGCCATCCCACATCAAAATCCCTACCTACCCCCAGCCTACTAATCTCAAAGCTCACCCCGTCTCTTCTTCCGGTGCCTCGTCGTCCTCGTCGTCTTCCATCCCTCTCTCCCAGCTCTTACTCCACGGTACTCGAACCCTCACCACAGGAACCACAGCTCCCACAGCAGCACATACTCTGGTCTTGACATCCAACGCCACATCTCAGCCTCACGGGTACCCGGTGGGCACGGCAACCATCAAACCAGCGGTCAACGCTCAGACTCTGGTGGTGCAGCCTCTACAGAAAACCTCACTCGGTGCTGAGAAATCAGGCCACGGAAACGGACCCATCCCCATCCAACCTAAAACTTTACAGGGGCTCCGCCTGCCCCTCCAGCTTCCTTCAAGGAACCCCCCTCCCATCCTGCCTGCTCCGCCGCCTGCCAGCAGCTCCAGCCAGCCTCCCCACACGCCTCACATCCCAGTGCAGATAGTGGGAGCCAGGCAGAGCACACTTGGAAATGCCCAGGCTCTCGCTCTGGCCCGTGGCAGCTGCAGCCAGGATGGTGCCGCCGTCCTCAGCAGCTCCTCTAGTCTGCTCACCATGGTGGCGTCCATCGCTTCCAGGGAGGGTGGAGTCGTCGGCCGAGGGGTGGGGCTGAAGACGCTTCAGTCACCCCAGGAGGCTCCCCCCTTGGCTCAGGTGTCTCAGGTGCATCCACAAGCCAATCAGAGCTCTGGACAGAGTCAGAACAGACAGCTGGCTTCAAGCCCCGCCTCTTGCTGGCCCTCCACCATTTCATCTCCTCCCCCCTCGCTGTCTCGCTCCTCCCTCTCTCTCCACCTGGTGACCGAAGAGCAGAGAGCAGCATCAGCTGGTGTAACCACCAATGGAGACTCATCAGGAGGTCAGACGCCACAGGTCAGCTGAAGCAGGATTTAAGTGATTCTCATGAATCAGACTTGATGTTTTTCTAACCCACACACATTTCTACATGTCACAGATGGTGATTTTGGGTTCTAGCACTAAAACAAACACGCTACTCAGCCATAACTGCTCCTTGTGTAAATATTACATCCTACAATCACTCTCAGTGTCTGTCTGTATCTGTTGGCACTTTTTGTTTAGAGTAAACAGACGACTGGCTCTCTGAAAAGAAAATCAGACTCGAATTCAGCCAATGACGAACATGGCCCCTCCCCTCCACGGCTCCAGCCAGTCAGAGATCATGCCTCGGCCATCCCAGCCAATCCCGTCGATGCAGGTAATAACATAGAAATACATCCCTGTAAAATACTGTCAACACACACACTCGGTGAAAAACAGTATTTATCTTCCTCTCACCTCTCCAGGCTCTGCTGCTCCTCCTCCTCCTCCACCTCCTCCTCCTGCATCCTCTCCTTCTCCTCCTGCATCCTCTCCTTCTCCAGTGCTGCTGGTGTCCCGTGGGACTTGTGGTCAGGGTGAGAGAGCTCCTCCACCTCAAGCTGTGGTTAAACCGCAGGTTCTTACACACCTCATAGAGGGCTTTGTGATCCAGGAGGGGGCGGAGCCTTTCCCTGTGAGTACATGGGATTTGTAGTTTGTTTTTTGTTTTGTTTTTGTCGGTCGCTGACTCTTAAACTGAATTTGTGTTTGACAGGTCTGCGGTCCAGTCAAGGACTCGGCTGGTGAAGATTTGACTAACGACAGTCCAGACACTAACCCGTCGGAGACTGTTACCACAGCAACAGGTAACAGCCAGACTGCTTAAAGCAGTGCTGCTTTAAAGACACGTTTAAGGGCTGAAATCAGAATCATAAATATCTACTGTAAGGTTTCTGGGATAAAGTTGCCTCTGCATGAGAAACGGCTCTTA
Source organism: Aulonocara stuartgranti (assembly GCF_965226115.1). Classification (NCBI taxonomy): domain Eukaryota; kingdom Metazoa; phylum Chordata; class Actinopteri; order Cichliformes; family Cichlidae; genus Aulonocara; species Aulonocara stuartgranti. Next base: position 34,135,279 of record NC_138957.1, read on the forward strand.
AAATCTTGAAAATCAAAATGTGATTTCTGCATTGCTGAAGTCTCTGTGCATTAGCCATAGTACATGTTTTATTGTTGTTGTTCTTTGGCCGTTAGCGTTTTATTATCCTCTAGATTTTTAGTTATTTACTTGGTGTGCCCAGTTTTCTAGCTAGATTCTCATTTTCTTCTTTTAAGTCACACAGTCATGATTTGCTGCAGTTTTTTCTTTATACTGTACACGGTGACTGCCATACTGGACAGTAGATTACAGTAATGTATATTAAAGGCAGACCTTGGTACAGCTGATATCTTCAAAACTGAAACGCATAAAAAAATTTTGAGCATTATGAATGTAGAGAATTGGAGGGAAAATATGAACAATATGAATTGTTTTTTTGTTTTGATTTTTTGGTGATCTGTCCCTTTAACATTATAACATGGACATGGCTTATGGGATTTAATGTTGTGTAACAAGATGACCCTTGTTTGCCCTGTTTGTTTGAGCTGGGCTGCAGGAAAGCATAAAGACTTTAATTATAACTTTCAAGCTGGGAATTTCCCACCTCTGAGTCTAAACCGCAGGCAGCGCGATATCACAAGAAAATATCATCGCAGTCTGATTTTCTGTGTGTGGACCGGGACTCATAACCCGTTGGAGTATATAATACCACGTTTGCGTTTGTGTATTATTCACCATCTGCTTTGTTCTGTCTCTAAACTCTCTCCTCAGTGCTGAAGTGTGAATACTGTAAAAACTTTGCTCCTGCCAGCCAGTTCCGAGGCACCAAAAGGTTCTGCTCCATGTCTTGTGCCAAGAGGTACTTCAAAATGCATGAAACATATACAGAATAAATCACTGTACTGCAAACAGCTGCAGCCACTTCAGCTTATTTCACAGTGCGAGTGATGAACGTCTGTTTCTAGTTACAGTGCAGTTTGTCATAGATGCTGTGCAGTAAGATTTGGATATCTTGAAGTCAAACAAAACTGCATAAAGCTCAAAACCTCAATCCTCTTTGAGGCTTTTAGTTCTTAGTTATATACAGTGTTTCCCACATAACTGCACTGTAATTGTGCCATGCAGTGCATGTGTGTGCCTTCTTAAATAAATGGAAAATAAATCCTTTATATAATAACGTCTGCTTTCCCATCTACAAACTGTAGCATCTAGAACTGCAGCTGAAGGCTGACTGCTTTAGTAGAATCGACTGCGCGCATATATAGATGTATATATTAGGGGTGCAACGATACACAAAATTCACGGTTCGGTTCGATACTTTTGTGTCACGGTTTGATATTTTTTCGATACAAAAAAATGTTCATGCCTTTTTAATTTGTCATTTATTAAAATTATAAATATATATTTTAACTCAAAAGTACAGTTTTTAAATTTAATGTTGCTGAAACAACAAAGGGATAAAATAATAAATCTATCTGATGGAGAAATCACTCATCTTTGGAAAAGAGAGTTTATTACAGAGAAATGGCTCTTTCAAAATAAAAGCTATACTATACGCTTCTTCTGGGCTATATTCTCAGCAGCATATTAAACATATCATAAGGAGAATCCTGTGCTAACGGCTTTCTAAATGACTCGGGTAAAGTTTGTAGCATGCGTGCTTGTTGTTTTTGTCTGCTTCCACTTGTCTTTGCACTAGGATGATGTCGGAGTAAATGTGCAGTCATATTTGTTGTGTTCCCACTAGTGCTGTCAGCGTTAGTCTGATATGACCTTAGCGCCACAACACAGCAAATCTCCGTTAACGAGCTACCGCGGATCGCCCCGTGCGTGGGGCTAGACGGCCAACACGTTAACGAGCTAACTGCGCTAACACACTAGTTCCCACCCATGTAATTGAGCATTGCATGGCACATCCAACATACTGTTTTACTTTAGTCCATGACGCGCTTACCTTCAGGGTCATACGTCACATGAAAACCAAAATAGTTCCAAACGCCAGATCTGAATCAGGGTGGGGGAGGTTCAGTCGTTGAGGCAGTTGGCATTTTGCAACAAGCTTAGCTTCTGTCTTGCTAGCTTGCGCTGCGCTCAGTGGATCTGCGCTCCACAGTGCAGCCTAGGCGGAGTAGTTGAACGCACTGAGTGCTCCACACAGACGGCATCGTCAGAAGAAAAGTTGATAAAAAATTTTTAAATTGTATTGTTCGATACATATGCGTACCGAACCGAAAGCACTGTATCGAACGGTTCAATATCGATAGGAGTATCGTTGCACCCCTAATGTATACATATATATAAATATATAACAAACAGAAGGGTTACCCATCTGGAACAGGATGGGCTATGCCAGCTGTTTAGCATCAAGTGAGCTTTCAAAGTAAGAGTGAGGAGGCTGTACTCTTGTCAGTTTTCTGTTCTGTTGGATGAAAGATGGTGTCAGCCATGGCCTATCCCAGCTGTCATGAGACAAAAGGCTGCGTACACCGTGGACTGGTCACCAGGCTGTTGTAGGGCTAACAGAGGGACACCTAGGGGTCATTTTACAGTCACAACAACAACAACATAGCGTATGTGTCTTTGGACTGTGGGAGGAAGCCAAAGTACTCAGAGGGAACCCATGCAAGCTTGGGGAGAACATGCCAGCCAATGGCTAAAAGCCATTTTTAAAAAAAAAAAAAAAGGACACAAAATGACTTTAAATCCCAGAGCTGCCAAAGACTAGTGTGTGTGTGTGTGTGTGTGTGTGTGTGTGTGTGTGTGTGTGTGTGTGTGTGGGGAAACACTGATATATAATGAATCGATATCAAAAGCCAGTGTTACTAAAGATGTGACCCACTAAATGTTGTCTAAAACGGGACTTTAGTGTGAATTCTCAGGTGGCTCCAGCTGTAAATCTCACAGCTTGTGTTTTTCTGTTCTCATGTTTTTTTTTCTGTGTCTACATATTGTGATAGCCTCACTTCATCCACTTTCACATGCAGCATGTAACCTCGCAGTACAGTGGAGGACGCTTTGTTTCTCCTCTGAATGTGCTCCGTATTAAAATGTACACTGTATTTATTATGTGACATGTTTCAGTAGAAAACAATGCGCTGTCTGCATTGTTTGTTACAGTATGTTGTCAGCTTATGATTTGACATTTTCTGCTTCTGCTTTGTATTTGTCCCTTTGCCCACTACACGTGTATAGCTTATATACCGCGTACGGTGCAAAGAGACAAAAACTGTGTTGCTCGTCTTGGCTTCAGTACCGTATATGTCACTCTTTGTCTACGATACAGTATGTATTGGTTCCCCAGGTACAACGTCAGCTTCAGGCAGCACTTCGGCGTGCGGCAGGGTCACGGCCAGCGTCAAGCTCAAGATCACTCTTCGGATCGGGATCAGAGCCGCGGACACCTCTCCAACTCGGACGACGAGGGAGGAATCGCCAGGAGGAGGGTTCCCCGCAGGACCAGCTCAGAAATAGCCAGTGCCAAGATAGCAGGGAGGCCCGTACCTGCCAAGGTGAGGCAGGATTATACAGTCCCTACAAGGAAAATTATTGGTGCAGGTCAAAAATTAGAAGTCCGATCCCAGCTGATAACTGATCTGTGTAGTTGTACTGGAGCCTTTCCTGCTTTGATCACATTTAAATAGCCTTTGCTCACATGCAGGTAAGCGGTCTGTGTGGAGAGCAAAAGAGGCATTGCATTTGTTTAGAAACGAGTGCATCAGAGGGACGGCTCAGGTTGAGCAGTTTGGAGATGCAGTTGGAGAGCCAAGGCTGATGTGGTTTGGACGTGTGCAGAGGAGGGTTAGTGGATATTTTGGGCAGAGGGTGTTGAATATAGAGCTGCCAGGCAGGAGGAAAAGCAGGAGACCACAGAGAAGATTCATGGATGTAGCGAAGGAGGACATGCAGAGCGTTGGTGTGACAGAAGCTGGTAAGAAAGAGGCTGATGATCTGAGAGCAGCCGAAAGAAGACGAACCAGCAGACGAGATGGTGGGCTCAGATTTGTCTGATGGATTTCAAACTTTAGCAAAAGGGTTTTTAAACTTTAGTGGCCTCTTAATAAAGCCTGTAAGTGTTGATATGTGCAAAATATTTGGCTCCAAATATTTTTAATGTTTGTATGTTTAACTCTGCAAAACACATATAATATTTTTTTACACCTTTTTCAGTCAATTTATTACTTTTCTATCATCCTATTGGCAGAAATGCAACTTTAAGTAGTTTTAAACATATTTGGATGCTAGAACTTTACACCCAGTCATCAATAACTGCGATCATGTTCAAAATGATCTGCTTCTACCGCAGCTTTCAGCTTCCTGGGAAGTGTTTTTTGTAAAATAACTTCACTTGTAACCACATTAAACCACATACAGATCTGGCTTTGTGCTCAGGGACATCAACACGGATGGAGGAGCACACAAATATAATTGTGCGAGGAGGGCGATCTCTTTCTAATAATGATGTCAGTGTACATACAAATAATCCATTAGTCAAAGCTCAGGCTTCAGACTGCTGAAGCTCTGTTTCAGAGGAGACATCCCCAGTGTGGTCATTTCACACCACTCTGGCTGCGAGCTTAGAAACCACGGCCAGAAGCCCAGATTAACACAAATACACTGAATTATGCCGAGTAAAGAATAGAAATGCAGAGTAAATAAGCATAAAAGAGCCCCTTTAAATTTCTCCTCCATTGTTACAAACTGGCCCCAAACCAAATGTATGAGACTCCTGAACACAAACTTCATGTAACAGCAAAAATAGACCTGAATCCATCTGAATGTGCATTTTTCACTTGTATGCATGATGAGCCTTTTGAAGTCATTACTTGCTTCTCTGTGACGGTGCTCAGGTATCTCGAGGTTTGTGCTTCTTTTTTATAAACTGTAACAATCCCCGTCTGTGCAGCTCTAATCTTTAAATATGCAGACGGGGTTTTGTCCTTGTAGCCTATGTTCATGTTTTTGCAAGCAGACCGGGGACACTAGTGAACGCTGCTGCTTTTTTTTTCTTCCTCCGCTTGTAGTGCCGGTCCGAGTCGAGCCATTCAGATGAGGAGTCCAGCGTAGAGGAGGATGAAGATGACCCCATGTCTCTCTCGCCGGCCTCCTCAGCGTCCTGCCACCAGCCGCCTCCTCCGCTCCCAGCAGAGAGCTCACCACCGCCCACCTGCCTGCCTGCTAGCCCCTCCCAGTGGAGCGTGGAGGAAGTGTCACAGTTTATTTCCTCACTGCAAGGTTAGAAGATCTGATTTTTGATCTTATAATGCAGCACTGATTCACATAAAGATAAAAGGCTCGACTTCACGGTCAAGGTCAGAGGTCGAGTTATCTTCTGAATGAGTTAACTCGAGGGCAAGGGGATGCAGGATGTTGAAATTGGCACCATAGAGGTGTGTGCTAGGAGGCAGAGGGGTAGCATGGTGGCCACCAGTATTTTTAAAGCCCTTCCAGCGTCTCTCCCTCTGTGGAATCTGTGAACTCCTGAACTGATAGATGATGGAAGTGGGGGTAAAGAGGAAAATGAATGGCAGTGCTCCTGAATTAGCTGGTTTCTGGCTACTGCTGATGTTTATCTTGTGTTGCTCTGCTTTTATATTCAAGTGCAGTAATTGATGTTTTGATCAGTTCTTCTTTTAATTTGCAGTTTCATGCTTATCAACATTGTTAATACTGTACAGTTAAAATAACAGACCAGTTTCATATTAATGTGACACATTAATCTGGAGTTCAGCTGTTTCCACCTCGAACTTGATGCTTTTATTTGTTATGTAAATGTTTGCATTTGGAGCTAATGCATGAACGACTGTGTGCATTAATGTTAATGTACCATAATTTTCAACCTTTGCATTTTTGTCCACCTGTGCTTTTATCCGTCGTCCTCTCAGGGTGCGAGGATCTCGCCTCCCAGTTCCTGTCGCAGGAAATTGATGGACAGGCGCTGCTGCTGCTGAAGGAGGAGCATCTCATGTCCACCATGAACATCAAGCTTGGCCCTGCCCTCAAGATCTGCGCTCACATCAACAGCCTAAGAGACTGACCGGTGTTTTTACCACAAATCCGCAAAGTTTAAAAGTGAAGCCCCCCCGGGCATCCACCACCAGCCCGCGGGTCAGATATGGAGCTCGAGAGTCCTGCAGGGGAATGTTTGAAGTACAGTTCATTTCCCAAACACGGCAAAGACTCTGGGACTGCAGAAGTGGAATCTCATCCTGTTTCACATCAGATTCTCGCACAAGTTGTAAAAATCCTTCAAATGTGCGATTTTATTTCGATGAAGGTACACGTTCCACCAAATTCTGCTCAAAATCAATGTAAATGAAGGTTTTGAATGTATTTTAATTGCAAACGAGACTCGTTGAACCTGAAGTACTTGCTCGTTATTTTTTCTGACCGTAGACCGAGGCTGTGATTTATTTTCGTTTCGTTAAACTTCCTTTAAAAGACTGAAGATACAGACAGAAGAAAACAGCTGTGCTTTGTTTTGCACAGGAATTTGGAAGGAAGACCTTTGGAAGCACTTCTATAGCACTTCCTTTGTAAAGTGAAGTCACAAATCTTTTTCTTATGTAGTTCAGCATTCCTTCAAAGACATGAATTTCATTGCGTACTTCCAGCATTCTAATTATTTGAGAAGAGTATACAATGGCACTTTTATTTTGAAGGCAGCCTATTCTTTGCGCTACAGGGTACTGTGAGAGTACAGGGTACTGGGTGCAGAAACACCAGAGTCCAAATGAAACCCTAATCCCTCAAGGTTCAAAGAGCATTTCATACTTCAAGTAAAAATACGGACGTTGCATAACTTTTTCTCACATCTTTACCGTATTGTTTTATATCCAGAGAACATCAGCTCTACTGCTGAATGCTTTTCACTGTTTTTAAGCTTTTTACCAGAGAAGTTCACGTCAACTCTGTGATTATTCACCTGTCAGCAGTTTGTGAGATTACTCAAATGGTACCACCAGCTGCTCCTGGTCTGCATGAGTGCACTTACAAGGCAAGTTCACCGGTTTGGTTTTGTGGAGAGATGCTGTCAGAGAGGAGTTCTGACAATAAGATGTTCATTTTAAAGTGTCTTTAAGTTGCATTCGTGAACAAGAGAAGTTGCTGGCCACACGTGGACCTACGATGGATGTGGGAGAAATAAGACATCACGCCTGAATGAATGAATGACTGTGTGAATGAGTGAACCTTGAAGCTATACTGTAATAAGTGTAAAGTTTGCCTTTCTATTTAAATGCACATTTGTTTGCTGGACTGCCTTGTTTGAAGCTTTTTACTGTAGGACTTTTCTCATGTTCTCTCTCTGTGAACCTCGTGGCCTTTCTCACTAGTCTCTACAACGATAGGTTTAGATGAGGATTGTCGGTTTTTACTGCTTTCATATCATTCCTTGTTTTATATCTGCGCTTACTTTTTTACAACTCTCGATTAAGCAATGAAATGTGTTGCTTTTCCCAAAAAGCGTGACTGAATAGTAGCTACTTTGATCAAGGATCAACTTGCTGTCTTCCTCATAGCTTTGTCACATAGCGTGTAACTACCAAGAGTATTTACCTTTCTAGCTAGCTAGCTATCTTTAGCTTTATTGTTAGTGACTGTGGCTATTCCAGTACTTTGTTTTTGTTTTTCTTTTTTTGTTTTTTTTTTTTTAAAGGGTAATAATCTTGATGATGTTTGCTTATATTTCACTTTCCCCAGGATTTTGGAGTCTTTAAATCTTCATTCTAAACGCCAAAAAAAAAAACCTGAATTTCGCCTCATTTCAAGTGAGGTGAGCCACAAATGCAGCTGTGATTACCTGTACAACATTTGTCCAAAATCAGACCATTGCAGCGTTGTTCGTTTAGTCTTCAACATCCCAAAAAGTAGCACTTTTCTCACAGAAGAACAGTGAATTCAGCAAAAAAACGTTCTTTTATATATAAATCTGTATACATACAAATAAGGAAGCCACTTGGAATCAAATGTCTTTGCTTGCAATAATTTCCAAAATCTGCAAAATCTAGAGGGGCTGGTTTTCACAAGAAGAGGTAATTAATACTATCATGCAAATAAATAATCAAACTGTTTTAAAGCTGTGATGCTTGTTTTTGTTGTTTGTTAGCCTGAGTAAAGGTTTCGGTTTGCACTGTTGCTTTCCAAGTGTAACAAGTGCAGATCATCAGTGGGCAGTTTGCATCATTGAAACTTTAATGTTTTTGTTTTTAACTCCTCTCCCCCGGCTTGAGTTCAGGCTGAGGTGTTGTGCTGTTTTAAAGAAAGTCCCTTCAGGTTTGTTGTCCCAGATGTGATTAAACCAGTGGTCCCCAACCCCCGGTCCTCGGACCGGTACCGGTCCGTGAGTCGTTTGGTACCGGGCCGCGAGAGTTGAGGCTCAGGTGTGAAATGTCTGGTTTTCAGGGTTTTTATTGGTTTTCAGCGTTATTTTGTTATCGTTTTTATCGTTTACTCGGTTTTCCTGGGTCTTTTCACGTGTGTTATGAATAAATTATTTTTTTTTCGGTACCGGTACTAGTTTTATTTTGTTGTATTTATCCGTGACACCTTAAAGGCCGGTCCATGAAAATATTGTCGGGCATAAACCGGTCCGTGGCGCAAAAAAGGTTGGAGACCACTGTGATAAACTATAGACTGTAAATGAAAAATGAATGTAGTCATGATGTCATACGATCACAGTAGCTACATCCATTTTAGAGGCTCCGTGGTTAGTTTTGGCTTCAGCCGTGTTGCTGTTTCGGAGTCGGTAGAGACCATGTTTGGACCATACAGTAGTTTGGCTTTAACAAGTTGTGTTGATAAACCTTACAGCTCATGATCCTAACCTAACAGGCTTATGTGCAAAAACACATATTTTTAGGTTCTGATATTTTATTTTATTATATAGAACACCTGAAATACAACTGGTTTGAATCTATAAGGTGCTTCTTCCCGATAGCAGTTGAAAATACGTTATAATTCAGATAATTCAATTAAAATAAATAAATAAAGATTGTGGGCACATCCACAGTACAAAAACAGTTGTGAGGTCCACGGCACCGACTCCAGTTAGCAGAGGTGAGACTGGCCACAGCTGCCTGTGTTAGCACACCTCTCAATCAGGAACACATGCACCCAGCTCCAGTTTCCAGGTGGATGACTTAAATAAAGAAACAATAACTTTATGTACACCTCTTTCTTTCTTTCTTTCTTTCTTTCTTTCTTTCTTTCTTCTCTTTCTTGTGCTGGTCACACATGCCTCCTATATCAGTGGCAGTTTTGTGCTAGTCTTTTTGCATCCTTTAAACCCCTGACCTGTAGTGATGCCATCTAGAGATCAAGTAGGAGCTGGCCTCATCGATAAAATTAAAGCATGCATTACATTTAAAAAAAAAAAAGATTTTTATATCTCTTGACAATAATTTTGACAGAGTAAATGTATTTTTTACACTGAATATATTATTCTTTAAAATATAAAGTGTTTGTGCCATGCACGTTTTCCTACAATACTACCAAATACAAAAACGTTATAAACAACAATTATAATGTGCACGTTTCTGCGAGAGTTCTTGCACCAGTCCTCGGTCCTTCATGAAAATCGGCGTGCCACCACCTCTGATAACAACCAGCCAATCAGAGCACAGCATAGTTGTACGCCTCTGCAAACCCCGCCTGACTCAAGTATTTCTCGAATATGAATGGCTCAGTCACTCTGAGAGCTGTCCGCCCATTGGCTGAGCTCTCCCCGGCTTTCAGCATTCTAATCAGCTCCGACGTGGAGAGCCGGCTCTTGGCCTTGAAGTGGCAGCATGACCTGATAATGGAGTACCTACACCAGCGTGAAAACAGAAAACAACTGTGAAACCGTATGCATATGAATACTGGTATGAAAAACTAATAGCTAACAATAATATTTCCACTGAGACGTCGGAAAATAGGTAACAAGAATGGAAAGAAGTGTGACCAAAAGCTAGTAAAACTGGAAGAAGCAGGTAAAACTGCAAGAAGCAGGTAAAAGTATCGCGTCTGTAGGGATAAATTATCCCTAAAGATTAACTGAAATGTTTAAACTAAATGGAAATAGATTCAATGACCATAGAAAACGTCAAAAAAATTGTTAAAAGGCTACAATGATGCAAAATATGCAAATATTGTAGTAAATGTGTGAATGATACATGGCTAAAACATTCAGGTTCTGCTTCTGATTATTAGTATACAGCCAAAGTTTACCAAGCAGACCCTAACGCTGACTGTTCAGACGTGTGAGACTGTAAAAGAAGATGCACTGAAAGTAGTTTTAATAAAAAATAAATTAATTTGCTGGTTGATGGTGTAAGAGTAGGTGGAGGCAGCCCAGTGTAGGCACACCTGAACGAAAAGACTGGATTCTTTTGGATTATTTTTTTCAACCCACATGGGGGGAAACAAAGCTCAGAAACGTCTCCTAAACAGTCACGGGCTAAAAGTTGGACATCTTTGTATAAGCTGATGATTAGTGAGTGATGCAAACTGCTGGTCTGCTGTTGCTCTTACAGTGAGTTGGAGCAGGTGTCCGGTCGTTTGAGGTGACTCCCTCTTTGGAGATGCTGCAGAAGTTCAGACGACGGGACCTGAGCAAATGGTGGGTCACCTGAAAGGTTGGAGTATACAATCTTGTCACAGAGCACACTCACTGACCATGTCAGCCAGTGTTGTGCCAAAAAAAGTGATTTCCATTGTTTGGGTTTTTTAATGTGTGTATTGATCAAGAGACTTTAGTGAACAGGAATTATAAATAAATTGAGTTTAATACATTTATCTATTCTTAAAATAACTGTTTTTGCAAAAAGGACTGTTTTCCAGTCCTTTTTGGCCCCTACAGGAATGTTGTCTGTGTTTTAAGGTGACTTGATATCATTCATGGGGGATACACTGACATATGTTTCATACATTATAGGCCAGAAAGTCATTTATAGAAGTCTAAATATGGGAAATCACTTTTTAGCATAACACCAGTATTGAATTATGAGAAACACACTTGTATATCAGATTTAGAAAATTTCTCTCCACCCAAAACTCCAGTAAAAGGAGAGAGACTATAAAATCCTTACATGTCACAGAACTAATGGGGAATTTCATCACCCTTTAATTTTCTTTTTTCTTTAAAAAAAAGAAAGAAGGATACTTACCTAATGTGACCATTTCATAGATGAGGATGCCAAAGGACCATCTGTTAGAAAAGTTCAAGAATGGCATGTCAGTTTTCTTGCTCTTCCTTTTACCTTACTGAGTGTAAACACAGCGAAATGTGCTGTTAGTGCAATAGTTTGGACTTCTAGCATCCAGGGATGGACTGGGACATGAATCAGTCTTTGACAACTCTGTCCATTGACGGGGATCTTTTATTCTCACAGAGGACACTCACACGTCGCTGCTCTTAGTGATGGGTCTCATGGCCAGCACTTCAGGCGCCTGCCACTTCTTAGTCACTGTATCTTCTCCCGTTGAACTGCCCTGGGTTCTCCTGCGGTGGGCCGGGCCGAACCCCCACAGCTTAGCTGTCATGTCTCCACCAACCAGAATGCTGCGGGCTCCCACGTTGCCATGGATACAGTTCTGACTGTGCAGGTAGTCCTAGAAGATGTTCAGACAATTTCAGAGTTAGTGAGCACGAGGGCCTTTAGGAGATGTCCATTACTACAAATACATAAATAAAAGAAATAAAACCATAAGCCAGACTTCACAACATTAACATCCAGCGCTTAGGGGCTGAATGTTTGCTTGGTTAACTTCTGATTTCTCAGTGAAGTCCAGTGTCCCGGCTCAAATTTGGGTGTAAAAATGTGATTTCTATGTAATGTTTTTAGTTTGAACAGGTTTTTGGCACATTTCTAAAATATGTGTTTTCTTGTTCTTATGAATGCATCTCAGATATATTTGTTTTGCACTGTGTGTAATAATTTATACTGTATTTATGCTTTCACTGAATCCACAGTTGTAGTTGCTGTTTTTAAAGTGCTTTACAAATAAAGTTTTCTTGGGAAGCAGTTTGCTCAAAGATCGTGAAGCAGACTGTTGGAAGGGCAGACAGCTGTTTAACCAACCAGAGCAGAGGCCACTTGTGCTGCCATGGTGAAGATCCTCTTCTCTGTCATGTCACAAGAAGGCTGTAAACCTGAGTTATCCTTCAGTGGGAGAAAGGTGTAAATGTGTCAGACTCGTTACATTCAGAAAGTAGACATGTTACTATAAACAATCAGTCTTAGTGAGTATTCACTTTGAAAGCTCTGAGATCTTTCCTCTCTCTTTATGGATGTTCATAATTAGCTCCTATCCTAAACCGTACACCACTAGACGAGGACAGACTGTAACTGTCAGGTTATTCAAATCTTTTCAGAAACAGCTTACGTTGCACTATACTGCCCCTCACAGGCAGATGGCTGTAATTACTTCAGTCACCATTAAGTTTAGAGTTCATAAGCTAAACATTATCCTTCTATATAATATGTGATTAATATTGTATTTATCCCGTTTACTATGTTTAGTTGGTATAGTGTTTTTTATGTTTAACCTCAAAAGGTTTTCAGCCAAACTCTTGGGTTGAATGATGTATTTTACCATTAAACTGTGACTTAATTTATTTTTCTTGTTTTGTTGCTCAATTAGCAATTTTAAACTTGAGAAACCATTACATTATAATTTGGAACTAAATACTATGTTATTGTTTTATATTTAATTGTGTTATTGATCCTTTTACTTTGCATGCACTGTGGCAATTCTTGTTACTGCACTGTAAACTTTACTCCCAGAGCATGCTCAGCGTCATGAATAACTAATAGGTTGCACTACCTGTCTGCATCTCCACAGGAAGCCCAGCAGGTCTCTCTGCTGTAGCTCTTCCACCACCATGACTAAAGGCGACTGCGCTGACATAACGCCGAGCAGCGCAGGTATGAAGGGATGCGGCCCCAATCCAGACACAAAGGAAGCAAACCCCAAAAACTTCTGTTTCTCACTGCTGGTGGCTGTTTCTGGGAAAAATAAATATTTGATAACAGAGTTAGACTTAACATTTCCAGTTACTGTCAATAATTGATCATTTTTGACTTTGAAAAGCATTTTGGACACAAAAAACGGAAAACACTTGTTTGTAAGCCATTTTGCAGGTATACTTTGCAAAACCAAAACTTGGTTCAAGCAGCTCAGTTTACCTTTCAGCACCCTCAGCACGACGTTCTTGTTGTCCGTGCGTGCTCTGTAGAAGTTGACTGTGTCATTAGGGTGGATGGAGAAAGTCTGCGGCAGTGCAGCAACCTGGCTGAAGGCTTCATGATGCCTTTCTGTGGACCTCTGTGGTGCTACAGCCATCGTTGGCCTGACATTCTGCCGCACTTGTGTAACAGACATTGGCAGCTCTTCATGTTCCAGTGGGTTGATGCCAGGGGGCGCTGTTTAAGGAAAGAACAGTGGACATTAAGCAGATGTGCATGTAAAGATGAAAAAAGTTAAAATATTGATTAAATGTGCACAAAGAGACTTCTGCATGCTGGCTCACCATCAATGCCCTGCAGATGAGATCTGTGATGTTGGTGCTTGGTGCGATGACTGTGGTGGTGGTTGGTGCTATGCTGTTGCTGGTGATGCCTCTCTGTCTGTCTGTGTGATGAGCTGTGGTAGTGCTGGGCCGTTCTGACCCGTGTCCGATTACGATCACAACAATACCTCAGTATAAACAGGGGCACTAAGGTGACCAGGGTGCCGAAGAGCAGCAGCGCGGGGACGATAATAACTTCCACCTGATATTCTTTTATCGCTTAGAGGGAAACACAGGAGTTCATGTGTAAATTTCAGGTCAGATATGCACTTGTTTATTAGACTTGCAGTTTCCTCGTTGCACTGTAGAAGAGGGTGTGCAGGTTTATTTTTGCTGTTAAGCGCAGGGCATGTTAACAGGTTAAGTATGTTGGCTGTTACACCTCCTGCTGATAGAAAAGTCTACCTAGACAGTGCATCATTTTCCATTTACGCCTACGTGAAATGTTGGTATTCAGCTAAACAAGACTGTAATTTGACGAAGCGGCTTTCACCATCGATCTGTCTATTTTAAAGATAGAAGCTTGGGAAGTGGAAAACAAAGCTTGGGCGCTTCATTTATCCCTGATATGATAACGAGGTTACATTATTTCAGGGCATGCAGGCATAGAGTAATGTGATTGTTGTGTTTTGGCTTTGCTTTCTATTGCTGGCCTAACTGGCTGATAACCAGCACAGTTTCCCACAGATCTGGATTCTTTAGTGGGGTCAAGCAGGTATTGTGGGAAAGGCAGGACCTTTCCCACAATACCTGTTCATTCCCAGTATGATAAAAATAAACCTTTTTATGAATTTGCTGCTGGCAGCAGCAGTCATGGTTCTAGTCTGCAGCCTCGGTGAGTCTGGTGTAGAATCTTGTGAATCAATTCTCCACCTGCTTTAAGTTGTTGTTCAGCAGACCTCCAGAGCACAACCAGGACTAATTGTCACTGATCTAGCAGATATGAAAACCTAACAGTGGAGGAGCCAGGGTCAGCTGAACTAAAGTAATACAATTTTCACAATCAGAGTGTGGCGATTGTTCACCTCGATGACATCATCCTGCTATATTGGTATTGATACACCATAGATGGCAAGTGAAGTGTAAAAGGCAAGTGTCCTGCTATACTGTCCCATCGGGCTGTGGTTAGATAGTAAAACTGGTTTCGACTAACTGGAATGAGTCACTCTGGCATCTGGAAAGTTCAAAGAGCATGCATTCTTTGAGTCCATGCATTTTGATTAGAGCTAATGAACTAATTATTTTTGATAGCTGTGAGAAATTCAACTCGTTATTGAGCTAGTTGATTGCATCAGATCTTTAATTTTAGCTCTGGCTCCACTCCCTTCCTTTTTAACTCACATATAACATCAATACAGTGATCGTTAACTGTAGTAATCATTAATCCATCACAGTTGATGTTGAAATCTTGAGCTTAAGCCTTGTTTGTTTTTTCTTGTACTACAATAGATCTGCAGAGCTTTCAAAAGCCCTGCCCTTTTTTTTTTTATGTTGTTTGGCATTCATGTATTAGATTTGGGGGCTCAGCCTTCCACTGATGTTTTCACTGTTTAAGCTCTACCTGCTTTTTCCACCTGCTTTAACCTTTAACCCACGTTGTTAGAAAGAGCAAACTGGAATGTAAAACTACTGGTACATATAGTCTCTATTACATTCTTAGGTGTGGTGAGAGCCTTACAGAGTACCATAAATCATTTCCTGTCATTTTCATTTTTTTTTTTTTTTTCTTTTTTTTTTTCTGTATGTTTGTATTTTGTTCCCTGTTTAGGCTCTGTTTCCTGAGTTGCCCTGTTGTGTTGTTCCCTGAGTGCTTTTCCTTTGTGACTCTCACCCCCTGTGCGCCCCTCTGTGTATTTATGAGCCCTCGTCTCCCTTTGTGGTTGTTCCATGTTTCCCCAGTCCTTTATGTCTGTGTTTTCCCCGTGCTCTCTCTCCTCCTGTCTGAACCTCTGTACTTCCTGTTTTACTTTGCCCGTCTCCCGCCAGTGTGGTGTTCACTCCTGCCGTGTCTTGTTATGATTATCAGTGTCACCTGTGTTCCCCGTGTGCTCCCACTTCCCTCGTTAACCCTCTGTGTATTTATGTCTGCGTCTTCCTCGGTTCTGTGTCGCGTTCTCCCTCATTGCTGTGTGGATTCCCTGTGTCTCCCTACGAGTGTTAGTTTATTGAGTCCCAGTTTAGTTGAGTTCTGTATTTCCTATGTTCTGCCTGTCAGCAATAAAGCTGCTTTTTTTTTTTTTTTTTTTTTTTTTTTGGGTTTCTTAGATACTGAGTTTCAGGTTTCAACTCAATCAAGTACAAGATAAGCTGTTAAGTTGGTGTCATTATAGTCAAAAGTTCATAATAAACAAGATGTCTGGAGTAGAATAATTTGTAAGGTCACATAAGCTTAATAGAAGCGTCTATGTGATCGCCCGAGAGAAGAACTGAAAGGTCCAGGTGGGAGAGATTGTTCAAGGAGGAAGCAAAGGAAAGGAATAAGAAGGATTAGAGCACTTACTGCACAGGGTGTCGTTCGATGCACACACAGTAACGTTTGTAGAGCTGGATGATGACATGCTGGAGAGGGAAAGCAGAACACAGATCAACGTTACTATGAGCTAGATATCCCTGCTCAGCAGCAACCTGAAATCCTCACAGCTTACACAGTCACTCAGCTAGTGACTGTATGAACAGTGAAGTTCAGTCCAGCAGGACACACACCCACAGACATACAGACTGTTAGTGATCAACGTTAGCAAATCAATTCAATATTGACTTTGGCCTTTTATTCCATCTAGATTCACATAACAAATATTAGCAGTGACCTTTTAATCTGGACTAACAGAGCAAATATACCAGGGTGTGCTTGGTGAACGTGTGGTGCTGACCAGCTATTGGTTACAACGATAATGGAGAGAGCAGATGTCATTATAGCCATCAACTAGCAGTGACCCGAAACCCATAAAAGCCTCGTGACGTACAGCAGCCGGTTCAACTAATTCAATCACACAGGTGATATAAAAAACGTCTTTAATTTGAAATGGTAAATGGCCTGTACTTGTATAGTGCTTTACTAGTCCCTAAGGACCCCAAAGTGCTTTACACAACAAGTCATCCACCCATTCACACACACATTCACACACTGGTGATGGCAGCTACATTGTAGCCACAGCCACGCTGAACATTTTTATTAAAACCAGAGTTTTTCAAATATTATTCATCTGAAGGTGGCTCTGTACAAGGAAAATCATCATCGTCATCTTTATTTATAAAGCACTTTAAAAGAAACCACAACTGATGCAAAGTGCTGTCCATTGGAACTAAATAATGAAATTATTTAAGGTACAAATAAAAACTAAATAAAGGAAAAAAGTAAAATAACTAATTAGTTAATAATTCATTTAATTACAAGAAACCGTGTCCCACTGAGGCCAAAAGCCAAAGAATAAAAATGGGTTTTAAAACATGTTTTAAAACTTGACAGTGAAGGAAAAAATGGGAAAACAAATACTGATGTAAAGCACAACACTAAAGAGGAAATGGGAGATCTGAATGAAAACATTTGCAGCATATGTCTCTGCAAATGTCTCCCATGCACGTTTGACTGCGCGTATTTGCATGTGATGGCTGTTCATTCCCAGTACGATTACAGTGCTATTGGGTCATAAATGGGGGATTCAGACACACACTTCTACAACCTTTTTCTTCTCGGGGATTAAAGTCACTCAGGTCACGATATTGGAAACAAAGACTTTTTTCTGCAGATGCTTAAAACAGGTTATTCCAAAAACACAACCTCGTTCAACAAGTTTGAATAATCCTGTTTGTAGCAGATGAACAAAAATCAGCTTATCTTAAATTGCTTAAAAGTTCAACAGTTGTCTGTAATTATGGTTGTTGTTATATAAATTTATGAAATTAGTCTCATGGTTTTCTCAGTAGTGCCATAAAACAGACTTTTGAACACTGCTGAGACTGTTTTTAGATTGCTGACCTTAACTTAACGCTGCAGTTTTGTTTCTGGTTTGGTTTCTATCTGCAAACTATTGGATCAATAGTTTCCAATGTGTGGTTGGGGGGTCCGTGGCATCACTTGGTAACCAGAAAAGCTTTGTTCATGAGTCTTAAGCTGTCAGAGAAGACTGCGCCATACAAATCATCTGATAGTTACTTTGTTTTCTTTCGAAGAAGCACAAAAATAGTCAAAGGAGCTTGCAAAGAAAAGCGTCTGGACTTCTTTAAGTTGCTTGAAGACGTTTCACCTCTCATCCGAGAAGCTTCTTCAGTTCTAGGGTCAAATGGCCGAGAGTCCCAGATTTAAACCTCCTTTCACACCTTGGCTCAGGCGATTAGAGGATCATCAGGGGGTCCTTTTGTCCCTCTGTGGGGGGAAACTCCCACTCATAGTGCGGCACTCAATCGTGATATGTATGAAGTTATTAACATCTCAAATGAGTTGTACAGTATGACTTGTTAATATAAACCAGTACTTCATGTCACCATATTGAATGTATTTCTGAATGGAGAGGATTGTTTGAGAAGTTTCCTTTAAAGTCTTCTAAGTCAAATAATGTTTGTTAAAAATAACACGCGTGCCTACCTTTTTCTTTTCAGTCATTCAAACAGCAGTTTCAGCACCACAGGCTGCCGTGGTGAAGCAATGGGATCAAAACCATCAACTGCGACTGATCTAAAGGTACGTGTGCTTGTTCAGGTTCTGTAAATGAAATGTCATCCTCATCCATCAGAGCTTATTACTGACTGACTGCTGCTGTGACACATGCACGCACACACCCTTACAGAGACACACTGGTATGTGGTAAGCATTTTTAAAAGGCAGAACATGCATGCACACATATGCGTGCACGCACAGTCTCTGTAACTTGTGTCAGTGTCACTAAACCAGTTTGTCTGCATTGTTCTGTCATAGTCACACACTATGACAAAACCAAAACACGCCTGCACGCACAACAAAAGGCTCTGCCATCTCTCTATACACACATGCACAGTGAGAACAAACAGGAAAAATTTAAGACACACACACACATATGTGCAAATGCTAGTGCACAAAATTAAGGCATCAGAACACGTAGCCGGTGTACTAAATTTACAGTGATGTGAAACTTCTTGTTCAGTCTTCAGTTTAAAAGGAAAGAGAAATCAAGCCTCAAATTAAAAATCTGACCACTGTTTAATATCATTTCATTTTATTTAGTATGTTAGTCTGACACATATATATTTGAATCATACCTGCTGGTTGACTCTCTGGTGCTGTGTACATATCAGATTCTGGATGCTTCTTGTATCCAAAGCATGTAGTTTTGTCCTTAGTCTCATATAAGCTACGAAACAAATACAAATCCTCCGTTTTCATGGTTTCCTGATGTATGGAGAGAAATCCACACACAGACACATTTCCATTGAAGACATCAGTGAAGGTAGGATCTGTGTTTCAGTTCTCTCTCTTGTGACTTTTCTCCAGTCTTTCTCTCTCGGTCTCTCTGCCTCAGGTTAGCCACACCCACCACCGACACTTTTTCTTTCTCAGCTTTATCACCTGCACATAGTCTGCAGTCAGTGTTGTATTTGTTTTTGAGTGTCACTGCTCATGTTTTCTCTCTGTGTATGTGTGTATGTGTTAGCTGGGTGGATTTATTAGCTGACAAACTTGGAGTTTTCCAGTGGGTGGAAATGCGTAATAATTTTTATTCCATCAGCTGCAGAAAAACTGGACTACATAGCAAACAGTCTGTTTAATTGCAGACTTGGCCTGCAGTTAAATGTAGTAGTTGTTGAATATACACAGACAGTGAAAGCTCAAACAGTGCACCTGTCCAACTATCGTAGCTGAATAAATAATGATTCCTCCACTATACTGCAGTACTGAGATTTATTTACATATTAAACAGGCAACTCTCAACTTGATCACACCTTTCCACTCTGTTTGGAAAGGTGTGATCAAGGGTGGTTAGTTTGCACTTGTTAAAGCAGCTGTGTCTGTCCCATATGATGTGTGGTCCAAGCACAAAACACAGCAGAGCTTTCTCACCAGTGCTTCTGCGGGACTAATGCAAAGATGCACACTGGGGAGTTAATTTAACCCTTCCAACACAAATCCTGGTTTAGCAGCTGTAATTAGAGTGTATAGGTGGACTATTCTGGTATTAATTAGTGACATTTCCTCTTTGTTTTTCTTTAGGCCTACACTTCAGATGAAACAAAAAGATGAGCAAAGTAAACCACATGCAGATCCATTTTGAAGAGGCCTGAAGTCTCAGTAGGAACAAACATATCCAAGGCACACTCGAATATTTGTAGCTTTTGTGTGAAAGCCTGTGTGAAGTGTCATTGTAGTGGCCTTGCTATTGAAGGCCACAGGTTTAATCCTTCTTGATTTTCCACTTTTACCTTCCTTTAGGAGCACGGTGAAACTGCCGTGGCTGTTTTGGTTTCAACCATCATGGAAATCTCTCCTGGTGCTCTCACTGCTGTCTCTGGTTTCAACCTGCACAAGTTCATCAGGGCAACACAGAGGTAACCAGCACTACATATTGTGTGCCACACCTCAGCGTATGTTGTTGCTGTTTAGGCTTTTTATGTTTAAGACACAAGCAAAGATTTTATGTTTTGCTTGAGTTGTTTAAAGGTTTCTGATTGTGTTGTTCTGTGTTTCTTTTAGCTGCTTCTGTTCTGAGAAAGAACTTTTGATATTGTTTACATTTCTGAGGTTTTGCTTAATCATGATTATTGTTCTGTTAGGCAGCCCATCTGTTGCTTCAGTCACTATTTCTTTGTTTTCCACCTCTAGTATGCATTGGAATTCTGCAAATGTGTGTTTGAAAGCAGATTACTTCACTGTCTGAAGCTTGATTTGTACCACAGCATTAAATATTACACCCCACATGCTGTAACCTCTGCTGTAGCCTGACATACACGCTCCAAGAAAAGCAGCTACATGTACACAAAACAGATTATTATGTACACCTGATTATTACAAGGGTAATGCCCCTGCATCCATTTTCTTAATTGCTTATCCAAGTTAGGGTCCCGGGAGGCCTGGAGTTCTTGTTGTCATAGAGCTGGACAGGTTGGCAGTGCGTCACAGGGATCATCCAGAGAGAAATTATAGCAGCAATGGCTAATATTTTTAAAAATTTAGACATACACTCATCTGCACTTTTAGGTGCACCTTGCTAGTACTGCATTAGACCCCCATTTACCTTCAGAACTGCATCAGTTTTCCACAGCATAGATCATGTGAATCTCCGATGTGTTTTCCAGTCTCCTATTGTCCAGTTTTGGTGAGCCTATATGAATTGTATGAGTTTCCTGTTCTTAGCTGACAGGAATGGTACCGTGTGGTCTGCAGCTGTAGCTGTGCTCCCTGGTTAAATACCTGCTTACCTTTGTTGTAACAAATGGTTATTTGAGCTCCTGTTGCTCTCCTGTAAAGTTGAACCAGTCTGGGCATGTTTTCTGACATCAGCAGGGTATTTTTCACCCAGAGCTGGTCATCTTTACGTCACTGCCTGAATGCACTGAGTTGCTGCCATGAAACTCACAGTTTAGATATTTGCATTGACAATCAAGTTTACAGGCATGTCTAACAAACTCACTTGTCCCTCATTTTCATTCTAACAGGTCTTTGAGCCAGTTTTTCTTTCTTTTAAAGCATTTCATTTGTAAAGAAACAAATTCCCAGTGTTTATTTCCTCATTCCAGTTTGAATAACCCAGTTTCATGTGTGACTGGAGAGCAGAGCAAACCAGTTCAGCCATTATAAGTATCTACAGCAGCTTCCTCGTGCAAAACTGGTCCCTTGTGCATACACTGATCTTTTTAGTTCAAATTTGGCTTTGTGTAATGTAAGCATCTGGACCTTTCACAGAAAATATAGCAGAAAATAAGGAAAAGCATGGTGGGAAAAAGTGCATTGTTTTTCTTCTGATGTAATGGACAGGCTGTAAAACAACCTTTTTTTGCGCCACCGACCGGTTTATGCCCGACAATATTTTCACGGACCGGCCTTTAAGGTGTCGCGGAAAAATACAACAAAATAAAACTAGTACAGGTACCAAAAAAAAGAAGATTTATTCATAACACACGTGAAAAGACCCAGGAAAACCGAGTTAAAGATAAAAACGATAACAAAATAACGCTGAAAACCGATAAAAACCCTGAAAACCAGACATTTCACACCTGAGCCTCAACTCTCGCGGCCCGGTACCAAACGACTCACGGACCGGTCCGAGGCCCGGGGGCTGGGGACCGCTGCTCTACAGGGATCAGCCATAAACCATGCTGGACTGTGGTTACTGCTGATTAACACATGAGACAATTTATCTTTCCAGATTCTTTGAGAAGTTCTCTTTTGGTCCCTTCCTGCTGAAAGGATTCATTTTGAATTTCTGTGCTTAAACAGTCTACATGTAAGGAGCTAACAGACTGAAGAGTTTTGCTTTTTTTTTTTTGTCTGAGTTTTGAAAAGACACGTTGTTATTGTGCATGTTTTCACAGAATTTGCATAACAACGAAACAAATTAAACTATTTAGCATTCACCACCTGTTCTTTAGCACTGAAAACACAAAGCGCTGACCTCTAACACTGATAATCAGACTTAAACTACCTAGGCAGTCAAAATTAGCAGCTAGCTAATTAGTGGCATGTTTTAAAAACTGCATCTTATTTAAAAAAAAACAAACAAACAGATCTCTTAATACTGTTGGATGGATTAGTAACATCTTAACCCAAGGTTGAATAACCAGGATTCCCCTCCAAAGAAACGCTGAGCTTCTCCCTTTTCATGACCTGGTTGACCTGCAGCTCTTTAAATATTGAGCAACAACTAGTTCAGTTAGTATATTATTCACTTGGTATTTAGTCTGTCTCATTAAATCTGAGTTCATTTTACAGATAGCTTGGAGTACTGCAGGGGTAACCCCAGCTGGAACTATTTGTGTTTGTGTGTGCGGTGTGAATCCATGCCTTTCAGTGTATGTGTGTATGTGCGTGTTTGTGTGTAAGCGCGTCCTGGCTGTGCGTCCACAGCAGTACTGGTATTGCTGAGACAGACGGTGAGCGGGTAGGTTTATTTTTGGGTCAGTGACAGTGTGTCAATGGCTGCAGATGCGTCGGAAAGGAAAGCTCTTAGATACAAGCAAACCCTGGTCAGTGTCCCTTCTCTTTCATTTCTCTTTCGCTCTCTGTCTGTCTCTGTCCTTGTGCCATGTCTACACCAGCCTTGATGTTTCATATCTAGCATGCGTCTGCAGTTTTGTTGCGGGAGTCCTGCATAACGCACCTGTATCGTCCACACTAATCTGCGTCCTTGTGAATGAACAGCATGTGACAAGGTGATGTGTAACAGCAGTATCAAACACACGGGCGTGCAAACAGGTGCTCTGATGCTGTGCAGCTCCTTCGCCCCTGTGACGCTGTCTCGCTACTTGTTTCCTACCGTCTCTGCTGGCCACCTGTTTGCTACCCTCTCTGTGCCTCGCTTCTTAAGCCCTGCTTGGTCTTTGCACATGTGGGACAGGCTTCTGTGACAAGTGCATGACTCTGCATGTCAACAGTTTCTGTGTATTAGGGGGTTTTGTGCGTGTACATGTGTGTGTCCCAGGTGGTTTTCCATATGTTTCCAAAGAGGGGAAACCTGACCATGCATTTCCAGCATTCATGTAGCTGCTCGTGTCTTTTGGGACAAAGCAGTGTGAAGAGCGTCTCTCAACATCTGGCGGGTTTTCATTACAGCTTTGAGAGGTTCTGTTACACAACTCTGAATCGTCTTTTTCTTGTTGTTGAGTTGTTTAGGAGACCAGAGAACTGGAAACATTTTTGTTTGTTGTTTTTTTTGTTGGTGTTTTTCTTTTCTTAATATCTGATTGTTCACTGTTAGCTTGTAATTTCTATTGAATAAATGTTTTTTTTACATCTACAATAATAAGCAAAAGTTTAGTTTTTTGAGGTGGATCAGTGACGCTCTATATTTTTATTGTGTGACTTTAGTAAAGTGGCTGTCATTGATTCATAGCTGATTCATTGATTCATGTCATGGATCTTGGCCTTGCTGTAGCTCATCAGTTCATCCCCTGTCTGAAGCAAGCTGTTCAAGCTCCCTTCCCTCTTTTTGTAGGACATCTTTCTTATGAATAGCTTCCTCGTGCAAAACTGGTCCCTTGTGCATACACTGATCTTTTTAGTTCAAATTTGGCTTTGTGTAATGTAAGCATCTGGACCTTTCACAGAAAATATGGCAGAAAATAAGGAAAAGCATGGTGGGAAAAAGTGCATTGCTTTTCTTCTGATGTAACGGACAGGATGTAAAACAACCTTTTTTGCGCCACCGACCGGTTTATGTCCGACAACATTTTCACAGACCGGCCTTTAAGATATTGCGGATAAATACAACAAAATAAAACTAGTACCGCTACAAAAAAAAGAAAAAGATTTATTCATAACACACGTGAAAAGACCCAGGAAAACCGAGTTAACGATAAAAATGATAACAGAATGATGATAAAAACCCTGAAAACCATAAATTTCAGCCTCAAGGCCATCCATGGCCCCGGACCATGGACAGCTACTGTAAAAGATAGTTATGGTTTAATTGAAACATTTATTCTAAATGATTTCTGATTTTTAATGAAATTGAATATTATAATGATAAGAAAAGTTAGAAACCCTGGTACACAACTGGGAAACAGAAATCTCCCATGCTGTTACTGACACATACATGCCACATTATACTGGTTTGTGAAGCGAGTGGTACACATGAGTGTATTTCAGTGTGTTAAGAAGAGAAATGTTAAACTCTTTTTGGCTTTAGTTGCCAGGATAACAGTTTTAACAGTCTTTTAAACATCATAAATGTTCATTAGGTAACAAACAGTGGAACATAAGAGTGATGACTGCTGACAATATGCCTTTGTACACATATCCGTATACTGAAAATTGTTATTATGAATCCAATTTCATGCTGTATTAGATGGAAATGAACATTCTTTGCTTTCATAAATAATGACTCCTTTAAGTGACATCACAAGTTTTAGAGGTAGCTTTTTTTTTTTACTTTACACTGCTGAATATTTAAAGCCTATCAAATTAGGATTGAAATCCCCACACTCTCAGACCTTTCTGAAGGTCTATTTTATTTATACTTTCTGTATTTTTACTTTGTGTACTTGTAAGATACTCGTCCGTGAAGCTGCCTTTGATTGCAGTGCTGTCTTTTTAATCTCCTGAGTCATTTTCCTGCTTAAATCATGGTTAGTTAAAAGCAAATAAAAAATATATATATTAAAAAAATCACTCTGACAGACTAAGCCATACAGCAGCCCTCCTCAGTGGTGTTGAGAGCCTGGAATGTGAAGGCTGGTGATCAGAGTGACCTATAGAATTTAATGGCTGTTGAAATCGTACGCCTACGAGTACCTGAGAGAGTGCAAAGTTATCTAATCTGTCGTGTGTGTTTGTGCTTTTGGATACTATGCATGCTGTGGTAACATCTTTCCCATTTCTTATGTGTCCTTTTTTAAATTTGATAATAAAAAAACTCTGACAGCAATTTCTTACAATCAGGACACGTGGCCAGAGAGCTGGCACTCATGCAGAGAATGCGTGGAGTTAAACCGGCCTCTATTTTAGAAACGCTTCATATGCGTCGGCTTTGACTGCACATGACGACATATAGTGGCTTAACTCACATTGTTATATAAATCCCTCTCTGTACAGAGCGATACCTGCTCACGATGTGACAAAATTCAGTTGGGAAAAATATTAGTAAATTATCCAAAAAGAACAAAAAAAACCTCTATCTTCCAGAGCAGTGTGGTTAGAGACAGAAAATGTATCAGATTTATGGTTTCCTGATTTTCTTTTTTCTGTTCTGTTTATGAAATGCACAGAAAATATGAACATTTCATTGAGTTTCTTTTGCAATATTTGTATAGATAATCAGTGGTTAGCACTGTTGTGTCACAGGAAGAAGATCCTGCTCCATCTCTGCTCCTCCATCTGGCCTGGTTTTCCTGTGTGTAGTCTGCATGGGTGGGTTCTCTCTGGGTTCTCCAGCTTCCTCCTACAGTCCAGTTCTAAATTGGATATAGGTGTGAATCTGAGTGTGAATGGTTGTCTATCTCTGTGTTAGCCCTACGGCAGGCTGATAACCTGCCCAGGGTGTGCCACGCCTCTCGCCACGTGACAGCCCGTCCACCATATGATAGGTGGCCCAGTTCCAGTCTGTCCTGGCTGGCCCTACCAACTCCTTATTATAAGAAGTTAAGTTGCCACTGTCCAGCTGTAGGTACTTCATGCCAACAAGCACAACAACAGATCAAAAACCCATTTAAAACATTTGCCAAGTTAAGAGGTCAGTCTGACTAAAAAAGCCTGGACACTGTGTGCATATATGGTGATGACCTGTCAATCACAAAGTAACCACACAGGTTTGGCATGGCATTCTCTATAAATGTTATATAATTTGAAAAATAATATAGAATTTCTTAAATGAGCCTCAAAACTAACCACCGAGCCCATGAGCTCATTAGGAAAGTGTTTACTGAGGTCATAAATCAGTGCAGAAGTAGTGTTGTTTCTCTATTGATTGTTATGAAAACGGACGTCTTTTCTTAATAAGAGTCGCTCCCTGTTGGCTGTTTGAAATATTGCATTTTTTTGGCAATTGTCCCACTTTTCAGACCCAGAGGTACGTCTGTCTTTGATATACTGAGTGTTTTGGAGCAGTTTTAATCCCTTCATACTTCCTTTCGATGTATTCACAAAGCGAACAGGACCCAGTTAGAAGAACACAGAGTAAATGAATGTGAGACATGGGAAAAACCGTGGAATACGATGAGGCATTGAAATGTACGATGGTAGGAGAGAGGTGTGGGAAATGTAATGAGGAATATTGGATCACACTGGTCCTAAATTTAGCCCAGAGTAGTGTTTCAGCGGCAAAGAGAGAGAGAGTGGTGAAGAAAGGAATAAGAGTAGGGTGCAGTGAAGGAAGGGGGCACAAGTGATTAGTGCAGAGTAGAGTTTCAGTGGTCAAGAGGAAAACAGGAAAGAGGTAAAGGGGACAGTGTCAGATTTCTGACAACATACAGTACTGCGCACAAGTCTTGAACCACACCTCATGTCTTTGATTCTTGCTTCCAAGCAGCCAGACGTTCGTGGAATTTTTAAAAGTAAGTAAAGAGCAGTAATTCTCCGGGATTTCTTAAGGTCTTTCAAACTTTGTCTTTGGACGTTGGCTGCTTTTTCATTAGTCCTTTTACTTTTCTTACTCCAGTTAATCGCTTAACACTGGCCTATTTAAGCACTTAAGGGATGAATGAATGTTGTGTCAACACATAACAGACAACTTAGCAAAGAAACAATTTTAGTTGGTCAGTTGAGCCAAAGCCTCATAAATCATCTCAGGCTCTCAAGAAGGAAAGAGAAGAAGGAAAGTAAAAGGAAAGGCTAAGGATGCCAAGTTATAAATAAAGAACATTTTAAGGCCTTCATTTCTATTGATTGCATACTGCCAAGTGTGAATCTACTGCCACAAGGTGTCAGCAGCAGCAACATTGTAGCAGCAGTGACACAGCAGAAGTCAAATCTGGCCCAAGTAGAATTTTCCCTGAAAATTGGATGTAAAAGTAACTGCTTAACACTGTTTTTTAACAGGCCGTGTTGAAGGATAAAGGCAGTCATACCAACTATTGGCTTTCATGCTGGTTGGAATTCTACAACCTCCGTTTTTGCCGTGTATACTCTTTTTACTCTTTTTCCAACTTTATTTGCCTCTTATCCATTTTCCTAGCAAAATACAAGAAATGAAGTGTGACTCAAAAACTTTGCACATCATTAGTATGTGTGAGATTTGAATCTCTTAAATTCAGAATGTTTTTATTGTTTGTCATCCTAATAACCAATTTGTCCACATTTTTTCTGTTATAGTATTGATTCAACAATTTTAATTCAGGATTCCTTCGCGCCATCTGTTTGCATGTTATGGAAATTATGAGAAACTTCTTATGTAGAATGCACAAAGCATCTTTTTGTAATGTGCTTTTGTATTTTAAAAGCTTGTTTCACCCAATTTTACTGCTGCTTAGATTAAAAGAGTGCTACACGTGTGATCCTTTTAACTTTTATCACATGAGCTCTGAGTCAGGACGTCCGTGCCTTGCTCTGTTGTTTGAGCCTGTGCTGTGTGCAGGCATTCAGTTGTAGTACTTTGTGTGTTATGCTGCTCAGGTTTCACCATGCATTGACTGCCATCTATGCACACAAACACACACAGACACACAGCATGTCCAGCGCCTTATGTGCACGTGTGTCTGTGTATCTAAATCCATCCATCCGTCAGTCGGCCTGTCCGTGAACCTGCTAAATCAGAAGGCGTTGAAAGGATCACACGTGGACGTGATATAAGCGACAACTTACCAGCTTGTCACTTATATTCCTGGGTTGCTATTGTCTGCTGTTCATGTACCAAAGCACATATGAGGCTCGGTCCTGTATTTGTGGGGCAGTGCTGGAGTTTTTTATGGTTCAAGTGTAAATGGGTAAATGAGCTGGAATCTCTGTATCCACTCTGCCTTTTGTATCTATGGAGTGACAATGAAATTTAAAGAACCTCTGTGACTGTGGTGACGACTAGGCCTGATCCACCTGTCAGGGAGGTTTGTACACATTTGCATCACATTTGCACCGTAACAGAGTGGTAAAGGTTTCACACTCAGATTACATTAAGTGAAGTCAAACTTTACATTCAACTACTAGTTTTAGTAAATTGTTACATTGTGATTTAATACTATATAAAAAAACTAGTAAAAATACTTTTTATTTGCAGCTGTATGATGTAAATATATGACATCAGAGAATATGATGAGCGTATTGACTGTGCACCAAAGCATTTTTTGTCAGTATGCAGTTACACTAAGGTGGCTACACTATGTGTCGTTGAGTTTATGTGACTCTGTTTGTTGCATTTACAGTTTAGTATTTTTGCTTTCCTTGCAGCTGCATTACTTCTGTGTTTTAAATACAAAAAATCTTTTCTTTATTTTGTCTGTCCTTTCATTGAAGTGAGATTCCCACAGAGAGACTGAATGCACCTTCCCTCTGTTTGGTTTTGCAGCAGATGACATTTTACAATAGTTAGCGATTGAAAACAGAGGCGGAGTTCTCAGTACAGCACTCCAAACTAGTCCTAAACAGTTCGGCTATGTGAGAAAGAATAAATTGAGAATTGTGATAGCAGCTTTTGCAGCGTTCAAACTCATCCCGTGTACATTGAAAATGTAGTTTAGATACAGATATAATATTTATTGGTAGCACTTGAGACAGGACAGACTTTGAACACATGTAAAAGAATTTCACACATGTGCATATCAAAATATTTGAATATAAACACATTTTACTTCTAGTGGGTTATTTTTTTTATGCTTAATCAAATGATGAGCTGCTAGTCTGTCTCCCATTGATCTTCTTTTGTCTGCAATTATTGTGTAATTTCCCAGCAGAAGAACCATAATCTAGCTCATTTAAAACAACATATTTATGTATTAAGTATGCTTGGGCAATTCAATAACATTTTCACCATCAATTCAGCAGCTCTCTTTTTCAAACACGTGTGTGTGTGTGTGTGTGTGTGTGTGTGTGTGTGTGTGTGTGTGTGTGGTGCAGAATCTCTGTCAGTATCTTTATACAACCCTGCACAGGATGTACTTGGCCAATCACAAGCAGTATATTTATCCAGACTTATGAACCAAATGTATAGGCTGGTATAGGAGTGACAAGCCAGACTGAGTAGTTAGAAGAACGTTCCTCGCACTTTGATTTAACTCATCAATCTCACAAAAGCAGAGGTGTCCTAGTTTCCCCAGCATTTAAGTGCATCGTGCATTAATGAATCTGTGTGGAGCTGAACTGTGGACACATTTAATAACCTGAAATGAAGAAAATGATCACAAATATTTTTAGGCATTAATGACATTAATTAAATCTGAGTTTGTGTCCATAGATCAGGCATTACATTATATTTGCCACCACTTTGAGTCCCGTCGGGTCTTTATTGAAGTGAAACCCAGACACTTGTAAATGCGACAGAGGAGAATTAATCTCTTCCCCAGATGTCCAGGACAGTTTTCATGGAGTCTGTCCAGCGGTGATAAATCTAGAGGCAGAGTCCATGTTTCCGTTTCCATTAGAGCCGTTTGGCTCAACACGTGGTCCTGTCTAATTTTAAAGTGAACCCTTCTTTGCCAGGCTGCCAAAAGGAAAACACTCCTCATTCTCACTGTCTCAGGAACTACCTGTGCATGTTCATGTCTGATGGAGTCATGAAAAGACAAAAAATTGTTAACTGATCATTTGGCAGCTCTATGGGGAGTACCAAGAAAACCAAGGAGGCTCCGGCAGACGGGAGGCCACACGCCTGCTGACTGAGAGGCAGATCAAGAAACATGGGACCCACCACCGCAGCCACGCCAGGACACGGCACGGACATGGGCGCCGTGGCCAAAACGGATACCACAGCCGCCATCAATACAGCTACTACAGCAGGCAACGGAACAGGCGTCAGTCCAATATGGAGACCGATGCTGCTGAGGAGCAAACAGCTGAGCCCGACCTCGCGTCCTCTGTGAAGAAGAAGCGCTCCTACTCCAAGTGTAGAGGTGAGATGAGGCAAAAGTGAAGACAGAAAATGATGCTGTGTGAGTGCCACGTTTAGAGCTTCTGGGATGTGTTGGTTTCTGCAGACTGCATAGCACGAGTGCAGCGATTCCTTGTGACCAGGTTGGGAGAGGACTGGATCTTCCTGGTTCTCCTGGGCATCACAATGGCACTGGTCAGCTGGACAATGGACTACGCCAGTGCAAAGAGTCTACAAGGTAGGACTGTGAAGCAAAAACACGAGTCAGGTGTTTGTGCAAGAAGCACTTTTCTTTCTGTCCTCTTTTAATATCTAACCATTTCCCTTCCTCCCTCTCCTTCTATCCATGTAATTTGGTTCTTTTACTTCTTCTTTTAATTTACTTTGTTTTTGCTTTTTTCTGCCTCTACACTCGTTTTCTTTTCCTCCTTAAATTTCCTCCTGCATCAGCCTATAAGTGGATTCACGGGGAGCTGAGGGGGAACATCCCCCTGCAGTACCTGGCCTGGGTATCCTATCCCCTGATGTTTATCCTCTTCTCCTCCCTCTTCTGTCACCTGGTTTCCCCTCAAGCTATTGGTCTGTACCCCTGTCTTTCTCATGCTTCTGTGTGTTTGTCTACCGTAACGTGTAATCCATAGATTTAAAAGTGCATTTCAAATTTAGTCTGCACTCTTAAATACTGGGACAGGATCAGACATTTAGGTTCTTATTGGTTATGAAATTAAGAAAAAAATAGGGAACTGAAGCTGAGGGAGAACATCTCCAACTCATTTTCTCTGCAGCCATTAAACAACCGATCAACAAAATAGTTTTTCATTCATCTAAACTATGCAATTTTTCACACTTTCAGCCCTTTATGATGCTTGTTTACCAACAGCAGCTTTACAGAGGAAAGTTTTTGCATTGCTATTGTTTTCTGTCTGTTTTCGTTCTCACGGTGTCACACAGTACTGCTGTTTTGTTGTCTCACAGATAGACACAAGGTTTTCCTTTGGTTTGGTGCCTTGGGACATATGGATGTTTGTAAAAGACCTTTCACATTTGTGTGCAATCAATATTGTGCTTCATATGGTTAATACTGTGGATTTGATTTGATGTCTAAACCTAAACAGCAGGCACAATGAAGAAAAAGAAAGAATCCACCAAGTGAAACAAAGCACAACAAACACACAACATAAATGAACCACAGTCTCCTGGCTGGCAAACTTTTGACGCTTTCTCCAACCTGCAAATGTGGAATTATTTTGTAACTTTTTCCCTCAAGCATCACTAACTAATTGCAAAGGAAAACTTGTAATTATTTCTGCAAGCAGCATTTGACATAAAATGCCACTTGCAGAAATGTTTGATGCCCTGAATGAAAATTAATTGAGAATTTGCAACAAATTATTCAGAAAACAGCAGCACCAAAGCCATCTGAGACAAGTGTAAGGTTAGGAAAGTGTGTCGAGTCATAAAAGGTTCAGAACAGTTATTATTATTTTGTTATATAACCCTTCTGTTCTAGGTTCTGGTATACCAGAGTTGAAGACCATCCTGAGAGGTGTGGTACTAAAGGAGTATTTGACTCTGAAGGCGTTCATCGCCAAAGTCATTGGTCTGACGGCTGCTCTGGGCAGCGGCATGCCTGTAGGCAAAGAGGTGGGTCAGCCCAGATAAATGAAAAAGCTTCTCGCGGGCTGTTTCATTTCATCGAACCATTGCATTGTTTTATTTGATTAACCTTTTTCTTTTTATGCTCCATTCCTGCACTCAGGGCCCGTTTGTTCACATTGCCAGCATCTGTGCAGCAGTTCTCAGCAGGTTCATGTCCTTTTTTTCAGGAGTTTATCAGGTAAGCTGATGTCAGGAAACACTCGAATTTCCCTCTGATTGAATATTCCTTATTTATATGTTGTTTCAATGCTGACTCCTCCTCCTCTCTGGATCAGTAGAATCCATACTGTTACACAGACATCCTGACGGTCGGTTGTGCTGTCGGGGTGGGCTGCTGCTTCGGTACTCCGCTTGGAGGTACACATCCTTTTCCCTGTGCTCCTCTGCTCTCTTTGTCTGACTCATATCCCTCAGGAGTGCATGTAAGACAGTCAGACCTCTGCTTTGGGTATTTTCATCACAGTCTGGTGCACACAGGAAACCGAAATTCAGAGTCAAAAACGGAAAATATCAGAATTCTTATGTTCATCTACAGTCAGTTTTCCATATTGCAGAGGTTTTAAATGTAGATTAGTGTGATGATGGAAGTACACATCAGATACATGACTAATTCTCTGCTCTTTTTTTCTTCCTCCACCAGGTGTGCTCTTCAGCATAGAGGTAACATCTACATACTTTGCTGTAAGAAACTACTGGAGAGGATACTTTGCTGCTACATTTAGTGCCTTCATATTCAGAGTGTTATCCGTGTTTAATAAAGATGCAGGTATGTGTGCAAATATATATATACTACTTTCCAAGACATGAGCTAGAGGGAGCCCTCTCTCCACGAAGCAAAGTGTCATGTCTTTATATGGACACTGACAATATGTGTGTACTGTAGTTACAGCACTCTCCCTCCACTAGATGGCGATCTCCTCCTTCATGTAGCAGCAGAGTGTTTCAGTGCCTCGCTCGCGTCTCCGTGGATGTTTAACCAATCATTTTGCTGTACAAACACATTCCTGTGACTTTGCAGTACACCGCATATTAGCTTTGTGTTTGTATGTCACAGTAAATGTGTTATCTGCTATTAGTCTAAGTACTAAAATAACCACAAGCTCCAGTTCATTATTTAAATGAATTGAAATGAAAGCCGAGGGTATAAATTTGGGCACTTTTTCTTTTTCTTCCAGTAACCATCACGGCTCTGTTCAGGACAAACTTTCGTATGGATTTCCCTTTTGATCTGCAGGAGCTGCCAGCATTTGCCATCATTGGGTGAGCAAAGAGAAAGCAAACACACACACCCCCCGGCAAACTCGTTAGGTACACCTGTTCTTTGTGAAGGCATATGTCCAACTCACCAGTATTTGGACAGAAAGTGCATCAGAACAAGGAAAAGCGTGATTTAAGCGACTCTGATTGTGGCATAATTGCTGGTCTGAATATTTCATAAACTGCTGATCTACTGGGATTTTCCCCACATAGCCATCTGCAGGGGTTACTGAGAAATGTCCAAAAAAGAGAAAATATGTAGAGGTCAGAGGAGAATGGTCACTCTGCTTCAACCTGACAGGCAGCAGTAAATTAAACAACCACTCATGACATGCAGAAGAGCTCACCCTGACAGTGTTTGAAACAGTTTGGCTGCAGCAGCAGAAGACCAGACTAGATGCTGCTTATGTCAGCCAATAAACTCACACAGGCTCATCAAGACTGGAAAAATGTTGCCTGGCCTGATTTGTCTCGATTTCTGCTGCAACATTCAGATGTCAGGATCATAATTTGGCATAAAAAACATGGATCCATCCTGCATTGTATGATTGGCTGCTGGTGGTGTAATAGTGTGGGGGATATTTTCTCGGCACACTTTGGGGCCCATGTCTGTCTCTTTATGATCACATAGTGTCCATCTTCTGATGGCTGCTCCTAGCAGAATAATATGTCGTGTTTCAAAGCTCGAGTAATCTCAAACAGATTTCTAAAAGATGACAATGAGTTCAGCCACCAGATTTCAATCTAATAGGACATCATGGATGTGCAGCTAACAAATCTGCAGTAACTCTGTGACATCATGTCAATGTGGACCAAAATCTCTCTCGAAACATTTCCAACATGTTATTGAATCTATGTCATGAAGAATTAAGGCAGTTCTGAAGGGAAAAGGTGGCCCAACCTGGTACTAGCAAGATGCAACTAATGAAGTAGTGAGTAGAGTATGCATGTCTTGATGCATGCTCAATCATCCAGGTATTTAAATCGTAAAAGGTTGATTCTGTTCATCTGGACGTAGTGTTTTCAGTTCCAGATGAACAGAATCAACCTTTTGGGATGAGAGTATATATGTTTGACCATTTTCACTCTGCATGTCCAAACATGTCCTCAGGGACCAGACTGAAAATGGAGAAAATCAGTTGAATAATAAAAATGTAGTTGCAGCTGTTATGTTATGATTTCCTCTACTCGATGAGTATTTACACAGAGTTTGCTACAGTTAGGTTGACATGAGAAAATGAAGGTGATTGCTAGTTACGCAGTCATAACCAGTTACTTGCTGAGGGGCTGCTGATTTGTTTGAGGCTACTGTGCTTCGTGTGCTGAGCAGTAAAGACGAAGCACCACAACTTTGAACCAGGTGAAGTGTCTTTCATAGATGGGAACGCCAGCGCTCTTTACAGTTATTACAACCAAAACCATCCAGTATAAAAAACCACAGCAAACCATCTGCTCAGAAAAAGCCTAAACATGAAACAGAAACGTCATTTTTCCCTGACATTCATTTTGAAGCTTTTACTACTTTTTAAATTGTAAGTGCAGTGTTGTTCTACACCAGTGATGTCCAACTCCAGTCCCTCAAGGGCCGGTGTCCTGAAACTTTTCCACGTGTCCCTGTTACAACACACCTGAATAAAATTAGTAGGCGTTAACAAGACTCTATAGAACTTGACTGCAGGTAATCCAACCATTTGGATTCAGCTGTGTTGGAATAGGGATGCATCTAAAAGCTGCAGGACAGTAGCTCTCGAGGACTGGAGTTGGACGCCTCTGTTCTACACGATAGAAACTGCATTATAAAGTAAGCAAAATCACCTTTTCCCCCACTGGCCAATGAAACTTCCAGTAGTGCCCAATGTAACGTCAGACACTGGACAAATGTCTTGAGACTATGCTGATATGTATGACAGCAACATGTATATAATAAATGACTTAAGGCTGTAATTAATGAGTGTCCGACTTTCTCGTTGGTACAGGATCTTCTGCGGGTTCCTCGGCGCGTTCTTCGTCTACCTCAACAGACAGGTGGTGCTGTTTATGAGAAGACCCAATGCCATGACCCGCTTCCTGACTAAACAGTGAGCCTCTCTTTGCTGTGGCAGCTTTTAATTTACTTTAGCCCATGCTGCCTGTGCCTTACTGTGGGTATTTTAATTACTTTAATGCACAGGTATAATCAGGGTAATTACTGGTGCTTGTTTCGTTCACAGAGCTTTGACTTTCCTTTTGTTTTCCCTCCCAGCCGACTGCTTTTTCCCGCTGTGGTAACGCTGATAATCGCCACCTTGACCTTTCCACCTGGATTTGGACAGTTCATGGCAGGAGAGGTCAGTTTATAGCTTGTTGTCCTGTTTATTATGTAAGCACTATAGAATATTGAATAATTGATTTACATGCTAATTTATTTATTTTAGTAATCATTTGTTTTTACATCAAGAACACAAAGTTTTGGTGTCCAGTAACCATCCTCATGTAGTCGTATACGTATCGTAACCTGAAAGCTTAATCTGAGCTTCTTTGGCCTGAAGTCCACAGAAAGCCGACACCAGTGGTCTCTTAGATCTTCGGTTTCCTTTGGTGCAAAGCATCATCACAGTCCAGTAGCCATGATAAATGTGAGCCTGCTGTGTCCCCTCCACTGATGTCACATCACACAAGTTTTGGGATTTGAAGTTCAGTATTTACAAACCGTGACCTCTGAGTGCCGCAGGGTGCTCCTAACATGAACACTTAGTTTGAGCACTAATGAGAGACAAACCAGCGAACTTTAATCATGCAGTGTAATTAGACTCCAAAGATGAATTCAGTTAAGTTTGTAAAAGGCTGAAAAGTTTTCAGATATATAGAAGTTTATTCACTGGTTGCTTGAAGCCAAATTTCTCTCACTGTTTAGCAAAGTCGTGCAGAAGGCTGGAAAATAATGAGACACCCGAATGCACACATAAGCAAAACAGAGCCTGAGGGCTTGAACTGGCCTGTGGAACAACTCAATCCGACCCCCGATGACCTAAAAGGAAAAGTAAACAAACCACAACCCGTTCATGTTACTGAATATTAAGGAGGATGACTGTAGTGAGTCTATACTGCTTTCTAATTTGATTTCAACATAGGACACGGGTGTGAAAACGAGTGTGTTTCCTGTGATGAGAAATATGACAAGAAAGTAAAAGTTGATTCTCATCTTATTGCATATTTTCCCACTTGGATTCATGGAGTTTGGTGTCTTTCTGCTCTCTGTGTATCAATTGGCTCTTTGCTTACTTTATCTAACGCTACATCCACACGTACACAAGCATCTTTTTCTATGCGTTTGGACCTTTCGTCCACACGTAAATGGCGTTTTGGGTCACTGAAAACCACGTTATTGTTTACATGAGATGAATTTCTGCAATGGCGGATAGAGACAAAATACTGTTGCTGTTAATCTGACTATCTGCAGTTTTTACATGCTTACATATAAACATGCAGTTACTGTCCGTCCATTTACAAAGACAGAGGCGTCAGAGTGAACTTCTACATTAAACACAGACGCTCTTAAAACCCAAATCCCGACGCCAACGTCGGCGTTGGTTTTGAATAAATGTAATTTTTTTAAAAATTGAATGTATGCATGCTGTATGCATTTTGTTCATGCCTAAGTTGTGAGTCTCCACCAGCCATATTTCACAGTGCTGTGACTTATGATTATGAGTCACTCAGAGTGACGTGAAATTTTCAGTTTGTTTCTTTATTGAATAAACTCCGGCCAAGAGACCCAGTGAGACAAAATCCAAAATACTGTCTTTAGTTATTAACACTTTAAATGATGAAAGCACTTGAAAAGTAACGCAAAATTAGCTGCCTTTCCAGAAAAACTACTACTTATCAGAAGTACTTAAGGTTTTGTGAGGGCCTGTTTACTCTTTCCCTCACAGGCTTCTAGTCTTCTGATTGGCCAACATTACTTCACGGTTAGGATTTGGCATGTTCTTGACATGTGGACAGAGATGTTTTCAAAACTGTACGTGTGGACAGGATTTTATTTTATTTTATTTTTTTAAACAAAAACAGAAAATCTCAGTTTTCAAAAATAGCCGTGTACGTGTGGATGTAGCCTAAGTCAGCATGACTCACTGAGGCAGAAAATGCTACCCATCCCCTCCCGAATGTTTTTAA
The DNA here is from genome assembly GCF_965226115.1 of Aulonocara stuartgranti. NCBI lineage: Eukaryota > Metazoa > Chordata > Actinopteri > Cichliformes > Cichlidae > Aulonocara > Aulonocara stuartgranti. Next base: position 34,172,473 of record NC_138957.1, read on the forward strand.
TAATTGATATAAAAATTTGGCATATCAGTTTTTAGCCCTGTTGTAAGGTTAACTTTGAAGCACGAGCCACACAGTATGATCTAGTAATATAATGTGAATAACTGTAGTATTATGTTGTGTTTCTTTTGGAAAGCTGTGTCAGTGTTTACGGCTCTTCACTCAACAAAGTCTTGGAGCCCAGGCTTTCAAAGTTCCCCGGCATGGAAAGAGACACCGCGGCCGTCAAACAATAAATATTTTAACATAGATGTTAATGCTCCACTTATGTGTGGCAACAGTTGACAAAATTGGTTGATTTATAGAAATAACAGAAAAAAAATCAAGTTTTTCTGATACCCAAAGACTTACTGAGAATGCACCAAACTAACTCAACCTACTCAATAATAAACCAACTCCTGTGTTTTGTGAAGTAAAATTCATGTTTTTCTGTTATACTCGGTCCTTTTCTTCCATGTCTATTTTCATCTCGTACTTAAGCCTCCTGACTCGACCCATGTTCTCCTTCTGCTGATCTCCTTTCTCTCATTTCCTGCCTGCTTGGCAGTTTGTTGACCACGGTGGAGAAATGTATGTCTGCATCTGTTTCCATTTTCATGGGAAAATATGAACTAAGACTCTTCAAGACTTTTGCACAACACTGTCTATTCTGTTTTACCATTTTAGCCTTAAAAACTTGTTTTCCTTATACATCAGAATATTGCACATATCCCTATGTGCAATATTCTGAACATCTTCGCCATATTAATGCACATCTGTGGCCCTGCTGTGTGCAAATGGATTTTCAAGGTAAGAAAAAAGATCAACAGCTCACCCACCCAGAGCTAAAAGCTAATCATGTGTTTCACACGCGCTCAGAATAGACCACTTAGTGTGAACCAGGTATGTGTTTTAATGCATATGTCAGTCAGTAACACCCCAACATGATTCACACACTCGTTGTAGAAATGCGTCACACCTTTTTAATGAAGACACACTGTGGGTTTTAACACAGGCGATGCCTAAATTTTAATCATTTCTCCTCAGGAAAAAGATTAAGTTGGTGAACAGGTCCATGTTTGACAGACACCTCTTCTTTTCCTCAAAGACTTTATCCACACCCTTTGGGGAATGAAATCCTTCCAATCCAACGTGGCAGCTCGGTGCAAAGTGACAGAAGAAGCAACTCACTGAGAGGAGATTAAATGCTACAAGGGTTGTGAACCAGACATGAACCCGCAACTTCAAAAAGCAGCAGGAAAGCCTTTTACATCCGAGCCCTGCAGAGGCCCACAGCAGCCTTTCACAGAACCTCAACAGTTCCACTCACACTTGAAACGGTGGATTTCAGGGACCACGATTCGAGCCGAACTCAAGCAGGAAATAGAAAAGTAGAGAAATCAAAATGACGTTGGTGCTGTTTCTCCCCCCGCAGTGGCGTTATGCAGATGCGGGAGGCGCTGCGTTTTGTTCCTGTGAGCAGTTTCAGAGGCATCTATGCAAATGTGGAGCAAAAACGGTTGAAGTGAATTAGTCATTCATGAGTCATCAGAAGTGAATGACTCATTGGACACGGCCACCCATACCCGTCTGCTTCCAGCCTTCTGGATGACTTCCTGCCTGTTTATCTCAATTGACTTTCTTCCTCACTTCACTTTTTTTCCTCCCTTTTTCCCTCTTAAACTTCTTCCTCTTCTTCCGTGTCCATTTCCTTCTTATCCCTCATCCTCCTTTTAAATTTCACTCCGCCTTTAACCATATTTCCTCCTTCCCTTGCTCTCCTTTCCTCTCTCCCTTCACCGTTTCCTCCTTGTTTTTATTTTTATTTTCACCTTTTATTGCTATAACTTCCCCCTATATCCCTCTCCTTTTTGACTTTCTCATTAATTTTCAGTAATTTTCTCATCCTGTTCTTTTTTTGCTTTACCTTCTCCCCTTGTTTTGTGTAGACGACCTCTTACATATCTTCCCTGTGTTCTAATCCTCTATTTCTTTGGAAAAAACGAGTTTTGTCACACTTTGAAAATGAAAAGTGTGAGGGTACTTTTTATTTCACAGATTTGTGAATGCATTGTTACGTTTGACTGACTCCTGTAAATAAAAAAAACTATAGATGGTGTAATGAAATTGGTCACATTTACTGTAATATGTAAAATGAGCAGGCAGAGTGCTAACACTTGCAATCTTGGTTAGCAAGCTGCACTCATGAACTGCATGGGTGCAAAGGACAAACGCACATATAACACACAAGTAACCATCAAATAAAATACTTGAAGTTTATACAGAATATAGTTTGCAGTGTGTGCCACACGAAAAGTCATCATATTTGTTAGACAGTTGGAGGTTGTCTAAAAAATGAAGGTTGTTACTTGGTGAAAATGATTGACAGGAGGTCCGATTATCAGCTGATTTAACAGCTGATCAAAAGAAGAAAGCTTTGTTAGCCACGCCTGCTGTTTTTCAAGCCAAATTTTAAGTTTGGCAAAAAATGGTTAAAGTATAACCGTCTCTGCTGTCGGTTGAAACCACTGCCTGGAAATGATTATGAATCAACTTCAGGGTGTGTCAAAGGTTTTTATTTTATTTTCACAATAATAAACTAATTTAAATCATTTTCCTAAACTTATCTAATTTTTATGTTATGGTTAATTTTGAGCAGATATCACATTTTCACCTTGATGCAGGTTTGGCTTCACATTTTATTTAAAGTGCCTTTAAAAAGATCTTAAATGTAAATCAGGTACATTTGTAGATATTCTGCTTTTCTCCTCCTGCACCAGTTTCCCCTCTGTCCATCTGTCTCAGAGTTTGTCCCTTCTGCCTCTCCTCACCTCATTTCCCCCTCTGTCCTCTTTCTTTCCAGCTGATGCCCAGAGAGTGCATCAACTCTCTGTTTGACAACTTCACATGGACAAAGATTTCAGGGTCTCCTCCACCGGTCGGTCTGGGCCGCTCTGCTGCCTGGCTGCACCCTAATGTCAGCGTCTTTGTCATTCTGGTGCTCTTCTTCCTCATGAAGGTTTGTGACTGCTAGGAAATTTTGTTTTGTCATCCTTTCTGTGTATTTGTGCGAAGTTGCGTTATGCATCTGCATGTTTATGTGAGATTGTTTGCGACACCGTGTGTGTGTTTGTGTTGGAAGGCAGGCTCCGACTGACGTCAGCATTTTCGTCATCCTCCTCCTCTTCATTAGGGACATTTGTTGCAGGTCACTCATGTTGTGTGTTGGTGAAGGGGACATCTGTGTTTGTCGTCTTCCTTTTCTTCCTGTTCAAGGTCAACAGAGCTGGCAGGCTGCCAACACTTCTAGCTTTCTTAGGTTTTCTTTAGCGCAGCCACACACACACACACACACACACACACACACACACACACACACACACACACACACACACACACACACACACAAATCCCAGAGCTTCAGAATTCCCACTGTCTTCTTAGCTGTTTGCTTAAATATTTTATGAGCATAGATGTGTGTGTGTGTAAATCCGTTCTAGGTGCTGGGATGACAATGAATCAGCGAAAAAGTTGATGAAACGCTGTAAAAAAAATCCCAGTTTGCACAAAGGTGGGCAAATGTGCACTAGAACATGACAAACAACCCAAATAAATCCTAATAAAGAAGAAACCTGTGATACAGACCAAGGTAAAGTCCTTTCAAAATAACATCAGACGTCTAACAGTTCAAAGGAGCCAAGCAGAGTGATAGGTCGTATAAAATCATGAAATTCAGACAATTAACTGATACAAAGAAACCCTTTGTCTATAAAGCTTGGGGACAATGACTGGTGCAAAAACCAGTGAACAAAGGATAAAAAGATGAACCTGACAGCCGTCTATTGGCCTTGAATACAGATGGCTGTCTGGTTAAAGATCTTATGCAGACTTTGAAATGATCGTTTAATGTCCAAGGCCATCTTTTCAGATTGCTCCCAAGTGCAGAAACTGCTCTCACCCATACAAATTAATGGGCGAAGTCATTAACATCCAGACAATGTCAGAGTAGAGGACAGCAGTCAGAAGGAATTTTGACAACAACCAGACAGGGTCCGAACAGGGTTGAGAATAATTGTGAAAATTATACGTGATCTGAAATCTGAACTGACTCTGGTGTCGTTATCGTCTTCACAAATGATGTTTGGGAGAACAAAGTTGAAGCATTTTCCAGAGTTGTTCTTTCTGGACTGAAAAGTCTGTTCGCAATCAATATATACTTTACTGGTGTTAAAGTGGAGTGTGGACCCTAAATGCAGACGTAGCACATGAACAGACAGACTGTAACTCAAAATGAAGACAATTCAAGTCCAAAAGGCAACTTAATCAAAAAGTCAGGGAAAACACAAAAGCAAACTAACCAGAAACATCACGAGACAGGAAAACTAAAGCGCTGCCAAAGGATAAAAGGACTGGCTGGGCTTACTGTATGTACAACCTGAGGATAATGAGAGTTGGAAACAGCTGAGGAAAACACATGAGTGCAAACAGTCTGGGAAAATGAGATGATGGCAAGCAAAACTCAACACAAGGCATGTGAACAAATAACTATCAGTGAAATAAAACGTGATAACTAAATGATGAAACCAGCGACACGAATGAACTTAATACAAGGGAGCTGATACTAAAACACAAAACTAACAATATAAACAAAACTATAACCAGGAACTAAGGAGAGGGAGACATTAAGCAAATGACACGACAAACGGAGTTATCAGAAGACGTTAAAAAAACCCTGTAAGGTTCATAAACTCAACATGCTGAGTCAATGACCCAGAACCAAGACAGCTGGTGCATTGATGTACAAGGGCTTGAAACTTACATGTTATTTATACATTTAAAATGTCTCATGAAATAAAATGGACCTAAAATACAATGTAATCTTCAGAGGACACTCGTGATAATGACCTATACCTTTTTCACACCTGTGACGCTCGTTATTAATAGTGGGTGAACAACCACCTAAAGCACAACCCCCGTAGGGTTTAAATCCCTGGGACTCCCTCTTGGTTTCAGAAGCCTCTTGGACGAGAGGTGAAACATCTTCAGAGTCTTTTAAGAAGTTCAGCTGCTCTCTTTTCAAGCTCTTACGACTACCATGACCTGGATGACTGAGAATCTACGCAGATATCAGAGCACACAAATTTCTATTTAACTCTGGGCATTTCCAAACAAATCTTTAAAAAAAAAACCTGCAATGCTGTTCTTCCTTTTGAAATGCTGTGACCAGAGCTTCCAAAGTCACGTAATGCTTGCTTTTTTATAAAATAAAAAAAAGCCCAGACAGACAAAGTCTGGTCTCTAAATACTCCTGAGTCATGACCAGCCTACAGTCTGTTGGCTGGTGCAGAAAATGGTGCCAAGCTGTCGATGCCTCCTGTTTGGTGAAAATCTGTGACTTCTCAACAGCTCAGGCACACAGCAGTGTGAAAGCACATTACCATTTCACTAAATACAAAGTACAAACTGCTACATGGAAGTCAGTTCATGTTTGTCTTGGTGATGTGTTATTATTCTATATGTTTCTGTCCACTTAAAACCACAAATATGTTCCTGTTTGCTTATTTTTCTTCAAAATTACGAAGCTTTTTCATGTGAGTCCAGCTGGAGGCAAACGATTATAAAGCCTGCATCTTAAACATCAACACTTGCTGTCACTGATGCTTAAAAATCAATCCAAATAAATAGTATACAGAATGTTTTGTAGCTCTATACATTTCACCATTTAAATTAGATTAAGTTTTCTTCAGGAAATTAGGTTAAATTTCCAAGATGACTCCAAAGAAAAGGTATTCTCACCTGTTTCTCTTTGAAGAGCCTCGATCTGTTTTTCTGTCTAAAGTCAAATTAGGCAGTAATGTTGTACAGATAATTGTATCAACAGGATATTAGAGGCTGTCACTCAGCATCATTCACTGCATTGGTTCAGTTATGGTGTTTCTCATTGGAGCAGAGCGGCCCCCTGCAGTGCAAACTTAATTCAGCCAAAACTGAGAGCAGCTGCCTGGTGAAACTCCCAACACACACACACACAGAGGTTTTTTTCCGGCTGCTGTCAGCTTTTCTCCACTACACACTCAAAATCTGCCTTCCTCTTTTGTCCTTTACCTGATTTGACTTTCCGTCGTTGTCTATATAAAAAGCTCCGTGAATGTTAAATTTAAATGCACATGTGAGCGTTGCAAAAGTTACTTGTGACAATAAATAAATGAGCGTAATCAGCTGTATCTTCAGTGAGTCCCTCATCCTGCATAGTTGTTCTCCAGCAGCTCAGAGTTCAGCTGCTTTTGCTAAATGAAGCAGGTTCTCCAAGTTCTGGTTAGAGAAACACTCCAGGTTGTAATGAATATCCAGAAAAGAGCAAGAAATTCTCTCGTTTTCCAAGAGAGTGTTCGACAATTAAACATAACCATCATAACAATAACCTAGGCCAATGGGTGGGTCACAGTGGCAGCATCCTAAGCAGAGAAGCCCAGACCTCCCTCTTCCCGGCAACTTCCTCCCAGGGAAACACCAGTGCATTCCCAGCCTAGAGATACAATCTCTCCAGCATGTCCAGGGTCTGCCCCAGGGCCTCCTCCCCGTGGGACACCTCATCTAGGGGGTGCCCGGAGGCATCCTAGTCAGATCCCCGAACCACCTCAACTGGCTCCTTTGGATTTGGAGGAGCAGTGGCTCTACTCTGAGCCCATCTCAGATGGCCGAACTCCTCACCCTATCTCTAAGGGAGAGCCCAGCCACCCTTCAAAGAAACCCCATTTCCGGCACTTGTATCCACAGTCTCGTTCTTTCAGTCACTACCCACAGCTCGTGACCATAGGTAAGGGTCGGGATGCAGATCAGCTGGTGAATCGAGAGCTTCGCTTCTACACTCAGCTCTCTCTTCTCCATAATGGACCGGTACAGCGTCTGCATCGGGCAGCCGCAGCACCAATCCATCTGTCGATCGCCTGCTCCCTTCTCCCCACACTCGTGAACCACCCTTTTTCGGCTGAAAACCATGGCCTCAGATTTGGCGGTGCTGATTGTCTCAAACTGGGCTGCAAACCAGTCCAGTGTGAGCTGGAGGCTGTCACCTGATGAAGCCAACAGAACCACATCATTTGTGAAAAACAGAGATGAGATTCTGAGACCAAACAAGTGGAAGCCTTCTACCACTTGCCTACATCTAGAAATTCTGTCCAAAACAGTTATGAACTGTGACAAAGGGCAGCCCTGGCAGAGTCCAACACCTACCGGAAACTCATCCAAATCACTGAATTCCGGTGTTCCAGTCACTTCCACGGACACGGGTGTATAAAATTAAGCACCTAGGCATCCAGACTGCATCTACAAACATGGGTTGCTTTCAAGAGCTCACTGAATTATAGAATGGTACCGTGACAGGATGCCAGCTGTGCAAGTCCAGTCATGAAATTTCCTCATTTCTAAATATTCCACAATCATCTGTTAGTGGTATTATGACAAAGTGAAAGGATTTCGAATCACAGAAACTCAGCCAGAAAGTGGTAGGCTACGTAAAACCACGCGATTAAAAACTATGCATAGAAATGTGATATCACTCGATATCACTGCACATGCATTGACTCACATATCCTGCTTTATCCTCCTTGCTGACTCAACTGAGAATCTTAATTACAACAATTTTAACTTCTTGCAACAACAGAGGTCACCCCCTGCTGGCTTTTAGAAAGAATGCAGGCGTAAAACGCTTCACATGTTATCTGAAAAATGGACATCTTTTATATACAGTCTATGGTAGCACCTGTCTCTGAAGTTTTTTACTTAAATCTCTTTACATTGCTCTGTACTTCTTTCCCTTTTCTCCACTCCACTCTGTATTGGCCTCACTGAAACACTGAAGCAAACAGAGTGTTTCAACTCCCATTTATCTCGGGATTTGTGACACTGATGAAGGAGCGAGTGCTGGGTGACACTGTGTTTGTATGTGTGAGACTCTCTTTGTGTGAGTTTCTGATTGATTGTGTTTGACTGTCAGGATTAAAAGAGAGCAGAAGACCGAGCGCAGTCTCCTCTGTCATCAGGATAGCAGCCACCCTGTGAAAGACGTGCTAATGAGTTTTTATCTTGTTCCACAGTAATTAAGTTATCAAACGATGATGACAAATTATGTGTAGAATTGGTAATCTGGATGGTTAAAATGGTAATGTAGTGTTTCCCACCAATCCATTTGAATGAAAAAGACAAAGCTTAGCATCTGGTGCCTGGAACAGACAGACTTTCACCCCCGCACACCAAAAATCCAGGCCTTGTCTGAAGGTATTCATTATCACTGATGAGCTCTCAGCACCCGAGTAGAAAGCATATTATTAGGAAAGCTATTTTGGAGTTACTTTCTGATGAATACAGAAATTATTTGGACGCGAACTGTGCAAATGACATTTGAAGGGTGAGTTTAGCTTTAGTTCACCCTGCAGAGGACCGTGATCTTTTCACGCACACGTCGAGTTGGCAGCCACCCAGTGCAGCTACGTCACTATCTACTGCAGCTTCACTGGAGCAGCTGTTGATTAAGTGCCTTGCTCAAGGACACCCAAAGGTGATTGGGTCCCCTTCCTCACAGCATACATGTATACACGCTTTCAAGATTGGCCACTTCTGTAACACAGCAAGCGAATGCCAAATTGGATATTTGAGACAACAAGAGCTAAAAAGGTGCAAAGATGTTCTCCTGTTGCTATGCACCCAACATGTTGGTAGCAGTCTAATTAGTATTAGATGGATGTGCTGCACTGACAAAGGAGATGTATTGAAAATGAAAACAAAAACAAAAAAAAGACCTCATGTGTTTTCTTTTGAACTTGAAGGTTTAGAATTAAATTGTGTGTTTTGTCTGATTGTCTTGTTCAGCTTTTCAAACTCTGAATAGTGCTTCTCATGCTAATAGCTAATGTAATCAAACTTGGTTAGCAAGCTGCATTTATATACTGTACACATGCATCAGAAAAACACATAGCCTACCTGCTAATTAGCGCTAACAGATAAAATACGGAAACTGCCTTCACTGAAACTGAGCTACATACTTCTTAAATGGTAAATTTAAATGCACAATAAGCCATATTACACTCAACAAAAATATAAACGCAACACCTTTGTTACTGCTCCCATTCCCCATGGGATGGACGTAGAGACCTAAAATTCATTCCAGATACACAATATAACCATCCCTCCCAAACAGTGGTCACAAATCAGTCCAAATGTGTGGTAGTGGGCACATCTGCCATATTGAGATAATCCATCCCACCTCACAGGTGTGCCACATCAGGATGCTGATCTGACATCATGAGTAGTGCACAGGTGTACCTCAGACTGCCCACAACAAAAGGCCACCCTGGAATGTGCAGTTTTTTGCGCTATTGGGGGTCTGGGGACCCAGAACCGGTCAGTATCTGGTGTGACCACCATTTGCTTCATGCAGTGCAACACATCGTCGCATGGAGTCCATCAGATTGTCAATTGTGGCCTGTGGAATGTTGGTCCACTCCACTTCAATGGCTGTGCGAGGTTGTTGGATATTCGTGGGAACTGGTACACGCTGTCGTATACGCCGGTCAAGCACATCCCGAACATGCTCAATGGGTGACATGTCCGGTGAGTATGCTGGCCATGCAAGAACTGGGACATTCTCAGCTGCCATCTGCCCTGAACAATGTGAACCATGATTCATCCGTGAAGCGCACACCTCTCCAACGTGCCAGACGCCATCGAATGTGAGCATTTGCCCACACAAGTCTGTTACGGCGACGAGCTGGAGTCAGGTCAAGACCCCGATGAGGACGACGGGCATGCAGTTGAGCGTCCCTGAGACGGTTTCTGACAGTTTGTGCAGAAATTGTTTGGTTGTGCAAACCAATTGTTCCAGCAGCTGTCTGGGTGGCTGGTCTCAGACGATCTTGGAGGTGAACCTGCTGGATGTGGAGGTCCTGGGCTGGTGTGGTTACACGAGGTCTGCGGTTGTGAGGCCGGTTGGATGTGCTGCCATATTCTCTGAAACGCCTGTGGAGACGGCTTGTGGTTGAGAAATGAACATTCAATGCACGGGCGACAGATCTGGTTGACATTCCTGCTGTCAGCATGCCAATTGCACGCTCCCTCATTGCTTGTGGCATCTGTGGCATTTTGCTGTGACACAAAACTGCACATTCCAGGGTGGCCTTTTGTTGTGGGCAGTCTGAGGTACACCTGTGCACTACTCATGATGTCAGATCAGCATCCTGATGTGGCACACCTGTGAGGTGGGATGGATTATCTCAATATAGCAGATGTGCCCACTACCACACATTTGGACTGATTTGTGACCACTGTTTGGGAGGGATGGTTATATTGTGTATCTGGAATGAATTTTAGGTCTCTACGTCCATCCCATGGGGAATGGGAGCAGTAACAAAGGTGTTGCGTTTATATTTTTGTTGAGTGTATTATACCAACAGCACAAACATGATCCAAAACTACAGTTCATTGACTTTAATGAGTACAGGTGAGGCTAATCACAATGTCACACATTCGTACCCTGATGGATGCATTGGGAGAAACTTGGGGTTAAGCGTCCAAACATACTTCATGGGTATGACATGCAGACTAGAGGAGCCGGGGATCAAATCCCTGACCTTCAAATAGGTAAACGATCTATTCTAACTCCTGAGCCACAACTGCCACAGGTCACAACTGTGGCTGTAAACATATTTATTTCTCTGTAAAGTTTGTAATTTTAGGTATTTTAACATGAAAGTGTAGATTCTAGATCAACGCGATCCTGAGCATCGAGTGGCTGGGTGGAGGAATTTTAGTTTTTGGCACTTTGCATTGGTGTCATTTGGGTTAAAGCACATTATTAAGTTGTGTTAATACAACCTGCCCAGAATTCAGGCCACATGTTCTCAAAAGAATGTCACCGAATGTCTTCTGTAACCAGCTTTTAGAAAAGAATGATTTTAGCACATGCACATAATGTGCAGTATTTCACACGCAATTATTCCTACAAAGGAAAACAAAACTAATGAACCAAAGAAAGTTAAAAATAGACGCACACATGCATCATATGTGCTAAAAATTAAATAGCTATTCATTCCCAGTGTTGTTTTCTGCTCCAAATCAAACTTCAGCCCAATACCACAGTTCGGATTCATATCACTAAGTTATTATGTCCTTGGAGGCTTTATTGTCCAAATGTCAGGCACACACTCATTTCATGAATCCAGTATAGTGTTGTAGGCAGATATGTGAGTTTCCAGTGTGAAAGCAGAGTGCCCTAACATGACTTAAACGTGGTTCACAAGCCAGTATTTCTCCACAGGTGGAGGTGGAGACACCGATAAGAGGCTGAACTGTAAGAAAGTTAAGTCTCATCTGGTTTCTATTGGTTGCAATCGTCAGCTCTGAGTTTTTGGCTAAAAAGGGTTTCATGTTGTCTCTCCTGCAGTTCTGGATGTCTGCTGTGGCCACCACCATGCCCATCCCATCCGGAGCTTTCATGCCGGTCTTCATCCTAGGTGAGTGTTTTGAAGCTTTGCGTTGGTTTAAGTCTTCATCCTCTTTGGTTGTCACTATAAATACTGACTCTGTAAACAGTACAGTTCAGAAACCTTTATCTAAACTTTAATGATTCACACGCTTCGTCAGTGACGTGATGATAATTAATGTATTTTATTTTTAAACTATATTTACTTTTAGCCCCACTTTCGTCCTATAGGAGCTGCATTTGGCAGGCTGGTAGGGGAGATCATGGCCACTCTGTTTCCTCATGGGATCGTGTTTGATGGCATCCTTTACCGCATCATCCCTGGAGGGTACGCAGTCATCGGTTAGTTTCTTGTTTCTCCTCATAGCTTTTCTCCACATGTTTACTCTTTAATCACAGCTATGATCCACCTTAGCAACTAGCCTATTTTTTAGCTTCACATATAAGTCTTACTGTCAAACTGTCCTCATCTTTTTACCCCTTAACTGTCAGCTTCCTGTGCCCTCAGCTTGTCGGGCGTGTTCCACCCTCTTCCTCTTTCTGTACTGTCACTTCCCTCGTCTTCTTTCTCCTTCAGCTTCTCCTTCTGTCAGCCTCTCTCGTCCTCCAGTCGTCACTCATTGTCAACTTGTCCTCCCCACCTAATCCGCTACCCCACCCCCATTCTTGTCATCTTCTCCCTCCATCCATCCCAACTCCTCTTCCTCCTTTCCATCAGAGCATGTGGTCGCTGTGCTCTGACAGTTAAATGTCACCCTGGGTTTGCTCTGCTGTCCTCACCTCAACAGCTGACCCAGAAATGTGGCCTTTTCTTCAATCCTCGCTCCCATTGGCCTACAAAAGCCCGTCCTTAATTTCTCTCCTCCTTTTCTACCTTTTTTAACCTCTTCTTCTCTTTTATCCTTCTCTCGGTAGCCTCCCAGTATCTCCTTACATTGCTTCTCATTAATCTACTCTTGTGCAGCATGGTTTCCTCTTCCTTCCACTGATTTTCCTTTTCTCCCTCATTCTCTTTGCTCTTTTTTTTTAAACATTATCACCCTCATTCTTGATTTTCTTTTTTCTCTTAATTTTATTTTATTTTGAGTCTGTTCCTATCTGCTCCCATCCTATTCTGCTCTGCTTTTCCAGTCTTCCTTGTCTTCTACTTTCCATCAGTATACTTTTACCCTTCCTCCTTCCTGTTACTCTGTGATCCATCTCTTCCTACTGTATCTTGTACTGTCTTTCCTTTGGCACGTCTCCCTTCCCCCACCCTCATCATCCCATCCCGTTTCTCTGGCAGGAGCAGCAGCGTTGACTGGGGCTGTGACTCACACAGTGTCCACGGCGGTTATCTGCTTCGAGCTGACAGGTCAGATCTCCCACATCCTGCCCATGATGGTGGCAGTAATCCTGGCCAACATGGTGGCCCAGGGCCTGCAGCCCTCCCTCTACGACTCCATCATCCAAGTCAAGAAGCTCCCGTACCTGCCGGAGCTTGGCTTCGGACACATGAGGTCTGTTTTCTTTTTACAAGCCAGTTGTGGGAACGATGTCAACAAATTTAATATGATGCCCTCCATAACTCCAGCTGGCAGGGAAATAAATGGTGTAATTGTTGGTGGATAAAAAAACATTAAGAATTACATTTCTGCATAATTAATAAATGTTTGCAAGAAAATAAAAGAAAGTGACAAAAAGAGGTTTCCAGTTTACCCCTTCAGATGAGGAAACCGTACAATTATAAAGGACCCTCAGCATGCAGAGATGCCATGCAGCTGAAACATGTAATTTGTGCCTCTTGGTAACGATGAAGGGTAATTTTCTTGTACAGTGCTTTCTAAAATTGTGTAGCAGTTCCATCTTTGTGTATCTGTTTCACAGCCAATACAACATCTTTGTAGAGGACATCATGGTGAGGACAGTGAAGTTTATGTCGTCTCAGTCCACATACCGAGAAGTCAAACTCCTGCTGGACTCCACTTCACTCAAATCGATCCCCCTGGTCGACTCAAAAGGTAAACAGACCGATGAAGCGCCTTCCTTGCTATTTCGACTGGGGATTATAGAGATCAGGGTTCGGCAACCTTTAACACCCAAAGAGCCATTTGGACCCAGTTTCCACAGAAAGGAAAACACTGGGAGCTGGAAATACTTTTTGACATCTAAAATGAAGATAACACTGTATATATTGTTTGTTTGTTTTTACCTTTATGCTTTCTATAAACAACTATAGTGTGTTGCGTATGAAATCCACAAAGTGCTACAGAGAAAATTAAATTTTATTTATGTAATGGACACAAACATTTTAAACTCTTAAAAAATTATAACAAAAAAAAGAAACATGCCGAGTTGAAGGTCTCTTTTAAATGAATATAAAGCTAAACTTAAATTATCCATTTACCAAATAAAAAATGTTGTGAGCTGTCATCCTTATGTCGCCTTTGGGCTTTCGGAGACTGTAGCCGAACCTTGACCTGAATTTAAAAAATAAACTGGAAAAAATGCTACTAAACAATGAAAAATAAATATTTGCATAAATATTTATTTTACCTGGTTAATGTGTGTAGCGGAGCGTGGTCTGCGGTGCCGCTGCAAGGAGGCGGATGCACCTGAGCGGCATCCGAAATCATGCCTCGTGCTCTCTCTGCTGTTGTGTTGTTGTTGGTGGTACGTGTCAGGCTGTGAGCTGGAAAGCTAAAGCCAGCTGCATGTGTGCAGCAACTGTGTGTGAAAAGTGGTCAATAAAGAGATGCTGAAAAGCGTGTTCATGCAAACATCGTCGGGTCTGCCGTAGTATGTTTACAATGGGACTTCTGCTCCTGAACCTCTGCGCACAGCGTCTGCAAATCGGGGCTGTACGAGTCACTTTCAGCTTTACGCAGGACTGTCGTTGGTGAGGCGTGAGCTGTGTTTGTTTTTAACATAGTTCATGGTGGAGAACAGCTGCTCACATACATATGTGGATCAACAATCCACAAATCAGGCATGCTGGTAGGCTTCTCACTCTTGTCAGAAGTAAATGCAAATGAATCTGCCCCGGCATCAACAAATGTTCTGTTTTCTTCAGATATTTTTCTTTTCTTACATTTCTCCATACTTGGCCTACCTGGGGTTGAAAGTCTCAATAAATGCACGACGTTTTGGAGGGTGTACCAGCTTCCGTGAGTGTGACGCTTATTTTGAGCAACAAAAAATAATAAAATATAATTTTATTTTAATATTTCAAGATAAATCAATAATTTTCCAGTCTCGAACTGCAAGTTGAAAAAAAGAACTAACACAAGTAAAACACACTTCTGTTAAATAGTTATAATTTATTTTCCCAAGCCACGCGGAGCCGCAGTTTAATGTTGGGCCACGGGTTGCCGACCCCTGATGTAGATAAAATAGAACTGGATTGGATGAGTGGATGAGCCAACAAAGTGTCTCACAGAAATTTGTTTGGTAATTGAAAGAACACAAAGAGTTGCTGCTATCACATTAAATACAACAGTATCAAATATAGGTATTTAAATAAGAGTACTTTGCATTTTTAATGGATTTTATAGGAATCATAAGGCATCGTGATATTAATAAAATTAACATTTGTTTCTCTGCTTCCAGATTCTATGATCTTATTGGGCAGCATTGACAGGGTGGAGCTTCTGGCTCTCTGTGATTGGTGGTTGTCACCAGAAAGAAGGCTCCTGATGCAGGTGAGGACAGTCACAGGGCAACCACCAACTTAACAACCACCAAAATTTGTATCTGGGACATAAATTGTTCACCTTACACCTAAATCCAGAATGAAGAATTTCAAACAAGCCGTGCAGATCTGGTAAAACTGCCCACAGGGTGGGTTTTTGCTACTTTCCATAGTTTTAAAGAGAAACACAAGTAAAGTTTTCTCAGTTTTACTTCAAGCTGAATAACAATGATGCATTTAAATGATGCAGAACATGTAAATGATTGTTATAAATACCTTGTGGAGCGCTGCTGTGTACAAGCACGATTTCATGTATAAACACAGGAGCTAACATCCTGTGGATTTACTGGGTTTTTTTTTGAAGCACTTTGCTCCCTAAAGCAGATGTATAATTTATAACTAGTGTACAAACATGGTTGTTAATGCAATAATTCCATTAACGTTTTACCGAAATTACATAATGTTGAGTTTACAGCATGACATTGTCAGTGAATTAGCTGCTCGAGCGCCTCTCGAGTTCAGCTGAAGCTCTGTGTATTCATGCAGAGGCAGAGCCTGAAGCCAGACATTAAAATAACAAGTGTTTACAATTGTTATTGATTTGGGGCACTGAAAAGTCAGCTGGTACTGAGCAGAGTGAAGTCTAAAACTGGAAAACATTATGGAAATTATGAAACATTCTAGTAATCGCTGTGTTTTTTTATGTGATGGTGTTAAAAATCTCTCTGCTCGTTTTTCTTGATATAAAAGATTTTTCCCATGAAATCACCAATAGTACCAATCTGTGGTCTACCAATCTAAGCCAAGTGATTCCCACTGAAGAACTTTATAATGATGTTTGATATTATCACACTATTATTAATGTATTATTATTACACTATTCAGCATTATTAAGTGTTTCATTCATGCAGACATGTTTATCCTCTGTTACTGTCACACTATGTAAAGCTATCACTGCAGTGCTACCACATCACTGCTATTAACAATCATAATTATAAACATAAGATACCTTAATAATGCTTACTAGTGTGACATTAGTATGTAGTCCTAAAATTATTTCTGATGTTGATAAATATCTTAAAACAGAAATTAAATATACTCAGTCAGATGCTGGAAAGGAAAAAACATGGAGACTGAACCTTGACTGTGTAAAAGATATTGATTTTGTAGTGAGTGGAAGACCTTCTGTACAGTAATGATTCACCTTAAAAGCCCACAAGGAGAACTCCGTGTCTTGGATTTGCTAACCCATTCAAACGGGTGAGGTAACAGGACTTAAAATAAAGAGCAGGTGCTAAAACAACATCGACGTTAAGCAGTTAGATTAGATTTAGTCTGGCGCAGGTACAGCACCGCTCTGTTTTAATGTGTTTGTCTGGATGTGAGTTCAGGGTCGCTGCCTACAGGAGCAGAACCAGTCTCAGAAGCACAGCTGGGAGTCCTTCGCCTTCGTAGATGAGGAAGAGGAGGAGGAGGAGGAGGAGGAGGAAGAGGAGGAGGGAGAGAAGGTGGGCGTTTCATTTAATATATTCATAGGGATTATTCCTTTATTGTGTATGGGTTTTCTCTCTGTAGCTGCTTTCCTCAGTTTTAATTTGTTTAACGTTTAAGTGAAAGATTGACCCCAGTCATAGATTTATGCCAATTGTATTCAGCGTAAATATATGCAATGCAAATTCCTCTGTGTTACAGTTTTCCTTCCAAATTTAACTGAAGCTATCAGCAGAATGTGAAAAAGCAACGACTTTGACTTAATGTCCCAAACATCTGTGCACTGTGCTGAAGGAATATCAACTGAATGTGAATTTAGTTCCATAAGATGGTGCAGAGAGTAAATGTAACTTTTATTTTAATCAGGCAAGTGATTAAAAACTCGATTATGTTCAATGGCTTTTGGGAAGATGCACGACCTTTTGAGCTCATTTGTTTAGGTCTAAAAGAATATAAGGAGTTAAAAGACCAACATCCGAAAATATTTCAGAGCATCCAGAGGTAAAACGCTGCCCCCTGGTGGTGAGGAATGAAGTTATTATTAATTAGATTTTGCACTTACAAAAAGTACCTTTAAAATATTGCTGCTTGTCCCTTGCATTAAATCCTAGTTTAACCTTTACCACTTGGTCTGCAGGTTCTTTATTAATGCTAATTTCCTTAATAACACGTGGCCGTCGTCTGCAGGGTAGTCCAGTCCAGGAGGAGAGGAACGGTCCCCTGCCTCCTCAGAAGCCCCAGGAGCCTTCCTCAAACCACACTGCTCCTGCTCCTGGTGAGTTGAGAGGATTACATATTTATGAGAAAACATAAATATTTAATATTGGCAGAGGTGTAGTAGTCATACATTATCTCTAAACATGACTGTGTATAAATTTCTCACCCTTACAGCTGCTTCAGAGGAGGAATATATTACCGTACACCGAATATTAAAAAAGGATGAACAATTTCTTCACCTTTTTTGTCTGTTATTATTGTAATAATGTTATTCTTATTTGTAATGGTGGTCTGGGTAAAGCAAAGCAGCACACGTCCAAACATTTTAACACATCGTGTATTCGGAGGGTGATTCTTTCGCTGTTGCCCAAGTTTCTGTTCAAGTTCAGCATAGGGTTAAAGGTCAATTTTATCTAGACAGAAATCAGATTGCAGAAGACAATTACAATTCCTGATCTCTCTTCCTTAGCTCGGTTACACCCGTGGAGTTGTGCGGCATGGAGGCGAGGCTGGGGAATGAAAGCCTTATGGCTCCTGTCACAGTAATATTGATTCTTTCAGACAAGTTTTGCTCACTAGGATGATGTAATGGGATTTATTCTTCGCTATGTCTCCCCTTCTTCTCCTTGAAAAAAAAAATCTCCTCTGATATGACTAAGCATTTAGTCACATCCCAGATGGTGTATGAGGCTCACCAGGTTCTCATATCTGCTGAGCAGATTACTGCCCAGAGGACACAAACACGTCTTATTGGTGCTCGTGAAGTATGAAAAGGGGGACCCATCAGAATTAATCAAATCATAAGGAACAATGTGATGTTACACAACGTGTAAACAGCAGTGGCAGCATTAATGCTAATCCAAACACACAGGGGTCAGGAGGAACGGCCCTCTGAGCCGTTTTTAGCAATAAAGCAGTTTAAACAAGTTAAAGACATCACGCAGGGACTGAGCTTCTTACTCTTATAACACTCACAAAGATGGTCACACTTTGAATTGTTCATGTCATATTTATTTGGGAGGCTGAATTAGGACTGAAGCTGGTCTTTGCACTGATCATAGACAGTACAAAAGCTGCAATTTTGGGAAATCCGAAGTAAGAACTTCAGTTTAACACACAGTTCAAAATGGTAGCTCCATTTCTGCATCTCACAGGCACATTCGAATAAAAGTTTAATTATCCCACTTGGGAGGATTTATTCAGGAGTCTTCAGAAAACAAAGAGGTGAACGCACAGCAACAAACACCGTCGAGCTAAATGTGAAATGAAATGAAAAACATCTATAATAATAATAATAGATGACTGGAGAAATTGTTATAAATAATATTTACTTCAAATTGAAATTGAAAAGGCGGTGCAGGTTTTAGTCGTGGAACTGCTGACAGAGTGAGTCGTTTAACACAACTGTTAATACATGAAGCCAAAATATGTGTTGCTTTTAGATTTGTTGGTTTAAAAAAAGAGTTTACATCATTTGTTAAACAGATTTCAGCTTTTAATGGTGCTTTTTGAGCCTTTTATCTGTCTTTAAACTGGAGCTGTTATGCTCAGCTTCCCTTTTTTATTTTTAAACTATAATAAAGGTGTTTTGTATGTTTTACAGTTTAAAATAATAATTTTCTGCTGGGATGTTTGCATCCCCTCAGTTCCCCCACTTCATGCAGCAGACAGGTGGGATATATTAGAGATATCCCTGTTGGACATAAAACAGATCCATATTTTTTCTTCTGGTTATCCAGTTTAGTGTCACAGCGGGTTTTTTCCTGTCCCACCTGTCCAGGGTGAGAAGTGGGATACAGCTGTCACAGAGAGACAGACAATTATTCACACCTACGGTTAATTTACAATCTAATAACCACCTAGCCCCACTTATGTCTTTGGACTGTGGGAGGAAGCTGGAGTACCCCGAGAGGACACATGTAGAGTAATGGACGTCGTTAAGGATGCCATCAAACAGGGTGGCTTTGATCTCTCCTCCAGTCTGCCACACAGTCTCTCACTGACATGATCGAGTCAAAAGTAGGAAAAACAGTGTTTAACACAGTCTGAAGCTTTCAGGTCAAATGGATTACTTACAAATAATGACCTCATTGTTTGAACTGACCATGTTTAATATAAGCATCCATAATTTTAACTGTGTGTATGTATATATGGCAAACAATTACAAAAAAAGCATAAAAAGTCCACTTAATTTTAGTTGGCTGAGAGAAGAGAAGCGGTAAAGAAGATGAATTCAAGATAGGGAAAATGCAATGCATATATATTCTAAAGCATTTTGCAGATGACTCACGTGAGAAGAAATGCACAGGCTTGAAGTTGTCCTTTAGGAGTTGACTGCACTTCAGCACAACAGTATAATCTTTGCAAAGAGTCTGTTTGCTTAGTGAACAGAAGTCTGTGCATTATTCCTGTTGTTTCCAGTAATTTGATACATAAAAATATACTTTATGCATTAAAACGCAACTTAAAATGTGTTTTTTGCAGCTTGCAAAACCCTGAATGCAAATTTGTTAAGTTCACGAGAAAGGCTTGTTTACAGAAAGATAGCTGTGTTTGATCATTAAATAACTCAAGGCAAGCCTAGCTTTACCTGTAACATATTTATTTTCTCCATCACATGTTGGTGAGACTCCCGATGGTGACAAACCAGAAGACTCCCCACTAAACTCAATCATGCCCTGCAGCAATAAATATGTTCTTCTAGCTTTTTAAAGGTTAAAGTTAAACCTGTCTACTCTTTTTGTTAGGTTACCAAATTGACTTCAACATGTTCATTGCTGCCCTCAACAGATGTCAAATGTTTGGAATTAATAACTTTGCAACCCAAACAGCAGTGAGCGAAGGTTTGGCAGCTTGTTCACTCCAAGTATCCAGATGGTGTCTGTGCCTATTGTGGCACAGCAAACTGCTCAGTAGCCCATCAAACATAACAAGAGACAGACAATGTCCCAGTGAAATGGTTTCCAGGCAACAACGAGGTTTTTTTTCCCTGCAGTCTCTAAAAGTCTCCATTTACTCTTGAGTTATTTTCTCCAAAGCTGCATTTGTATAATTTATTGACCTTTTACCCACTGAGTCTCCTTCTCCACTCCTCCCTCAGAAAAAGGTTCTCTGCAGTCTGTGAGGAAAACACTCAGGAATATCTTCACCTCTAAGAGCAGGCAGACAGAGGGCCAGTCTCAGGTGTGTCTGCACGTCTCATTGCATGTCTAGTGCGTGTGCTCTCATGCATCATCTGCATTAAATATGCTTCACATCTCCACTCTGTATGTCACGTCTTTGTAGGGTGGGATGGTTTTCTACAATAATTAATTCGTGCATTGCTCTCGGTCTCATGTTTTGTCCTTTCTGCTTAAAAGACATGATAGATACAATCAAACAAAGGAGAAAAGATTAAATTCTGTTTAAATATGCAGTAATTAAACCCCTCTTTCACGCAGGGCTATTAGACAAGGCATGACACCTTAATTCAATGCAGTATCATCTCTGTTGTCACATGGAAACCACTTAAGAGAAATGTGAGTGGCTATTTTTCTTTTTACTGCAAAGGCAAGAACAGTCATGTGAACCTCTGAGAGCAGGCAGACACGTTCAGGTGTGTCTGCACTTCTTATTGCACACTTCAGCAGTTTGTAAAACCAGCTTTACCAGTAATAACTTTTTCTGCATGACTTTATCAGCCTCTCACATTGCTGTGGAGGAGTTTTTGCCCATTATTCTTTAGAACATGGTGCCAGTTCAATGAGGCCATGCACAGCTCTCTCCACTGCATGTCAGTTAGGTTGTGGTCTGGACTTTGACTGGGCTGTTGCAGCACCTCAATTCTTTCCTTTTTTGTAGATTTGCCGGTCAGTGTCGGCTCATTGTCCTGTTGCATGACCCAATTTCCTGGCAACCTTTCCAAACAGGCCATGCTTGTTCAGGCTTTTGTGCTGTCATGCACTGTAACATTCAACATGCTAACTGAGGCCTGTAGAGTCTGGGGTGTTTGCTCAGATGTCGGCTCCTGGGAGGATTGCGGCTTTGTGTTAAAGCACACCTGAATGCCCCTAGACGTGCAAACAGTCAAAACTTATTTATATTAGATGATGATTTGTGTTGGAGTCACAACTCAACAATAGTAATATATTATATATTACTCATTAATTTTTTTTAAAGTAATGCAGTATGTTACTTAATTAGACACCAGAAAAAGTGACCCACTACATTCCGTAACATGACATGAATCGCATTTTCACAAAGTTACCAGTTAACGATATAAACCTGAGGCTACAGTTCCACACACTGACAAAAATCCCTTTTTTAAAATAGATTTTTCAAATGCAAAGTTGAAAACCATCCAAAGGGACTTAAAGCTACTGCCGCAGTGATTCTACTGTACAAACATGCACAGTAAAAACAATGGAGGCTACAATGCTGCAAGCATGGCTGCTCATCACTGCCTTTGTTACCTACTGAAGTTGATGTGATCATTGTTTAGTACAATAATGCATTATGTAACTGCATTACTGATTACAGTAACATGTTACTTTTGAGCACATTACACCCAACAGTGCTGATGTTTAATAAATCTAGTTCATCAGATTAGCTGCACCTCACTGTTACTTACCCTCTTAATTCCTATGGAAGCAGTTAGGGTGTCTTTATTTTTCACTGAACTATATATGTAGACATGAGGGGAGAATCTCCTTTCTCTGCTGTCTTTCCCCGAACCCTGAAATCTCTTGTATTATATGGCGTCCCATCCCTGATCCTGGTTCTGCCAGAGGTCTTTTACAGACTTCTGCTGACTTCTTTTTTGCCTGATGTAGGGTATTGCCTGCTTGTCACATAAATAAAGCCAAAATGAATTAAATCCCAGCATCTTTGTATGTTTCTACATGTCTGTGTATTTAATGCCTTTGTAAGCCTCTGCGCTCTTTCCTCCAGCCAGCTAATTATTAAGCTGTGTCAGGAGTGTAATTTTCCCATGTGTCGCGAACCATTCAACGCTTTCTCTAAAAGAAAAATTCCTGAAACCACATCTTCCAGGCGAATGGAAGATCCAGTCTGCTTTCTATTCAGGCAGATGCATGCTTATCTGATTGACAGAAGCACATGAATTCACGTCTCATCCACAGGAAAACTCACTGAAGTCGAGCATCTTTCTCTCGCTCGCTCTCATGGAAATGCAGATGCTGGTGGCAGAGTCATTATATTCAGCTTGGTGGTGATCTTGGCTCGCAAGGAAGGCAGTACATGCAAGAATGAAAACCACCCTGGAAATAAGCATATGCTTGTGAACTGGCAAGATTAGAATTTGATTTGTGTTGTGCCCACTGCTGTGGCTGGTGAATTACCAGTCTGACTCTCTATTATGTTTTTGGATTCAATCCTGTTCCTCGGTGGGGATTGTTTTTACATCAGCCACACTTCTACAACCATGAATATCAAATAGGCACACAGTGGGATGCTGCTACCAGCAATCAAGCCAAGCTGAGGCTGGATTCTCTCTGTGACCCAGGTATTGTTTATTTTACCAACTGCCGAGTGCAGGTAACCAAACAATGACCTTTAGGACAACATCTGGCAGGTGTAATAATATTAGCATGCTGCTAATCCTTGAATAAAACAATAGTTATACTTTCAGTGATAAACTATAGACTGTATCTAAAAGACGGATCTAGCCACAGTGCGGCGATTAGCATTCTGAAGCCTCAGCTTTAGCTTCAGGGCTGTTGCCATCTTTGTTTCATGGTTGGAGAGGGTTGCTAGGTAACCAGTGAACACCATTAAGCTCGGAAGGCACTTGTGTATGATTTTCCTCACTTTTCTCCGTGCTGTCTCCTGTATGTAGAAGAGAAGTTTAGCTCCAGCCGCCTTGAATTTGTATCAGTGAGCAGGCCTCGCATTTCTGATTGGGAGACGTGCTTATTTATTGTAATGCAAAGAATTGCATAGATTTTATATGTAATTACATAGCACAAAAACATCACTTGGTGTTTTGTGTCTATGCACCATAAGACAACCAAAGCTGTGATTCTCCTGATATCGCTGACAAACCACAGCTGGAGGTTTTTGGTGCAACTTTGCTTTGATGTAGACAGACAAAATATGAGGTTAGCTTAGCGAAAAGTGGGCAAAATCATAGTTCAACTTACTCCATCTTAGTCCATCTCTTCGTTCTGGCTGTTAGGGTTAAAAAAAAAACTTGTCTTCAAAATTGGTGATAAAGCACCAACTCCACAAACAAGGTGGGGAGTTGTTGTTTAGTGCAGGTCAAACCCAGCAGCTGATGCAGCTCCAGCCCTTCAGTCAAAGCAGTCCTGCTGCTAATAAGTCAGTGACATTTAAACAAAATTCATCTGTCATACAGTTGTAGTGAAGTGAGAATTAAAAACGGACACCAAATGACTTCCCAGAGCTCGTGACGATGGTGAGGGCAGGACGGTAGACTGAATGCTAAATCGAGAGCTCCACTTTTATGCTCTTGTCAATCTCACGCTCCACTCTCCCCACACTCGTGAACAAGACCCCGAAGTAGTAACTCGTTCCTGACCTGGAGTGGGCACTCCACCCTCTTCCAGCTAAGGACCATGGCCTCAGATTTGTCTTTCCTATTGCTTTACACTGAGCTGCAAACCACTCCAGGGTGACCTCCATGCAATTTTGCGTAGGCGTGTCAACCAAGATAGCTCTACAACATCCAAAGCCTTCAGGAACGCAGGGAAACTCTTATCTACCCCAGGGGCCCTGCCACCAAGGAGTTGTTTAACTGCCTCGGTGACCTCGTCCCCAGTGATAGGCGAGTTGTTCCCCTATCCCCCAGACCCCGTTTCCTCTACACAAGATGTGTCAGTGGGATTAAGGATCCTCAAAGTGTTCCTTCTACCACTTGATTATATCTTCAGTTGAGGTCCCAGTAACACTGTATGCAGTTTGAGTAGAGCACCACTCCCCCCCCCCCCCGAGACATCTGATGTTTACCAGAATAACTTTGAGGCTAATCAAAAGGTTTTTTTCCCCATGGTTTCACCACACTGCTACCACATCCAAATTATTGTGTCAGCCACTGCCAGAGCTGCTCTCCACTTGTCCTGCCAGTACCTTTCTGCTCCCTCTGAAATCACACAAGGCAACGGAGCGCATTTAGAGTCCTCCTTCAGTACAAAATCCATCCACAGACATGCAAACGCACGTTGAAGCACCCAAAACTGGATGTTTTGATTGTTCCTGTTGCAGAGTGTGTCTCCAGGATCACATTTTGCCACAATAACACACCCACAGAATCATATTGTTTCCACAAGGTGAAAGCAATATTAGCTCTGCGATCGCAGCTAGTAATAAATTCAGTTTCACAAAACAGGTCGCAGCAGGTGTTGGCCTGAATTTCACCTGCTGCATTCATTTAACTCACAAAGCTGCTGATGTGCTGTGGGAGTGAAACACGAACACAGGAAACTGGATGACAGAAGCCTGAAAACAAAGAGACAGACAGAAATCTAATGTGAGACTGTATAGAGTTCAATACATTCATTTTAAGAGTTATGAGTAGTTTGAAATGTGTGTTTGCCTAATATTCATGGTATGAAACAGGTTTTCTTTCAGTTGCTGGTAGTTTCCTCCCCTAATGTAAGATTCAGATGAGCTTCTAGAGTTAGAAGTATCACCACGACCTGTTTCAGAGGACAGGGTGTTTTTATAAAATCACTCCAAATCATTTCTCTTCTTTTCCCTGTTTTTTCGTCTCCAGGAGCCTTGTCCTCCTCCGCTGTCAGACACAATGACACCAGAAGAGGTACAGTAATGAAGGATTTGCATAATTTTACAGAATAGTCTGCTGAATAATTTTAAGCATGCTATTTGAATGCTTACTCATAGAGCAAGTGCTGAGTCCTGGGGTCATTAAAAGCTCAAATATTAAAAAGTGTTTAAAAAGTCTTATTTGTACTACAGTACAGTAGCAATTGGCCAATAAGATTAACCTTAAAATCAGGTTTTTTTTTTAGGTTGTTGTTGTTTTACTGTTACTTTATCTGTGTTTCTGTCTTCGGTACAGGTTAACACAATGGGGTCTAACTCCTCCATGAATAAAAAATAAAAAAATAAAAATCACTTTTTGGTATTAAAAAATGTAAAACGCAAAACTATTTCAGAGGAAAACTTTTGATTGTTGTCTCTCCATAGCATTCAGGTCCACAAAAAAGTCTCAAAGTCTCCAAAACACACACAAACTGCTCCACTTTCCTCCTCCTGCCACTCGAGCACCTTAAATGCTCATTAAGCTTCAGTGTTTGCTGGCAGGGAGCCTGCAGGGACAAACAAGTATATTATGTTTTGCACATTGATTTGATTTTATAAAGCCCAGTAGGCTTACAAGACTCCAGTAACAGCAAAACAGAGCCAGATAGTAACACAGATAAAGAATCCAACCTGTCTAAAAGCAGCTTTAAAGATGATAAAACAGCCTTTCTTTCTGTCTGTGCACCAAAACATTTCTGAATTCATTAAACATAAAGTATATATAAACTCATCAGAATAACGGGAATTATGGAGATCAAAGAGTACAACCGAACATGTTTGATTCCTTTTTATATTTACAGGTTAATTACCTTAATGTTTATGTTTTGTGATGTATATTAAGAGCTCTATAACCCACTGGAGACTTCCTCCAAAGAAAAGTCCATTTAAATTTAACAGGAGGCTCCACAGTCTGATTATTTCACCATCTTGCTTTATTGATGACGGTGATATGGGAATCCATCCTATTCTGTATAGATTATACTGTTTTACGTCTTTAACACAGTACCACTGTGGGGTCATTCAATCAGGACAGCTACATGGATCATACAGCTGTAATTGGATTACAAAGATCGTTACATATTTTTAACAACAGACCCCAGTGGTCTCCCAGAAGTAAATAAAATCAATCTTTATAAGCCCCAGTAGACCTCATCCAAATGCCAAATAACAGCAGTGCGACTACACGTAAAAGAACAAGTAGCCATAAAAATATTAAGCTTCATAAATAAAATTAAGTCTATGAGGAACATCAGCTAAGACTGCAGCTTATGTCTAAATCTTAAAAATACCAATTCCCGGTTGCTGAGGGTCATTTTAGCTGCATTGGTCTCCAAGACGGTAATACGCTGGCAGAAGCTCTACATAAATACGAACTATAGAGCAAATGACTTATTTTACCTGAGCAGCAGTTTAAAATCCAGAGATACTCACTTTACAACCATGTGTGTCCAAGAAAAGCATCAAATAACCTTTTGAAGGGAAAGCTGAACTTTTCAGATGTTGCATGCCGAACATGTAGTTATTGCTTGTTCGTGAAAGCATAAAGCAAACATATGACTTTAAATTGTTTTGTCTCATATTTTATTCATTCATGTATTAAAAACACTGTGCAGAAACCTCCCACAGTCAAAATTCAGTGGAAGTGAAAAACCGAATGTACCTTCATGTGTGGAAATGTCACCAAAGAGCAAGAAAAACTGGTTGAAAATGTGCAAGGAGAGAAGTGAAAATCAAAAATGAAGAGCGTCACTTTGACGGGAACTGACACGAGATTAAAATGTAAAATGTGGGCCTGAGTTCATTAGTTCTGACTTACTGTCTCTGCCAGCATATATCAAGTTGCTTTAGACTTATTACCATATGACTGATGCAGGCAAATCTCTATTAGCTTTCGAATCCATCTCAAATGTAGGTCAGCGGTGTTACAGATCTGTGTCACGTTTGAGGGGAAGACACTGAATTGGGGCACTTTTAAACTGTAGTGTGAGCACAGGCTGAATTTTAAATGAGACATCAAAACAGCATCGTGCCCTCCAGTCCTGTTCTGTCTGCCGCTCCGCTTTTACTCTTCCTGGCACTTTCCCAAACTGCCCCATAACACAGGCCTGTATATTCTACAAGACTGCTGCTGCTGTCACGGCAGGCTGAGGTTCGTAGGTAAAATCCATAGAGAGGCTAAAAGGTGTCAGACATCCTAAATCTCAGAGGGGTTACCGGTGACATGCAAGGACGCAACGCAGGCTTTCAAGGTTTTTTACTGCTCAGACTTCTCCGCGGTGGTAGCTAATTAATTGCTCCATCCTGCAGCCACACACAGACTGTGAAACACACACCTAGACTTTTACCTAGAGATACAGCTCATGATTTATGTAACAGTTCTTATTGTTGCCAGATATATTTAAACACATGTGCATGACTCATAGCGAAAACACATCCGACTGTTTCCCCTCTAGTTGAACTCGTATGTTTGAATAGGTGCATTTTTCCCGTCAGCAGAGGGAATGTGAACTAACCACAGCAGATTCACCTCTGTGACCTTGGTTTTATTTGTGGCTGCAGATTAAAGCGTGGGAAGAGGAAGAGATGGACAAGCCGATGGAAATCGATGAGATACGAGTGGACCCTTCCCCTTTTCAGCTGGTGGAGAGAACATCGTTACACAAGGTTGGTGGACAACATGTCTGTGTGAATCGCAGTTTGATAGTCTTTTTGAGACCACCTTGTTTTCGACAAGGTGGTGGATGTTGTACATTAAAAATGTTATTAACGTTTGGAGAAAGACGCGTTTTAAACTGCTAAAAAGTCATTCTACTGTTTAAGTCATCTCTATGTCTACCGGAGCATCACTTCTCGTGCTCCTGGTATTCTGTGATTGTTCAGTATAAATCCTTTTCTTACCTCAATGTGCGTCTGCGATCCATCCTGGAATTTCACTTTAAGGAAGAGAACAAAGTAGCAGGAGCCAAACATGAGCAAAGACTCAGTCGATTCTCTTTTCATTGCACCCTGAGTGAATGCTCAGTGGGTAATAGTTCAGGCAGTTTGCACTTTTTGTTCTCACCTGGACGTTTACATGATAGCGCACAACCCATGACATTTCAAAACAGCAACTGTGTTACTGACTTGATTGTCAAACTCTGTGCTTGGACACTCCAAACTCTTTGCAGCCAGAGACAGAGCTTGCATGTCCAGCGATGACTGATCAGAGATGAATAAGGGAAGGAGTTTGAAGTGGTGTTCAACAAAATGGGCAGAGTCATCGAATGCAACAACAAAAGCCTTGTTTTTAAAAACATTGCTTGAAATCACCATCAGTGGTCATAAACGCCAAAGAATGACCACATGAAAGCAATGCTGAAGCAACACATGGTTTTACAACAGTAATTCAATAAAACCCTTTTTTACTTCAAGGTGGTTTTAAAAACACTTCACTGTAATATCAACTTCCAAACACTTTCCATACATACTGACATCTCTTTATTAAATTAAAATAACAACATTGACCAACATAATTGTGATTATGATGTTTTTCTATTATCAAGGACTCGTCTGCTGCACTCTCAGCAGCAGTTTTCTTTTTCAGTGTCTTTGATGTTCCCAGTATTATAAGAAATATGAAATCAAATGACCATGTTGTCAACCTCCTCTGTTTTCCAGTCCTATGGCACCTCTATAAAACACTGAGATCCTTCTTACACATTCAGAAACATCATTTCATACACCATTTACTGCATTTTGTCTCAATGAATGCACATTTTTCTTTATAGGAGGTACTGTCTCCAAAGCTTGTTTCCTAAAACAACCATTTCATTGAAATACTGGGGAAAAGCTGTTACCCAGCATGTCAGGGTCCCCCAGAAATCTTGCTGTTAGACATCATATGGCAAATTACTGCAGTACTAACTGTAACCTGTTAACAGTAAATATAATCTACAGTCATAAAGTAGCTGATTTATTGTTGTTTACTGTGAGTTTTGTGGCATTTAACTGTAGAAATTACAGAAAACTAACAAGAAAAATAATTTTTTTCTTAGAAACAGAGACAAAGTTGCTTTATTTTCATTTTATTAATCATTGTCACACAGTCTGCATTTATTCCAAAATGTACAGTTGCCTTGAAGAAGAGTTCATGTATTTTATCACATGCATTATGCAAGCAAATATCCATATAAATGTAATTCAGCCCCACGGGCAGTGGCAGTCTTTTGTTGGTGTTCTCACTCTCAGCTGCTAAGTTGTTTACTTCTGTTACATCTCATTCAGCTGAAGATGTGGATAACCTTGACAGGGGAGTAATGGCACATGAAAAACACTTAGTGAGGACGGTTTTTTATTCACACAATGTCGTCTGAATAAATAGAGATGGACACGACAGTTTTTCATTTTTGACCGAGAACAGAATCTTGTTTCCTGAGGTGCTGTTATATAAACCCAACATTTATATGTGGGAGCTGGAAAGTGTGGTTCCTGGTGCAAACACTGAAACGTGTTTCGTGCTCTAAATCTAAAAATGATTTTGAGCAGGCTGCCTCATCTTGTCAGCCTGCTCTAAATCATTTTTTGTTCTACTCTTGTCTCTTGTGTAATGTCGCAGTGAGGGGGTATCCCTAATGTGGTTATCTCAGTCATAAAAGCCCCGCCCACATGCTATTCAAACCTTCTGTTTGTTGGTGGCAGCCAATCATTGGCAGGATCTTGGTATTATTAATATGTATAAATTAATTCTTATTTATATAATACGGAGTTAGTAAGGTACCGTTCGATCTACGTCCCTACTCTCACCTATGGTCACGCGCTGTGGGTAGTGACCGGAAGAGCGAGATACAAGAAGCAGAAATGGGCTTCCTCTGAAGGGTGGCTGGCCTCTCCCTTTAGAGATAGGGTGAGAAGTTCAGCAGGAGGGCCTCAGAGTAGAGCCGCTGCTCCTCCACATCGAAAGGAGCCAGTTGAGGAGGTTCAGGCATCTGAAAAGGACGCCTCCTGGTTGAGGTGTTCCAGGCATGTCCCACCGGGAGGAGGCCCCGGGGCAGACCCAGGACACGCTGGAGAGATTATATCTCTCGGCTGGCCTCGGAAGGCCTTGGTGTTCCCCCAGACAAGCTGGAGGAGGTGGCTGGGGAGAGGGAGGTCTGGGCTTCTCTGCTTGGGCTGCTGACCCCGCGACCCGGCTCCAGATAAGTGGAATAAGATAGATGGAGTTAGTGAGGTAGTGTGCAAGAGTCTTGAGCTATTCCTCATTTTTTTGTCAAGAAAATACAAACTTTTGTGAAACACGCACACATAAATGGAACTGCAGAATATGAGACCTGTTTCCAGTGATTTTCAGTGCAGTTCTTCTGTAATCTGGCAAACCTCAGCCTTCCCTCCCGGTTTCACTTCCATAAGAATGGCTTCTTGACAGTAACCTTTCTCTGAGAACAGTGATGTGCCTTCACTGAACAGGATCAACTGAGCGGTCAGATGCATCCCTCCGACCCCACATCAGGTCTTTGTTGGATTTTTTTTCCCTCTTTCATAAGGACATGACTCAGATGTACTGATTTTGTGCTGCAGATAGTTTTTTCATAGATTCAACTAAAGAAATAATGTTTTATATTAAAGATCTAAGTTGCCTCTTATGTGTGGTCACAACACTGCTTCATCCCTTGAGTTGGAATCTGTTTTTGTTTTTGCTTGAATGATTGGAGAGATGTCTCGGGACTTTTTACCCAGCACTGTTAGTTTATGCTCAGTATTATCGTGTTTGCGCACAGCACACACAGCAAGTGTGACTTTGCTTTGTCTCCTGTTCTGACTTCTTCTATTCCCATTATAACTGTGAGTCTGTGAAGCGAAGTTTCGATACCTGTTGTTTAGGAAGCTCCAGGCAGTGAAGTGAAAATGATTTTTTAAAAAATAAAGCGATCCACCATGGAGCTGTTGCAGAGGGAGAAATCTATTCATAGAGACCAAAAGCCTGTTGTGTACCAAGCTGTAAACATGCTGTGTAATGCTATTAAGTCAGTCATTTTTAATTTTGTCGCTGTGCCAATCTGGAAATTGCCGGTCTGTTTTAGGTTTGGCAAGAATTTAGTCAAATGAGAAAATATCAGCCAGCCAAGCCTGAAACCACAGCTCTAAAAGCTCTTACACTGCCTAATCAATATGCACTCCATAATGAGTTACAGCAGTTTAATATAAGTTTAATATGAACTCTGGATATTCCCGTTTATCTTATTTGCTTTGATGGCTTTTCATTCAGTAATTTCCTGCAGCTTTTGCTGTATTTTTGTTTTGAACAGTGACGTTTTCATTTGTCTCGTTGCAGTTAAAATGTCCCCGTGCAGCTGAATGCAGCCCGAGCGTGTCCGAGCTGCCCCAGTCGGGGATTTACATAAAATCTCTTGTAAATCTATGTATTTCTAATCATTTCCTGCCTTGTACAATCTCTGTGACCTGCTCACGTCCTTATTATGATTTTCAGATGTTTGCAGCATAGTGAAGCATGTAAACACCTTGTACCATTCCCGTTGGTTTCATTGTCATGGTAATATTTGTAATATTCTGCTTATTCATGCGCAAAAGGGGCCCTTGTGATGGAGGTGTGCCGATGCATACAAAGAGCTCATCCCAAAGTGTGACCTTGGCTGGGTCGTGAACACAATAGTTTGTGCTTACAAACACGCTCAAGGACTTTCTCTTCCGGTGGTTCACCTGGAGCCTCGAGACATTCTGTCTGCGTGACTTTGTGTTTGGAGCAGAAAGCAAAAAGTTTGTGTAATTTCACAAGTGACCTTTTCCCCCTGTCTCCACAGACCCACACCTTATTCTCACTGCTTGGCTTAAGTCATGCTTATGTGACCAGTACTGGCAAACTGGTGGGGGTGGTGGCACTAAAAGAGGTAAGAAACGTTACTTTATTTCACCCTGCAGTTCGTTTTTCTTCCAGAAATGGACATTTACATTCCTGTGTGTGCTGTGAACAGCAGTATTTTTAGGTTATTTGTCTAACAGACAGACAAACTAATGCACTTTTTATATGAAGCTGGCTTTATATACTTGCTAGGAAAAGAAGGTGAGAGCATATTACCCCGTTTTAAAGTCTCTACATTAATGTAAGGATGCACAGATAACTTTTTTTCCATTTGTCTTTGTATATTTGAAGAAACTAAGTACTTCAATATTTAAAAAAAAAAGAAGAAAGAGACTGACAATCTGTCTTTTACAGTCTGGAGAAAAAAAGGCCTTCACAGCACTCTGTCAAATAGTAAGCACACCTTTAATGCTTTCATAGGATTTAAGAGTGTAAGTAGCAGTCAGGTGCTGCTAATTAAATGCTCTTTATTAATGGCAATGCTCAGAGAAGTTGCAAAGAACCCCAAGAGCTACATCTGAAACGCTACAGGCCTCCGTTAGCATGTTAAATGTTAAAGTTCATGACAGCACAACAAAGAGTTTCCAGGAAAAAAAAGCCTCTTCTCTCTACAAAGAACATGGCAGCACAGCGTAGGTTTCAAAGTCGCATTTCAACAACAACAGTGACCTGTGGAATAATGTCCTTTGGACAGACAAAACCAAAGTGGAGACATTTGGCCATAATGCACAGAGTCGTGTTTGGAGAGAGCAAAGCTTCATCATAAAGGACTCAGGTCAGGCTGTAGCGCTGCGGTGCAGGAGTGATGAGTCGGGCTTGTTTTGCAGACACAGGACCCAGGACACTGCAGTCACTGAGTCGACCATGAACTCATCTGTACACCAAAGTAATCCAGAGTCAGACATGAGGCCAGCTGCCCAACAGCTAAAGCCCAAACTACCCACAGCAACCAATAATCAATCATTTTAATAACAATACATAAACACAGGATTGAAGCTAAACTGTAAACTGCAGATGTTCATGTAAAAGCTACAAGTAATCAGCCTCCAGTAAGCACACCGCTCCTTTTCACCAAATATTTTTTATGTTGTTGCTTCATTTTGATTTTGGTAGCTCTCTGCAGACTATTGCATTGGGAGTAAAAGACAAGTTAACCTGCTCTCGACGATAATCAAGCTATAAAAACGTAAAAACGTAAAAAGCCAGACTTTAGAAAAGGTCTGCATCCTACAGAGCCAAATTAAAATGTGGGACGCAAGGTAAATATGCTGTGCAGTCCCAGATAAGCAGGAACATCTGGTCACCCTATAAGCAGTAAGTGTTGTAGTTAATCACAGAGTAAGAGTGTTTGTGCGCTCTGTTGGAGTCATGTTAAGTAGCAATAGAGACCTTTAAAAATTAGCTTAATCGTGCCTTTTATTAAATGCTAGAAAGGTTGGTTTATTGTTTATAAAGATGCATGAGACAGAGCTTCATCTAATGAATAAATAGCTCAGACCAAACGGGCATAAAGAGTAAGCGTTGAACTGGATTAAAATTAACATCCTCCTCCTTTTATATAATCAGGGATTAAATGGTATTCCCCTTAAAATGAGTGCAAATGAACACATTTGTACTTGTATGAGGCGTTGCTGAAGGCAAACAAAAAGGTTGGGCACTGCTGGTCTGGATCTCAGCAGCACAGCCACAGCATGGCTAAAGCAGCCAGACCACAACCAGCTAATGGAAAAACTCTGAAACTATCTGAAGGTCTCCAGAACTGAAACCTAAGCATTAAATGAAATTAACTTTCCTGATCCAAGTCCAAAAAAAGCTCCTTTTTTAATACACTCAACCTTTGGAAGTCTTCTCTTGTTTGTCTTTAATTTGGAGGAAAAAATCCAATTTGTTTTTGCTCCTAATTTCCTTGGAGTCTCGTAAAGCTTTTTGAATTATGTGTGAGCATAATCAATAAGCTCTCTGTAAGTTTTGGGCTCCTGTCTTTATCCATAATGGTCTCTGACTCATGCTCCTGTGTCGCCTCATTTTCTTTAACTTTTCTTTCCTCCATCTGTGTAATTGCTCACCACTGACTCTGTCTAATCCCTGCTTGCTTTCCTTCATTTCGTCTTTACATTTTCACCATTCATGTATGAATTCCGCTCATTTCTTCTTGTTTTTAATTCTTCCCCTCACTCTTCAAACCCTGCCTCTCCTTCTTACTCTTCTTCTTCTTCCTCTTTCTCTTTCTCTTCTTCTTCTTTCTCTTCCTTTTTCTCTTCTTCTTCTTTCTCTTCTTCTTCTTTCTCTTCCTTTTTCTCTTCTTCTTCTTCCTCCTCCAGCTCCAAAAGGCCATCGAGGGCTCCACACGCTCTGGTGTCCGGCTCCGCCCTCCTCTGGCCAGTTTTCGTGATATCAGCAACCACAACTCGGTCTCTAAACCTCCACCTCCATCTCCCAACGCCCCTTCCTCTCCTCCCTCACCTGAAATTGTTGCTCAGGCTCCTCCCCTCTCTCCCCCCTCCCCCTCTCAACACCACCACCATCACAGCCATGAGAATGAAACAGAGGTGTTGATCGAGGGTGTGCCGAGGGAGGTGGAGGAAAGCACCAGTAGCGCTTCGGGGAGCGGCAGCAGCACGGTGGCCTGCAGCTCGGCCAGCAGGAGCTGCAGCTGCAACAGCAACCTCACCCTCCCTCCTTCTTCTACTCCTCCCCCAGTCCCCTCTTCCTCCACTCCTCCTCCCTCTCCTCCTCTCTCCTCCATCCGCCTCTCCACCCTACAGAGACTCTTTGAGGAAGAGGAAGACAGCGATGATGAGCCTATGGTTTAGCTTACACAAGAGTGATGCTTTTTTTTTTATAATGGAAAACTTTTATAATAGTTTGAGTTTATTTCTTCTGTTCTTAATACATTTCTCCGGTCTTTGTACTTCCATTTACCTCTTTTTATGTTACTGGTACAGCTTCCACACACTGGTTTCACAGACCATCACCTGTTTGGTGCAAAAAACACCTTAAACTGCAATATTCATCTAGTTCCTTTGTATCAGGTGCGATTAGAAAGTTCGTGGTCTCCGCCCACAAAAGAAAAAAACAAACACTGACTTAAATATGGCTGATCTTTCCTACAAGATCAGGTCACTGTGCACTTCTGAACCTCCAGTGTGCCTGTGCTCCGTCTGGAAAGCCCCCTGGAAGCTGTGGTACGACTGCACATACACGTTTGTAATTTCAAAATGCATGTGAAGAGCGCTCATCCCCTTCTCTGTCACAATGACCCAACTTTAACATAAGGATCATCACTGGTGATAACGACCTGTTCATTTTTATACAGAGGTCTATTTTTTCTTCAGTTTAAATCAAATGCTCCCTTTACCAGTAAAGCATGGCTGAGGCTTCTCTTTGTCTGCACCAGCACCCTGCAGTAACATCCAGTTACAGCAGGCCTGTGGGGATAGTTTGCTTCCCTTGTGAGACGAGCTTTATGGTCACAAACACCCCCTAGTTGTTCTTGTGGGGACCTGGATTTTGGTTCCCACAAGTATTGTAAACTTGCAATTTTTGGTCCCCACAAAGATATGAATACACACTCACTCACACATGCACAGAGACCTCTCCAAGTGAAAAAAGTTAAATGTAAGATGCTTATTATTTTAAAGAATAACTCTGGTTAATAATCGAGAATATAACATTGACCAAAATGACCGTGATTATAATTTTTGCTGTAATAAAACAGGAGCTCCACACGGCGATCTAAAAACAAGCAAACAGTGGATGTGTGTCCAGAGATGTAAAGTGAGGCGACATCGAAGCTGAAATCAACCAAATTAAAGTCGCGTATGTTGTTTTCTTTTTGTGGGCGGATTCGTTGAGCGCTCTGATTGCCACGCGTAAGCTCTGAAGCTCTGTACGTCTGTAACGTTTGCTCGTTTTGTTTTAATTTCTGCTCATTTTCTTTCTCTTGTTGTTTCACACTTTGATTTTCATGGGTTAAATTGTAGATGCTGCCAAGTCCACAAAGTCAGGTATCTAACTGTGATATGCTCTTTTTGAATATTTGATAATGACGGTTTTAGCACTCTTAAACTTATTTCGGAGATCCAGTAATATCACTGGTTAAGGTCAAATAACCCACCTGTTCAGCTGCTAGACATG
Source organism: Aulonocara stuartgranti (assembly GCF_965226115.1). Classification (NCBI taxonomy): domain Eukaryota; kingdom Metazoa; phylum Chordata; class Actinopteri; order Cichliformes; family Cichlidae; genus Aulonocara; species Aulonocara stuartgranti. Next base: position 34,208,575 of record NC_138957.1, read on the forward strand.
TTGAATGGCCCTGTGATGAACTGGTAACTGTCCATAGGCTCCAGCCCTTCAACTAACCTAAACTGGAGAAGCGGTTAATAAAATGGATGGATGGACATTACTGAGGAGTAGATTGATAAAACACTGCTACCATTTCTACTGTCTGAATCCAGACTGCGATTGATTAACTGTGCCTCTGTCACAGCTGTTTCCAACACCACACACTTTACTGTATGTTCTGTGGGGTTATTTTGACTGTAACGCTCTCTGCTCAGCTGAATCCGAATAATCAATCAAAAGCTTTGCTTCCCAAACAAGAGGTGAACCCGGTGAACTGCCGCACAGTTGTCCTGTGTTAGCCAATCGCTTAAGTCTTAAAAAAGGTAGGATTTTATCAGATGAGAGCAGAGGGTATTGATTTATTTTAACTGGCAACGAACCGTGTGGGTAGCAGAAAACTAATGGAGCTGCTCAGTCCACTGTGGAAGATTGGCCAAAGCCCCACAACGACCTCCAAATTGTGCGGCGACCTTGTGGATGCAGCCTCGGAGCTCATCTCATCACAGTTAAGTTGATAGATGGTGCGGCTGGAGGCGGCTGACGACAGCAAAACCTCGCCGTGCAGATCCTCAAGATTCTCCTTTTCTCCTCAAAAAGGAAGCCTTGCAGATTTAACCCTAATCACTTTAATAATTCTAAATGGGATTATCAGAAAAATCTACTGAAGCTCAGAAGCTCATTCTAATATGATGATAGCCAAGGTTCTCTGACAGGGAAGGAGACATGTACAGATGTGTTGCCAGAGAAACGTTTCCCAGTTAATGCTGTTAAAGATGCTAAAAATAGCTTCTTTTTTAAAGCTGTTGTGATGGTTATTATAAGAAGCAAAGCTGCTCATGTAACATTTTCAAAGAATAAAAGTCAAGAAATTTAATGACTATTTAACCTTAATGTCTTCCTGAGCTTTTGCCTTCTAGGCAGCTGCCTCTGTAGATGGTTCAGGTGTCTGGTTCATATATAAGCTTCAGTTAATCACATACAACTGAAAACAGGCCTGCTTAATACAAGCAGCATCTGGTACCTCCACGTCAGAAATGCAATTCTTCAACTGTTTTGTGGTTTCAACACAACAGCAGGAACAAAAACCAAACGCTTTGCAAAAAGAGGCTTTGAGCTGTGAAGTTTGGAGTTGGGTGAAAATCACAATCTCAGTGTCCGTGGTCTGTCAGCATCAGGGTATTAAAAAATAAAGAAGAATCAGGCAGTATGTATCGGTGGGCTTCCACCAGGTCTGCTGGAGGGATAACACAGCACTGTCCTCCCACAGTACCACATACTGTGTGTCACAGTCATGCTCACCTCTCACACAGACTGCAGACACTCTGCTGCTGCTGCAAGAGAAGAAAAGGGGATGACTTAGAGTGAAGAGGAAAAGAGTTAGATCACAACACTCGTCTGGTGGTTATATCTGTCTTATTTTTACAGTTGGTAAAACATCTCGATGCTTCAGGTCAAGAGAGGAGAGGGTGGGGATGTTTGATGGGGTAAGAGGTGTGACGTGATAGTCAAATGGTTTGGCTTCGTGTGGAGTTTTTGAACATGATCTTTGGTTATTTTTTTGACAGCACTATTGTCTGTTGACTAAGCCTAAGTGGAAATGTGGACCCTCAGGTATATAGCAGGGGATATCCAAGCTAAGATTTTATGAATACATTACTTTAGTATAGTTTATTTTTAAACAAATGACTAAAAAGCTAAAAAAGAAACAAATCTAACTCGAACATGATTGCTAGAAGCACTCGACTACATGCGTCTGTTACCTACAGATTCATCTGCAGAAATCTTTATCTGTTTGTTGAGATTGTTTGCTAATGTCAAACACAACACATAATGGGACTTCATAACCAAACATGTAAAATAAATGGTCTCTAAATGACCAGATTTTCTCCCCGTCATGAACAAAGGTGGGAACCTCAGCCATTGCATCCATGCACCGTTTCTCCATTTCTCCTTCATCTCTCTCTCTTATACGGTCTTCTTATTAACTCCTGGTATCAGTTTCTCAGGTGTTGCCTTAAAAGTCTTTAAACCTTCAGATTTGACAAAACATTTCTTTATGTCTGTTTCTTGGGTGTGGAGGGACATCGGTGCAGGTCTCAGTGTTTATTTGTGGTTGTGGTTAATGTAGTATTTATTTCTGTTTTAGTCATTATCTTCAACTTTATAAACTGTGAACAACTTAGCTAAATAAAGTTTTATTTGAATGCTTTACTGTGTTTGAATTTGGTTTATTTATCCAGGTCAGGCTTGTTGCTAAGAAAGGTCTGAAGGCAAAAGTGGGGCCACCTTGGTTCTAGCAAGGTGTACTTAATAAAGTGGCCAGCTAGCAGTTGTAGCTTATCTAAAGCATCGATAGATTGGCAGACAGGCTGTGGTGCTAGTAATTACAGGATCCAGTGTAGTGAAGTGACTGCCGTCTGTTTCATCATTGTTTTATTTCCATGTCTGCATAAAATGAAATCCTTTCTGTGAATTACTCTTTGTGATGGAGTTGTTTTTAAGTGTCTTGTTATCATTAAAAAGTTGAAATGACAGGTAAAATTACGCTACGACGGGATCTTTACGACCTTGTCTGTCACCATGACAGACGAGAAAGTCGAATGCGACCTCTGCCCGGCACCATCGCTGCTTGCAGCTAAATTATTAAACTTTACTTTATTCTGACAAGATGACAGGATTTTATTTTTCTACTTTAATTGCTTTTTATCTCGTGTTATTTGCAAAGAGTAAGTGTCACTTTGATACGTGACTTTGAAAGAATTTTTTAGGCTTTCAATTAGTCTTCTTTGGAAGATGCCTGACTCATTTTAGAAGAAACCTTTTCTGGGTGGCGTGGACTGTGCAGAAATTATTTTGAAAGACCGAGTAATTATTCAGCACGACGGACACCTCGTGCAGTTAAATCTGACAAAAACTCTATATTAGGTTTCATAGCTTTAATAACCTTGTGGCCCTCGTTTCTTTGTCAGTCAGGTGACACCCTTTCGAGCGTGCAATCATTTGGCGTTTTGGGCGCTAGAACGATTTACAGGATGAGATCTCAAAGAGGACAAACAGAGGACAGATGATTATCAGAGCAATTAGGGGCATCAGGGTCTTAATCACAGGAGGGTAAGACTGAATCGTTCTCAGTAGCTCTGTCTCAAAGAGACGATGTGAAAAAATAACGCATAATTACATTGATTTGCATTGATTTTATCAGTGGCAGCTGGTCCATGGAGGCAGAGGAGGTTGTTCCTCTTTGGGGGGTTTTGAAATAAAGATGAGGTCAATGCAAGAGGGGAAAAGGATTGAAATAAATCCTTCCAAAAACTCAGCATCATTTATAAAATACATTTTGTCTCTTTCATGCTGACCCGCCCCAACAACCATTCGCACTCACATCACATCCACACCTATAAGCAATATAAATTAATAATTTAATCTAATCCCGACTAACTAAATGTCTTTGGACTGTGGGAGGAAGCCAGAGGGAACATGCAAACCCCACACACAAACACCCCGGCTGTGGGGGAATCAAACTCTGGACCTTCACGCTGTGAGGCAACTGTGCTAACCACCGTGCTGACCAATGTTTCTCAGGTAATGTCTTGATGCACGCTCAATCATCCAGGTAAGTAAATCCTAAAACATTGATTCTGTTCATCTGGACATTTTCAGTGGGAGAAACGTTTCCTCATTCATCCAACTGACTTCCTCAGTCTCAGCTGACTGCAGGTTTCCCCAATCTTATAAACAGTACATTTGTACAAACACTGAATGAATTCAGTTTGCTAGGTTTCTCAAGTAACATTTAAGATTCATCATGAGCTGATGATTCATCTGTTGTGAAATTAAACCCTCAGAACGGCTCCCAAAAAGCTTAAAATGATAAAAGGACTTGAACATACAAGGACACTCTTCTACCTCCCAACGATAATGGAGTCCTCACATGAAGGAGGCTGTTGATTGTGATCAGAGCAGCTGAAGTGTTTTTATGGAACTGCTGGCGACAAGAACGCTGCCACAGGTCAGTGAAGAAACTGCACACTGCTGCTTGAAACACAGCAAGATATTCAAGTATTCAGGCCTTTGCTTTCTCTGACTTGCTTAATATATAATGGGCTCATATAAAAGCTCATTTAAGACAACCTATTTAAACTACCTTACTTTGTAACACATTCCTAACCCAACCTGATGCCTATTCTTTTTTGTACTGGCGATCTTGCTGCTATATCTCCCCAGTAGGGCCAAAAAAATCAAATGCTTTGCATTAATGTAAAACTGTCTTTAAAAGCTGCTGTTAAACACCTGTAATTACATGTTTGTTACAGGTATAAAGACGATGCAGTGCCAAGTTTGAGACGAAAAGGCATAGACACAGATTTTTGCAGGTGACCTTATTGCATATGTATTTATAAGAGCACAAATATTTCAGAGGCGAGAATTCAATGAAGTTAGATACATTTGATTTTTGTAATATTATTTAATGGCAAACAGGCACTTATTTTCTTATTTTGTGCCAGATGTGGGGCAGCATGGTGGCACGGTGGTTAGCACTGTTGCCGTACAGCAAGAAGGTCCTGAGTTCAATTCCACCATCAGGCCGGGGTCTTTCTGTGTGGAGTTTGCATGTTCTCCCCGTGTTTGCGTGGGTTCTCTCCGGGTACTCCGGCTTCCTCCCACCGTCCAAAGACATGCAGCTTGTGGGGATAGGTTAATTGGATAATCCAAATTGCCACTATGTGTGAATGTGTGAGTGAAAGTGAGTGCGAATGGTTGTCTGTCCCTGTGTGTTGGCCCTGCGACAGACCTGTCCAGGGTGTACCCCGCCTCTCGCCCTATGACAGCTGGGATAGGCTCCAGCGCCCCCCGCGACCCTGAAAAGGATGAGCAGAAGCGAATGGATGGATGGATGGATGTGCCAGATGTGGGTGTGATAGGTGCTGCTAAGAGTTCAGTTGGAGTGATAGAGGCAGATGTTGGAAACACGTTTTTTGGGATGGCCTAATGCACGGGGCTGTAGACGAGTTAATTTTTAAAGTGAGCAAAGCATTTTGCAGTGTTTCAAGTTTTAGTGTCTTGTGAATTGCAAATAAAGAAAACCGCAGAAAGCACAAAAGCTTTTGTGCATCTTTATTCAGCACAAATCACATTTATGCATTTTGCTCTGTATGCCTCTCTAGTATTAGATCTATTACATAACTTATAGAGAAGTCTGGCAAAATACGGCTAATAATGTGACTCAGAGTTGAATTGTTGAGTTGAGTCTTGGCATATGTTGTGTAGCCATCACTGAATTTAATGGGGATTTTGTAAAAAGAGGTTTGTTTATTGCCCTCAGGTAGCTGAGTCAGATTCTTTTCTCTGACTTTGAATAGCTGCAACATCACATGGCATGCAGGGAAAAAAATGTCTGTATTTAACGCACATGGAACAAAAGGAGTAATTTATTAATTCCTGGATTAGTCGGGATCATGGGGTAATTTCTGCACCGTGTTATTCCTCTACACATCCTATAGCCCGGCTGTTATACACAGACTTATACACAGTCCAAAGACAGCCCTTATACTAGAACATATCAATTCACCTTCCCCTCCTGCTCCCACATTACTTCATTTGCTGCTTCTGGAGAGAAACACATGCGTAAAGCTTGTGCTCGTTCACTCTCACTTCCTAATGGATCACCTGCAAACATCCCTTATGATCACCGAGACGTCACTTTTATTTGTCCCGCCTAGTAACTCTGGCCAAATATAAATTCCTGCACATGGCAAAAATAAAGGAGTCCCTATTGAATCATCAAAAATACTTTCTACATGATAACTTTACAAGTGTAACTGTGGTTGTGGTAATCAAATGTAACTGCATTACTGGTAGATACAATAAATGGCAGTTAAAGGAAGCGTTATAGGAAGGTGTTTTACTACAATAAAAGCCATAAAATGAAACTAAAAACTAAGACATAATTCAAATGTTTCAACAATGTTTAGCTCTAGAGTGCAGCGCCCACAGTCAAACGACAGACTCTCAAAGGAGATTCTGAGAGCTTGTATTTCAGTTAGTGATTATTTATTTGACAGTGAGTTGATTCCTTGTGATATTCCAGAGTCTGTTTTTACTTCAGGGTTTTCTAGTAATGTCCTCTTCTAGTTTGGGTTCATGCATTCATTGTTACTCCAGTGTGTTGAGCTTTATTTTGACCTTTTTTTAATTTGAAGTCTGTTTTCGTGGCTTCCTGATTCCTGATTAGATGGTTGCTGCTCTAGCGTTAGTTTTGAATTCTTCATCTGTGTTAAGCGTCAGCTCCTAGTTTGAGTTGGATGTTTGTGTGTTTGGTTCTCTTGGTGTTCTCGTGTTTGATCCTCCTCATGTCTCATTTTGTGGTTAATTGCCTTTCATGCGTTGGGTAAGCAGCCGATAAATGGCTCACTTTTCCATCATGTCTGCCTTCGTGTCCTGCATAAACCTTGACAGCTCTCCCCTGTTTAGAAAGTTGCTCATTAAGGCAAAGAGGTAACACATTATCTTAATGAAGGCATCACAGGAGAAAAAACGTTTTTGGCACAGAACAGCACAGAGAGGAATTTGTTTCCCAGAATATATATTTTACACACAAACAAAGCTACATTCATACAAACATACATACAGTGTTACATTCATACAAATACATATCGGTTTATTTGATTTTTTCCCTTTTATTATAAAAAGCAATTTGATATATTATTACTTTGTATTACTGTGTTATACTGTTAGGGCTAGTTCACTGTTAAAAAGCATGCACGTTCTTTTGGTTGTGTCCAGAGCAAGTGTTTGCAAATAACTCCAAGTGCATGCCTCAGGTTGCCATGAGTTCTAGATTACGCCGTCTTTACCTCATCAAGACATCTCAGCCGTCAGTCAAACCTAAACACATTAATTAGCCAATCAAACTGCTCTCTGACCAGGTATTTCTGGCCTTGAAGGGGTGTTTATTTTTGCATACAAAAGCCTACTTCTGATGCTGAAAGCATCTTGAAACAGCCACTCTGAATTATTTGCAAACCCTGATTGTGCCCATGTTTGTTGTATTGCGCTGAATTTATAAATAGGCCCTTAACTTTTTTCTTCTTATCCTTTCTTTTAATTTTCCCCCATCCCTCTGTTGCCAGTTTGGCTTTCAGTCCTGGTTCTTTGTTCCAGTCAGTCCAAACTGTTTATTGAATACATCTTTATTCTCAAACAGCTTGTTTCAGCAGTCACTGAATTCAAGTCTCTCTTCTGCCTTAAATTAAAGTTAATTAGCCTCATATATGTGATATTCCAGATTTCCCATACTAGACTGGTGGTAGGGGTGTCTCCTTGGCCATAGTGTACATTACATCCCACATTCTCATCGAAAAAAAAGTCGCATTTCCTCAGCCTCAAAGTAGGTAAATATTTGGGAGAGGGAGGGGTTGGGATAATAGCTTGACTGATTATTGAAGTATTAATTTCCAGTTTTTGACAGTGTTTCGTCCAAATGACTCAGTTGGTTGCAACAACAACAATGGAGCCCTCGTCTGCCTCTTCATCTTTCTCTTCCAATGACTGGACGACGCAGGGCGTGACGTCAAAGGGTATCCTCTCTGCGACGGGTTCGGTGGTCTGTGCTGGTAGTCCTGGGCTTGAACCTCTGGTCGAAGGGGCATCTTCCCTCAGCGGGGAGGGCGTCAAAGAGCACGGCTCTGGCTCCAAAGTTAATGTTACCTCTTCTACCTGTGAAGGCAGGAAGTAGAGATTTTTAAGGACATTTGTTCTGTATCGCAGGTGAGTGAAGCTCTGTTATTCATTCTTGTAAGGTGCTTACATGTTGTTCTTACAGATAAGAGCCAATTTTTGAAATAATTGTGCTCTCTAAAATGTTAGTCATGTGTCTGATTTGGGGCAGTAGAACCAATAGAGCTTGCCCGGTTAAGATGCCACCATCCCTTCACCCAAGGGTTTGTCAAGTGGCATTACGCAGGCTTCATTTAGGCATCATGAAGTTTTGGAACCATGGGTGGTTATAATTAGTCAAGTGCTTAGTTATAAATATTTATAAGCAAAAGATTTGACTTTCACTCACCAAAACTACAGCACAGATTTCTAAAACAGTCACTTTTCATGCTGAACTGTGCAAGCAATAAAATTGTCATATAATTTCATTAATAAAAAAACACAACAAACATGGTCAAGAAGTTCAGTTCGGTGACTCGGATAATCTGAAATAATAATAATAGTTATGAAAGATGAAACTGGTTATGGAGACCAAAACTGTTTATGATTTTTTATTGTGCACAGGAGTCAATGGAAATTTGACAAAACTGCAGTTCATCACATGGCCACTTGACTCAATCCCCATAGGTTTCCATATTAAATATTCAGCTTTTTAGCATAAAAATGTAAAACACAGTTTTGGTCTCCATGGATACTTTCCTGTTTGAAACAGCTGGGTTATCTTTTTTTTAATAAATTGTCTCTTGGAGATTGTCAAAGCTTGGCTGCTTTGTTTCCAGGCGGCTGGTAGGTGTGTCTGTGTGATGCAACACGCAGTTTAAGACTGCAGCTTGTTAACTAGTTGATAACCTAGTACTCCACCATGACCACAAATATTAAAAAAAGGTATGGGCTGCTCTTTTATGTACAATATTACTGTTTTAAAATGGGATTGACTTACCTTTACACCCAAGCGGCAGTTTTTAATAATAACGTTTTCCTGATTCTTCAGCATTTTTAGTACAGTGTATTGTTTCTAACTCACCTTTGTTAGCTCCTCCTCTTCCTCTTCACGCTGTTCAGGGAAGTCTTCAGACTCAGGCTCTGGCTCTTCTCCGACCGTCTCCACCACGCCTCCGACCATGTCAGCCATCTGTGCATTCAAGTGTCCAACGATCTCCACCTGCAACCAGTTAAATTTGACTGAAGCGCTTGTTGAACGGAATTTAAACTGGAAAGGGATTCAACAGGTTAGTGGCATTTTCACACGTAATTTAAACTGACATCCGTCCTTCACTTGGGCTCCAGAAGTCCCTGATAACAGGTAAAATAAAAAGACAAATAAAACAGAAGACGAACAGGAGATGGCCCGACCAGCATGGTTTTCATCTGCAGGTGGTCAGAGCAAAAGAACATACACTTTAGCTGGGTGCAACAGATACAGATGCCGATTCCAAACGCTGAAACTTGCGGACCTTGTGGCATGCCACTCTGACGACCAGGCTGATTTACACATCTCTTTCAAAACTCATCAAATCCACTTCAGGCAGTCATGCTGAGTGCTCCATGCAGACCTCCAGCCTGTCTCCTACCTTGCAGACTTTCCTGGCAGTTCATCTTTCACTGCTCTACAGATGTGTGCTAAATAGGCCTGCTGATATAAACAAAGCCAGATTCATAAAACAAAGAATTAGCAGAGAAAACACAAAAATATATCAGCATTCAACCTTTATCTTTAATCGAGACCAAACATCATAAACCGTAGCTTCCAGCAGAAACTAGACATGCTGTCACGGCTATGATGACTGCATTGTCTCAGTCACTCTGTAATAGTGACAGGAGACAGAGTCCTATCCTTGCAACTGCATATATAGTCACGCACCCTTGTGTCCTTGCAAACTGTCATAGCCGCTCTGTCAGAACATATTAAACCACCATCGAGTCTGCAAGCTCTGTAATCCGAGCATTTGGATTCAGCAGGCGAGCGCCTACCTGATGTGCCTCAACCTGTGCTGCTCCCCACAGGTCAGCTAGCCGAGGGTGAGTGGGTGGACCGAGGCTGTGGATGGTGCTATTGGGCGTGGCTTGGAGTGAATGGGAGGCACTGTGTAGCCTGTGCTCCATAGACTGTAAAGGGAAGCAAGAATAAAAACAGAATATTCAGGATTTGGCCGTTAATATGTAACCCCGATCAACAATCTCTTGGCTTGTGGCCGCTTATTTTTTAAACTTTTGTTTTTCTCAGGAACAATAAAATTGCCTCCCACTAGGAATCTAAAAACACCCACAACCAACTGCTCCTGACATTTGAATAATGGACGGCGTAGTGCTGTAACGCGCACATATCGCCAAACAAAAGACGAGGCCGCTTTTTTCTTCCAACATTTATCCCAAGGGCTTTTGCAGGAGGTGGAGGACACATACTCTAGTATTTTTTTTTTCCACTCTCTTCTAGTTTGGCTTCTACTTTTAAAATCTCTCTAAATTATGAGGTTGCTGCAGGGAACGGTGCGGAAATGCCTTGACTGGAAGATTTTATTCTAAATGTAACACGTTCAATAGTCTCCTTCTCCGGGGAAGGCATATAATACACACGGTAAAGCTAACAAGCTCATTTCCATTGTGGTCTCGGATCAGTACACCTTTTCTAAGACACAGTCCCTGACCTTTTCAAGTATGTATTTCATAACTCGCAGTTATTTAATGAGCTCTGAGAATGCACCCAATGCAAGAGCAGCCAACAAAGTCTCGGGGTGTCACAGTTCACCGTGACTCACTTCGTTTGCAGAAAACCTTCCAGCAGACTGAGAGCTGAAAGTCAGCAGCTGATTTCAACAATATTCAAACTGTCTGCACAAAATGAACCCATAAGAAACTTAAACAAGGTCAGCAAGCGCACATGTTGTGGGAGCAGAAACATGTGGTGTATAGATTTAATAGGACAGCAGACCTAAGGCTGTGTGCATGCATGATTTATACTGGACTGTGTTAGTGTAACAGTTATCTGTGAAGGTGCTTTGAATCTGCTGAGTGGTATTTGTGTTTTCCATTTTAAGAAGCTGCTGCCATCAACACTGCAAAATCTCACCAAACAAGGTGGAAACCTTTCCTTCATGTTGAGAAAGTTAAAGTTCAGCCATCATGGACTTTTTCCCCTAAAGCAGAGGTGTCCAACATAAGGCCCGGGGACCAGAACCAGGCTTAAATCCAGCCCACTGGACATCTTTGGAAAATGTAAAGGAGGGTATTATAATAAGGAGGGCTGTATTTTTTATCAGTTTTACAGCTTCACCTTCTGATAAAGACCTCCCCCATGGCCTTTTTTACTACACCAAAGTAACAAGTAAAATATAACAGAAATTTCTATATTATAGAAATTATAATAATTATTATATTTTTTATTTTGATTCATTAATTATGAATTACTAATTTAATTGTGACTGTAGGAGAGTCTAAGTAAAGGCCATAACCCTTTCTATAATTTTCCACATTTGTTTATTTGTCCTCACTATAATTCACTTCTTTCACTTCTTCTTCTATCTTTCTTATATCAAATGGATTGAATGTGTAGTTAAAGATCCTTACACAGACAGAAAAGAATGATTTGGTTCGGCCCACTTAAGATGTAAGTGGGGTGTACGTGCCCCATGATGTAAAAAGAGTTTGATATAAGTATACACAAAGGACAAATTCAGCCTCTAGGTCTGAAAAGTAATCAGAACCTACAGCCTTTCTAATGGCCACCAGGGGGCGACCTCTCTAAGTCTGTCTGTAAATAAGTCTTTGGGAAAACGTCTTGTTGCTTCATGTGTGACCTCAGTAGATGTTTTTTGGGTGGGTTTATGTTATGAATTACTACTTTTAAATCTTATTTAATATAACATGTAATTATTTTGTTATGTTATAAACTAGGGTACAAGCAAAGACGTGGCTAACTTGTGATTTACGAGTTATTACCGTATGAGCATTAAATATCCTCTGTTTGTTGTTTTTGTCTGTCCCACACCTTTGTTAAATCTATTTTCAGAAACCCAAGCTGGTGATGATCCTAACACTAAGCTTCAGGCCTCAATCAGCAATGCAGAAACCAGTTGGTGAATAAACAGTGGATACATCCATTTCTTTGATAGAAATTTATCCCTGGTGCCGACATGTCTGATGCATCTGCCGCTGTGTTTATATGAAAAACAGTGCAAGGCTTTATAAAAATCACTTTCACAGACCTGCTGCTGTTGTTGGTACTGCAGAAACTGTTGCTGCTGGTAGTGATGAAGCTGTTGGAGATGTTGGAGTTGACTCTGCTGCTGCAGGGCGAGTTGAACCTGGTGCTGCTGAATGTAACTTCCTACTGTCCCCTCGTACCCCTCACCAGGTGTGCCTCCTGCTCCATTGCTGCCACCTGCAACAACCACAAGACACCCAGTGTGCAGTGCTCAGTGACACAGTCTGGTGCTTAAAGCCTGTAAGAGAGGATGATAAATCATCACCGGCAGCCATGATGTAGGAGCCTGCAGCAGGCGATGCCACGCCCGAGGGCTGGCTGGTGATTGGGTCCCAGGCGTCAGAAGACGACAGGCAGTACAGGCCCTGCGAGACGTAGGTGTGAGGCCAGACATCCGCAGAGGAGTGATGGAGCACCTGGTCTGTACAGGGAAGCACAGACAGATGGTAGGCGTTGTAGAGGAAAACACAGACAGAGAAGACGCTGCTAGGGTGGAGAGGCAGGGGTAAACCAAGTCATGGGCAGAGAAAAATCAAGACGTAGCTGGAGGAGCGGAGCTGGAACGTTCTGTAATTTGTCTTTTTAGTTTGCAAAAGTTTAGGAGTTGGATTAATATGGAAACTTCAATCAGTTTAGATTCAGAGGTTTTACCAAACTATTAACTGTTGCATACTTTTTGGATAAAATGTTACCTATTCTGAGATTTGAAAGCCACAAAAATTAAAAATACCCTAAATTACATTATTTTAGAATAAAAAACAAACAAATTCAGATCTGTCATTTCTCTGAGCTAACTGACATTAAACTGAGATTAAAGCACCTGAGCTGGCGTTTCTACCATAGCTTTGAATGCACAGAGAAAGTTGCAATAAGCAAGCAGCGTGCTCTGAGTGCTAATTACAGCTTAATTATTATCCATGATTACAAACTGTAGTTATGAGGATTTTTTTGTGTGGATGTGTTTAAAAGCTGTTATGGTTATAAGTGGTTATATAATAAATCCTAACAGTTCCAGAATGTTCTTCCTTCTTTCACTTTCAATAAAATATAATCATTATAATTAATAATCATATTATAATTTTGGCTGTTATGTTTTCATGTCTTAGATATACTGGGTCTGGTTTTATTTTAAAACCTAATAATTACTCTCCCTGCACTCTGAAACATTTATTAATGATTAATCATCCATTTATTAAAGTCAGTCAGGAGAAAAAGATCTGTAGTTCAGAATTTGTTGCAGATACATTTGGTCAAAATTCACCCAAACTGTACTGTAAAGGTAAACAATGAAATGTTCTTCTTAAACATATGATGGAAATCAACAGATGACTGTTTCTCTTCACTTTGTGACAAACAAAGCACGAAAAAATACTTTTGATAACTCCGCAGCAATATCAGAACCACGCTGTTTTTAATTGCAAACCTTGTTGTGATCTCTTATGGATACTATTTCCTTTCTAATGAACTAAATCTAAATCAGAAGATCTAATATTACACCTCAGCCATTAGTGTTTATCTAGGCTGATATAAAACAGGGTTAAACCTGACCTCAGCCAAAAGAAACATATGGTAATAACTTTAATAGCAGTATGATTAGCTTATCTACAGAGCAGAGCCATGGAGGGATGCAGCGCTGTGGAGGAGAAACATGCCCTCAGTCCTAATGTGGATATGAAGTAGCTGTGTAACCGTTGTTGTGTGTGTATCCCTTGCACGTGTGTGTATGTTGATGTTGCATGCTAGATAAAGCACTGAGCAGAGCCCATATGGTGGTGTTAATGAGAGCGGGGCTAAGTCCTTGTGCTAACCTACAGGCTCCCTCAGGGCTTGGACAGTGCTCTGCTTTACTAAACACCAGTCAGAACAAACATTTACCTGCACAGAGAGTTTACAGTGTTACTCTGTATGCAGGTAAATGTTAAAGCGTACACATTAGTTTTACTTTATCTTAGAATGGGAAGAAAAATATGGGAGTATTTCTTGTTTTGCTTTGATTTTTATGAGGATACACAGCCATTCCTGTGAGGCCAGAATGTGTTTGAAACAAATATCTTATCACCCGAGGCTCAAATCAGGATATGAGTTTGCCAACATTTTTCTTTAATAAAACCTTGTGCAAAATTTAAATCGTCTCAACTTTCATCCAGTCTGTTTCTGCCTTTGATGCACGCAGCTCTTTTGGGCTACAGACATGAAGCCCTAACAGAATGTGCTCTGGTATTTCAGCACTGGCAGGCTGTCATCTGAATTTGTCATTTGGAAGTTATTGAGTAAGTGCCCGGTCAGAGTGAAAGGCAGACATGTGCAGCTGTGAGCCTGCCCTCCAAAAGTCCTTTACCCCTGCTTTGGAGACAAACTGACAGGACTCTTTTTTTTTTTTACAACTCACATTGGAGTAAAACCCGGAGTTCACTGTGTGGTCCAAAGACGTGAGTTTGAGACCTGTTTGAATCTCTTGCACAAAGTGAGTCCGTGTTTTACTTTAACAGCGTTCAGGTTTTAGACACAGTGAGTTAATTTATCACAAATCTCTGTCTCACATTTAACTCTTAGATCCTCTCAGTAGTTCCACATATTGTGTCATCAACATAATTAATCTCTATTGTGTTGATGGCACCAAATGTAGCACCATAGCACATAATTTACAAGGACCGGGCTTGACATCTAAGACTTAACTGGTCACTCTGCTGTGGCTCACAGCGACCGAACAGTGGGACAAAACAAACGCTAAACCGAGTCACCAAATGGGCCGGCTGGTGATGCACTGACCTCTGCTGGTGATGCTCTCCTGGTTGACCTCACTCAGGTGGGCGACGCTGCCCTGGTTGGAGCCGGCTCCCATGCTCTCCCCGTCCATCGAGTTCCAACCAAACAGAGTCGCCTCAGAAATTGCAAACTGTTGCATGATACCTGAAGATGGAGATAAACAATGCATGTAGCAAGAATGAAAAAATCCCCCGACTCGCTAAAACATCATGAACGTGAAGCAAATCCCAGTCCCTGCTCTGGTACCACATACACATGTTAATTAATGATACAACAACAGTCATTAATATGGATAAACAGCAGGTTTGTGTTGGATTGGAGGAGAATACTGAGGGTTTATTAGACTCATTTTCAAAGAAAGTGCATCACCCTGTTTTTTCTCTGAAAGTGCTGCAGTCATCAATTACCAGCGGCAGCTCAGCTAAATATTACCTAAAAATCTGATCAATGTTTCATTTTCTGAAACAACACAAGGTCGTCTAATAACATTTCAGACTTCGTTTTGTTTTAATAAATAGCTGCAATGTTCTGAAAGTGACTGCCAAGTATTTGTTATAAGTTTATTAAATCTTTTGTATTCATGTAATTCTAGCCATTAATCAGCATGAGATGAACAAATTTGTAGGATAGATTGATTGTGAATAAAATATGGACGCACAGTTATGGTCTCTGAAAAAATTGGAAAGGATGCAAGTTGGCTTCACTTTCCAGACTCTTTATATCCTGTTTACTGACTTTTTTTTTTTTAAACAATTTGCCATTTGTTATTTATGTTTACTAAAAAGTCTACCTTTAGTCTTATATACATAATGACAACCTGCTCATGCAACAGACAACCAAGAAGTCATCCAGTTATTGAGCAACACTATCAACCTCTGGTTGCACGTCACAAGTGCAAGGTAGTTGCAGAGGTTGTCACCAGACAACGGTGGTCTGACTTGGACTCACTGCAGTTTCTTTCAGAAAGATTAGTGATGATTTGCAAACGCAGGCACTTCAGCAACTCAGTCTGCGCTGAGCAAAACTCATCTACGATGCAGCTTTTTGCAATATAGGACTCAACTCAGCTGTTTGTCCTCGTGGTTGTATTCTGGGTATATTTCTAACAAAAGCAAGATTTCTAAGCTCCTCCTTTCCTCACAGCAAGAAGGTCCCGAGTTCATTTCCACCATCAGGCTGGGTTTTCTGTGTGGAGTTTGCATGTTCACAGGTGTGAATGTGAGTGCAAATGGTTGTCTGTCTCTATGTGTTAGCCCTGCGACAGCCTGGCAACCTGTCCAGGGTGTATCCTGCCTCTCGCCCTAAGTCACCTGGGATAGTCTCCAGCCCCCCCACGACCCTGAACAGGATAAATGGAAGAGAATGGATGGATGCACTAATTAATCATTTTCAATATTATCATAAATAGATTGCAAGCTTGACTCCATTTAATCACAAACTGATAACATACTGATTGCGAGTAATCACAGACCCGCTGTCCGTCTGTGGACCAACCATTTCAAAGGCGACAAGATTGCAAAATCATTGCACAAGTTTCCTCAATGCGACTGAAGCATTAGTGTAGCATATTTGCAAATTCAGCACTCAGGTGTGTCCTCACCTGCAGCAAAGCGAGCCTCCTTCTCGCCATCGCTAAGGTCACTGTAAGCGTCGTTCTCCATCCTCCTCTCCTTTTCCCTCTGAAGGTTGGTATGGCCCGCTCCCCCTAGCGGCCCCGCAGATGGTTTGCCCCAGCTCTGCCACTCTATCATGTGGGCCACTCGACCCTGGGCCATGGCGGTGGGCTTGGTCACCTTGTCCTT
This sequence comes from Aulonocara stuartgranti, assembly GCF_965226115.1. Taxonomy (NCBI): domain Eukaryota; kingdom Metazoa; phylum Chordata; class Actinopteri; order Cichliformes; family Cichlidae; genus Aulonocara; species Aulonocara stuartgranti. Next base: position 34,225,099 of record NC_138957.1, read on the forward strand.
CATGGAGCGAGTCACACCTACAGGAGGTATGAGGGCGGCAGGAGGGGCAGACCAGCAACACACACGTACAACACACACCACACACACACACACACACACAAAAACTCTGTCAAAACTACTTCTGGCCCCTGCAGTTGACTACACCTCCATCTGAGGCTCATGTGGGGGTTGGGGTGGGGGTAGGAGTAGAATGATAATGAGAAATGTGAGGGTCTGTTTAACACTTGAGATGATGATAGGAAATGTTAGCTCAGTAATAAATGAATTTGTGATTGAACGTGATTTTATGACAACAACATGGCACCTATTTAATTTCATTAATCTATAAAAACGCATTCAGTAGTATGCTAGGATCATCAGAATGAGCATGGATGTATTTGTGGGTGAACTGGTGTTTCATTATTTCCAAAGAAGCTCTGCTGACTGCAGTAATATTCAGTCCTTTGGACAGCTTCTAGTCACACCGGCCATGTTTCAGAAGCATTTAGTCTGCACGGGTCTTTTTGTTATTATAATAAGCCTTCCTCAAGAGGAACATGCTAATATTTATCTCTCTGTGGACCACATTAAACTCTGACCTTTAAACCACTGCTGCCTTTGATTTTCTGTGTGTGGACCTGAGGATATCAGCTGTCAGCAGTCAACTCGTTTTAAATGTGTCACCTCGGTTATTACCCCAGTACTAATCACCACAACGAGCGTGACAGTCACTCCTCGGCTTCTATAGTGAGACAAATTGTTTAAGATAATAATGATACGTGCTGCGATAGTACAAGATGTTTGATTCAGTATGAGACTTTGTTTGGCATGTGAGTACTCCCCACGGAGACCCAGATGTGTACTCATACTGGTCAAAAAGTTGAGTGTAGACACTCAGTGTGGTGGAGAAACTTCTAGCAACCACTCACCAACCGTTCAGGTTATACACATTTTTCAACCTGTGGTTGCCATGGTGAGGGGATCAGCCAAAAGAAGAAGCAATCACTGACCAGTCTACAGGCCAGTGCAGCCAGGATCTAAGCAGAAGATTTGAACCAGAGCTGTGTGCCCTCACAGATCCTAAAACACTAATATTTTTTTCCATTTTTTTTTATTTGTCTTTTGTAAAACTGAAACATGGCTCTTAAAAGCCATAACTCCACAAATACGTTGTAACTTGACTGATAATATGGGAGAAGCCAGCATATCAATGTGACACAAATTGAAAATATTTTAAAATTAATAATTGCAAGATGGTTTATTAGCTATTAGCCCTAGCATAAAAATAAATATACATTTTTGTATCATATAACTCTCTATCATCTTTATTCACTGCTGAATCTTCGTTTGTATGCACAGCAAACCATGCTTAATCTTTGGTCAGGTGATTGGCAGGAATGATGAGGTCAGAGGTCATCGTGGTTGCCCATGTGCTTGTTAAATTTTGCTCATTTTAACAAAGAACAAAGGATGTCGAGTGAAATGCTGACGAACCCACATTAATAATTACAAGAATTGCTCATCTTCTTGTAAACAGAATGAATGAGGTTCATTAGAATTTACGTGATTAAAAATGTTTTACGGAGCCGAAGAGAGGCAGAAGAAATAGTCCCTCGGTGTAAACAGAACAGGGAGAAGTGTCCACCGGCAAATCTCTGTCCAATTAAGATGCAAATATAGGCTCCAAACTGGGGACATATTCACTGACTCAAATGGGTACGGAGACACTGATCGATTAAAAAATTAAATTAAAATCCAGCAGGCATGAATAAACAAAGAGCGAGCTTTGGAAATTGCTCCCCCGGTCCATGGGGCAAGTAACAGGCTGGGCTAAAAATAGAAACACTTTTCCTCTTAGACAAAGCCAGCCAATCTCATTTGAAAATCAAACAGTCCCTGCAGAGCCTAATTGGGGATGGAAATAGGTGGAAAGAATGGGGATGAAGGATGAGGGAGGGTGTTGGGGTCTTGGCTATTCAAAGGCTCAAAGATATAACACTATACACTGTTAAAAGATAGCTGCAGATGTATTTAAAGTGCACCAGACACAACAGAAAATACATTTTTTACATAAACACTCTGAGATGCTGCACTCAGACAAAAAAGAGCACTACAGTTTGAAGCACAGAGCAAGAGAGAGCACGAAAGAGGCACCGGCCACTTGTAGTCACGACACTGCACAACAGAGTCACAAATATTGGGCCACACCACCAACACCACCACCAGCAGCAGCACTGCCACGGTACAAATACACTACATTTCCCAACACACCTGTGGAGATGCTTCAGTAAGTAATTAAAGTAAGTATTCTTACTTACTTTAGTTTCTTTGAAATCAAAGATCTGATTGAATTTCCATCAATGACTCTGAAATGTGTCCCGTCATTGACGTCTGCTGTTGATATCAGTGGAAGAGAGAGGAAAGTAGGGAGTGATATAGGAAGGGGCACCCACAGGGGCGGCCATGTTGGTTCCAAGCTCCTCCTCCTCCTTCGCCTGCTCTAGAGTGAAGTTGTTTGTTAAGTCAGAGTTTCATTTACAAAGTCCATTGCTGTTTATGGCAATTTGAAAAGATAATTAAACATGTTTTCTTCGAGGGTGTCAGATGATTCTTTGGCCTGCAAGCAGTGCAGAAACCAAGTGATGGAAGAAGCAGAGTGGAGATTTTATCAAGCAAACAGATCTCAGAGGCTGCCCTGGAGGTAAAAACATGTCCGTTTGTTATGTTAAACCAAGGTTCAACTTAACAAAGAGCATTTGACATGTAAGATGTGTAACTGTAAGTTCTGTGGTTTCAGTTTGTGAGGCTCTTGTGTTTTTCATATTCGGTCTAATGAAAGCACAACTTCTTCACCCTGAAGTCCTCCTAAACTCCTTTGTTCACAGGCTACCGAGGTGCCATGAAAAATGTTCCTTCTTCCCATTAAAGGTTAAAAACTACCTGATTTCCATTTGGCCCATATCCCTTTCAAGGTCTTCTCCGGGTGCATCTATGGACTGCTGCCAGCACTGCTAATAATTTTTAGAGATCTCCTTGAAAGTCTTGCTCTGACCACCCTCACAAGTGGTTCTTACCTTGGGGTTCTTTCTATAACATCTGAGGATATTTATCTTACAATATAAAGCACTTTACATGACTATTGTTGCTATATATGAAAAAATGAAAGTAAATTGAACTGAATTTTGGTTAAGATGGAAACACATCAGACACGTGGGGCAGGTTTTCATTACGTCAATGTAATGAAAACACTCCTTTCTGAACCATGAATGGGCAGGAAATGGGATGTACCACAGTTTTTGGTTGTTTGATGCTAATCGTCTTAGAACTTTTCAGGATAACTCTGATCCCGGTTGATGAGCACGCTTCTGTTTTTTCTAACTTGATGGACGATTTTTGAGGAGCTTGGACATCATGAGCTCATCTACTGATATTTGATGTTTGGACCCTTAACATGGAAGCCGGGTTGATGCTTGGTCTGTGTGTTTGAGGTCTGTGGTAAAACTGCAGATGCACACATGCAGACGGTCAGAGCGTGACTTCCATCAAGCAATCCCAAAATTAAGCTGTGCCGTTGACATGTTCACAGGGAGACATCCTTAAAAGGAAGACTGACCAAATCTAAATGCGCTCAAATATTATAGTTATTTGGATTTTGGATAGTAAGCCAACTGTTCTTCTTTGGTGTTGGTGTTGTTTACAAAAAGCTTTAATAATCACAGGTTGATGGGGGCATATGCTAACTACCACTGATGGTTCAGGAGGGGTTGTCTACACTGTATTAGGACGTAAGAAATTATTTACTGTTCAGAAGTTCTTTGATCAGTCAAACGACTCTTTTCACTGCATTTTTGCATTTGTTGTCAAATTGCATGGGCAGAGCTTTTCCAGATTTTATTTCCAGACTACTCTTTCTATTTTGTAGTTTATTATAACTGAAAGGTCAGCCTGCACCTTCTGTCTAAACCAGTGTGGCTGCCACCGCTTTATCACCCTCTGAGAAAAGTTTGCAGAAGGGAAAAAAAAAACCCACTCTGCAAAGAGGAATGAATGGTTTGGTTGCCTTAAATAAAGGGCAACACAAAGATTTAAAGTTAAGTCAAAGTAATTACCAATTAGAAGAGAAAAATGACAAGAGATTACACAGTCCATTTAGCCTCATTTATACTGGTGATTCCCATTAAACCAAACCACACACTGATCATTTGGCTGCTGCACTAATGTGTCACCAACCAATCATCTGAATAACACGCAAGAAGAAACCAAAAATTATCTTTTGCACAGCAGGGAAAGGAGATGCAGCCCCTGCCAGAGCTCAACAACAACTTCACTCTTGATCCACCGTGGAGCATGTGGAGGCAACATGGGGGCTGTTTTACCATCTAGCAGCACAGACACACACCTGACACACCTGACAGAGAGGACTTAGCCAGGGCACCGATCCCATAGGTGTTGGTGGGCTTCCTCTTGAGACGAGGCAGAATGGAAGTAGTGTCCTCCATGGACAACTAAAGAGAGAGGAGAGGTAAATGTGGTATTGGTGCAGCACAGGGGTGGACAGAAGGAGGAGGAGAGATAATAGAACCAGAACAGGTGAGAGAGATAAATGCAAGAAAGGAAAAAAAAAGGGAATAAAAGAAATTGAGGTGAAGAGGGCAGACGATACAAGACTCAGAAAACAGTCTGATGGAGTGAGAAAGAGAAGAGAGGTTGTAGCAGAGGAGATAAGATAGAAGGGTTAATTATTTGAGCACTTTGTAAATGGCTTACAGGGATCGTTGAAGAGAAGAGAATTATTGATATTCTGTGTCTCAAAGGAAAAATTAATGATAAAGTGTTGATTTAAAACCAAATTAAAAGGGTAGCAGTCTATTGTGAGCTCAGCAGCTATTATTTGACATAAAACCATCCTGAAAAATGTGATATTGAACAGATATTGAAGGCAGAGTGTTGTCGCATTACAAAGATTACCTGTAGCGCATTTTGCTGTGACTCCATTGTTGGATATTACTCACTGTCTCGTCTATCACCGTGAATGTTACCAACCCAAATATGCTCAGCTGTTTCTGCATTTTACCAGGAAAACGTTGGAGGCTTGTTGTGAATACATGAAGTCGTGAGACTGACACCAACAACCGCTCCTCAATTTACAAAATCAGGTCATACAATTAGTGTCAAACACCACTCTGTTGGATATCAGATGCCGTATATGTCGTATCGTATCTACAGAAATCCTGAACACTGAGCAGTAACCTTTTTTCAGGTTTAAAACTCTGTGAGAGAGTGAGTTGCACGTTTTGTAAGTCGAGGAATGGTGGTTTGTGTTTTTTGGGAGCTTTGCATTTTGCATTTGTTTTGTTTTCATAAACTTTATATCTACGCTTTCTGGGTGTAACCAGACCCGATCCTTACTAAACCTTTGGTTTTCTCAAGCTGCAACAGTGCTTGTGTTTTTTTTTCACCCAGCAAAGACTACATGTTAAAGATGGCGTCTAGCTCAACTGCTACAATGGCACGCTCTCAAATCATTGGTTAAAGGTGTGGTAAGATTCAGCCAGGCACTGAGTGGTTCTTGGGGGCCTGGAGCCCTGGGACCCTGATCTCTGCTCGCACCGGCCTCTCGCGGCTTCGACTGCCCTTTGCCTCCGGTCCTTTGGGAGTCCCACACCTTAGCCGTGGGTGCCCCACTTAAGGCCTCACTCCTTCTCCTGCTGGGATGGGCGTGCAGATTTCACCAGGATGTGTGGCCTTGGGTCTTCAGTATTCGTGGCTGCCAATGGCCCGGTTCTCCCAGATCCATCTCTGTCTTTCTCTGACTCCTTAGGGGCTGTTATTACGACTTCCCACCCTCATTTTTAAGTGCATTTCATCACAGAGACACACACTCTCTCTTTCACCCTCTCACACACACACACACACACACATTTTTTTTCTCTTGCCTGTCCTCCCTTAAACATCGTCATACTGTATACCAAATATAATAGAAATAACACGAATAGAAATGATGAAATAAACAGATAAACCCTGAACAAGAGGAGCCTTGTACACAACAGTTCATTCAGCTCATTATTCTGCCCCACAGGACGGGATTTGTTTTTCCTCCTTTGTGCCATATAGCCCACATTCACACTTACAAGCCGCATCTTAAGATTTCTCCAGTATTTAGTCAATAAAATAATGTGTAGAAATAATAATATGTTGATTTCAAGCTATGATCATTCAATGTTTCTTTTGACATTTATTGACAGGAGAGTAGAGCACGCAGGGAAGCAAAGAGAGAGCGAACAGGAAAGAGCAGACTCAAACCGAGGCCCCTGCAGTAACCTTTTCATCTGTGGGTGTTCTTGACTCAACCCTCACGTATCTTTGTGTTCTGATATAAGAGGAAATCACATTGTTGGCGCTATATTTTTACGCTGATTTGAGATTTGTCTCAGGGATGTAAACTACAAGTTTATTTAATCAGGAAGTGAAATTATTTAGATTAGGAATCCTGAGCCGTGATAGGCCGAATTAAACGGGCTTATTTGAAAAAAACCCCCACAAGAACGGAGGAGAACATCCAAAATTCACAGAGAAATCAGCTGTAGTATTGTTAACATCCAAAACATCCCCAAACCTTGTCACCACCGCCACTGTTATAGGAACTTTCTGCTGAACTGCCAATCAAAAGATGTGCAGACAACCCAGCTTAGCCAAGACCAGAACAATTGACATGGATAACTACCAGCACAAACAAAAGATGCATGTTTGGTTTTCGGAGTAAACGGTCCATTAAAGTGAGATGTTTTGTCTTTTATGAATCAACCAGAAGGTCCCCAAAGGAGAATAATTTAAAGTGAAATTTCAAACATAAGTCAACAACAACATACTAATAATGAGAACCTAGATGCTGTTCCTCTCCTTTACACTTAAATAGCTGAATGTTGAACAGTTTTCAAAGCTATAGTTATTCCATAAAAACACTCATGTGTACAGTAAACTTGTGTTACTTCCCGGCAGCAGAGCTCCTGGCAAACAAAGCCAAAAATTAATGAACTCAGAGACTGAGCCCGGCTCTTAATGAGGCCCTCCCAGCGGCTAATTACAGTAAGAAATAATAGGGAAGCACATGGACTCTGTTACACGGGAGGATTTTGTGAGAGATATGATGTAATATTTTGAGTTAAGGTGTATGACTCACAATAAAAAGGCAAACTGATATGATCTGGTCCCTCTGTGGTGTGCAAGTGGAGCATCATCCACACGCTCCTACTTTAAACTGCCTGCATACACCAGTAACATTATATGGTGTTGTTGCTGGGCAGCCAGAGAGTCAACAGGCATACAGATGAAACTATTACAGCAATCTTCTTCCATTAGTCGTGTATCTGCTTGACTCTGTTTCTCCTCAAATATAATAAACCACAGGTGGACGCCTATTTTGCAACTAAAACCATTGTTCTCCATTAAAATCCTCCTCCAGTCCTTCCAGCAAAGCACAGCCATAGCTAAACCAATATGGCAGAGAAGTGTTTTAATGTGCATTAATCAGCATTTGGTTTTATTTGTAAGGTTAAAAGGGTCACATATTCATATTCATATGCTACATAACTTTGCCGCCCCCTTTCGCTTATGGTTTTTCATTCACTGCATTGTTCAGGCTCACAGCAGGCAACCTCAGCTGCTCTCTACTGCTTTGATTAAACCACTGCAATCACTCCACTCTGTACTGCCAAACAACAGATTGGAGCTGATGGAATATTGAAGAGTGTATGGAGCCAGGATAGGAGCTTAAAGGATCCCGAACTTTAAGATGTATGAACTGACGTTCTTTGCTAACAGCAGAAACAACTTTCTAAAGCAGTAATATGCAAAAGACCCTAGCCTCATTAGCCTGTTTCATGAGCTCTTAATATGCCTTCATATGATCTTAAAATCACTCTACACTAACATTCAGAATGTGGTTTCCTATTAATATGCCATAAACCAGAACAGAGTTCACACAAACACAAACTTTCGTCTTTTTGGAGAGTTTTAAAATGTACTTAAAACAAAATGTACTCTGAAGTAGCTGAATAATGTTTCCCAATTTCCAAATAGCTGAACATTGAAGCTTTCATGCAATGGTGTGTACTCCCTTCATCCTTATTGGTGAAGCTGACAGATGAGAATGTGTGACGGATGTGTTCCTTAGACCTGAGATTATGATGCATTTTTCCCTCATCAGTTTGGCAGCACTGGTGTTTTCCTACTGTATTTAGTTTGTGTTCTTCTTTAAAGGGAGTAGTACACTCCAGTCACCCAGTTCTTAAAAGAAATATAGTCGAGTTTCAGTATAAAGCTCCTTTGCTCTCAGCTAAACAGATTAATTGGTTTTCGCTCTGCAAAGTTGTCTTCATGTATGCAAGTATGATCCGTTAGCATTCTCCCAATAAACTCAAGTGAAGTAACACAATGTGCCACTGGGACTCAGGATGTTGGGTACTGAAAATATGTATGCCTACATATATACACTGTGATATAAAAGTATTTACTGTGTATTTTACATTTTTGTACTGTTCATTTTTGTACATATGCATAGTTAGATTGTTAAAATACACACATGTATCATAATTTCACAGATATTTGTCCGTTATTTGAAAGATTGAACTGTTAAATTCAAATGTAATGCTATGGAAATATATATATATAAATGATTCGTATAAACTTTTTTTAAATCAAATAATAATAATTATTATTATTGTTATTTAGGGCGATCGTGGCTCAAGAGTTGGCAGTTCGCCTTGTAATCAGAAGGTTGCCTGTTCGAGCCCCGGCTCGGACACTCTCGGTCCGTGTGTCCTTGGGCAAGACACTTCACCTAAAGTGCTTTGAGGGTCTCAAAAAGCGCGATATGAATGCAATCCATTATTATTTAAAGCAACTGTTAACTGTATATTTCTGTACATTTAAGTATTATTATTCATATTGCCGCATTCATTGACCTTGTTTATAAGTAATTTCATTGTTTAATCACATTAAAATGTTCCTAATTTAATGTTTAAAAGCACTTGAAAAAGGCAAAATCCCATGTAAAATTAGGGCAACAAACTGTATTGTCATTACTGAAAATAACCATATTTTCATGAGAAAGTTATTTTCTGTTATTTTCTGGTATTATTTTGGCGCCACAGCTGCCGGAATATTACTTTTCTTAGGATTTTTTTTTTACGGTGTGTAAGTTACTTGCACAATCATGTGATTCCTAATTAATGATCCCATTAATCGTTGCTTGTACTCCTCTCATGCAGCAGGGACTCCCACTACTCTTTTCATTTAGTTGGAGCTAAGTCACTGTTCTACAAAGGGTTTACACATTTGTATGCAGCCTTCAGTTTTTTATCGGTCTGAAACAGCCATAAATTTTGCAGCGATGAAATTCATTAGCCCCATAATGATTTATGTATTTGTTTGCTATATATCTACATATATGAAAAAGTCTAAATGACTGCCATTAACATTTGCAACATTTAAGATCAATTAACACTTACATGGAGGAAGTTTAAAAAAGAAAACACAGGCATTTCTTAGTGACTCCAAACTTTTAACAAGTAACTTTCAAATAACTGGTGCTGTTGCAAAAAGCTGTTTTTATTATTCCCTACATCACTTTACTAAAGTACCACACCAGTTTATCACTTTAAATAACAGTAAACAAAAACCTCCTTTGTCGGCTGTGTTGCCGATTCATCCAGGATTCTTACTCCCATCTTAAAATCAGTCGGTGCTTTACATCAGAAATGTCTCTGGACCGTTGTTGCATAAAACCCAAAATATGTCTACGCAAGATTATTTTCCTCCAGTCAGCTCCAAGCTGAACAAATGCACATGGTGCAAACAAATTCTGCTGAAGGTACATAAACAGTTGATCCACCTTATCATCCATTGCTTTCAGTTAAAAAAGAAAAAATGACTTGTGCAAAGGCTTCAGCTGTGCATAAGATAAGCTTATTACAGCCTGTTATCTGTGACTCTGTATATATATATGCAGTATATAAGATAAGATAAGATAAGATAAGATAAGATAAGATAAGATAAGATAGAACTTTATTAATCCCTCGGGTGGGTTCCTCTGGGAAATTCGATTTCCAAAAAGCACAGCAACGACCGAAGTTACAGTTACAGAATTGTTATATATATATATATATATATATATATATATATACACACACACACACACACACACATATATAAATACAGAGACAAATATAAATAAAATATACAAAGGGGATAAATAGAATAAATAGGAATAAAAAATAAAAATACAAGTGAATTGCACATTTCAAGTATTGAGTCTATTGCACTGTTGACTATTTACAAAAAGTATTGCACAAGGTATTGTACAGTGAGGTGAAGAGGCACTACAGCTTAGTTGTTGTTCCCCCTCCTTTGTCCTGCTGTTTCCCCTCCCTCTCCCCTCCAGAGAGGAGTTAAACAGTTTGATGGCGTGTGGGACAAAGGAGTTTTTAAGTTTTTAAGTCTGTTAGTTCTTGTCTTGGGGAGAAGCAACCTGGGAGAAGCAACCTGTCACTGAACAGACTCTTCTGATTGTTTACAGTACAGTAGATTAGCAGAGAGCTAAGAGTGGAGACGGATGGGGGAGTTTACTGGGAGGGAAATAAAAACTAGGGGATAAGAGAGAGGCAGTGGGAGTGAGAGATAAGAAAGTAAGAAAGAGTGGCAGGAAAAGGTGGAAGGATAAACGAGTGGGATGTCAACTTATGTACTCCAAGTCAAAGCTCAGGTAGTCGGTTAAGTGATGGAAAGGGAATTGACAGGTAGAGGAGATTTGAGGAGAGAAAGGAGATTTAAACAAGGAGACTTACATTGATTCCTTCCCAGGAAAACTCGGCACGGCCATGCTGGGGAAGGAGGGAGAGAAGGGCGGAGGAAAGACGGAGGACAGAGGGGGGAGAAAAGTACAAGAAGGTGTAGCAAAGGAGGGAAGAGAAAAAGGCAGATTAAAAGAGGAGGATGTCAGATATAAAAAGTGCTATTAATTCTGAATTTGAATATTTACATTTTGGATGTGAGGCTTTCGTATTTCATTTTTAAATGCACCAAATTATATATGTTTGTTGCTCTTGTAAAATGAAGATTCACATTTATTTTGAAGGTCAGAAAGGACTAAAGCTCAAAAGGTCATTTTAGTTTTTTATTTTCTGGATGTCAGGACCATATGTGGTTGGACTCTGGCTATATTTCTAGAGAACTGGAAGGTTGCTGAGTGCAAATGTAATCTTTGAATGTGAATTTGTGTTAAATGGGAATTTTTGTCTACATAGACAGTAACACATAGGTGATTTTCTTTGATTCATCACAGTTTATTGCTGTAATACCACAAACAGATTGGATGTAATTGCCAACTTGACTCTATTAAAATGCCAGCTGATCTTCATCTTCATCTCATGGCAACATTTGTAGCGGATTTTAGTGATAGTGTTGCTCGACAATCTCATTTTGCAGCAAAAAGATAAATAAATAGCTGAAGTGAGATAACTGTATCTTATTGGATACAACAGATATTGACAAAGTTTAACTTTAATATCTGAATTTGCTTTCAAGATCAGATTCCTGTTAACCTCAAATCCACGACGAACTGTTGCAGATTAATATTTTCCTTAAACCAGTCTGCTCGGTCCGGACTGTGTTTGTGAAACATACGCTGGAACCCACAAACTGAACTACATGGCTCTTTATGTGAGTCATACAGTGTATGTGTGAACATTACTACAACAGTCTAATCTCACAAGACTTAAAAGGCTTTATTTTAATCAGCTGAGTCAGACTTTAGAGAGGAACAAGTAGACGAGCGGGAGGAGAAAGTGCAATCGCGTGTGAGTGTGGCGCTGTGAATGCGATCAGCTGCACTCGCCCTCTTCACTTATACACGCTGCATTGAATGTTTAGGTAACCAATGGAACCCACCGAGGAGTGACACTGTTGCTGGGGGCAACAGCAAATCTGATGGGTGGCCAGACCAAAGTGCCATGTCCTCACATGCACACACACGGATGCAATCATGCACATTCATCACACTGTACAGCAGACACAAAGAGTGAAAGAGGAACACGTTGAAACTGTGGTTGCTCCGGAGGATTCAAGTCGACAGCTGTCAAAAGGATTTTTTTCTTTTCCTTTTTTTTATTTGTTTTTACGTCAGACTCTTTGTCACGGTGCCCTGAAGAGTTTCTCCACTGGCACTCCGAGCTTGTTATCGCAGTTGTACCGTTCAAAGCCACATATCAGACCGCAGGAGAGGTGAAACGGAAAATGCCCTAAACTTTATGTCAAAGTAAATGCCAAACTTTATCTTCTGCTCCCCACACTGCAGCCGCCGCTGCATCAACACAGGTTTTTAACATTTACATTAAACATAAACTAGAATTTATATGATTCATGGAAAGAGTAGCTGGTTATGCTGCACACTGATCCTTGTATTATTTTCACACAGCACAGAAATTTTACACGTAGATGTTCACAGAGTTTTTAAATATAGATATTTGAAATGTAAATATGTATCCTCATCATCTAGATCATCCAGGTACTCTGACAATTGGGTCTATAATGATCTACTAATGGCATCTGATGCAGGAAATTGTTCCGTGATCATTTTGCTAGATCTTAGCGCAGCCTTCGATACCATCGACCACAAAATCCTACTCAACAGGCTGAAGGTTCTGGCTGGTGTATCTGGCACTGCCTTAGACTGGTTTTCTTCCTACTTATCAGACAGGACTTTTTCTGTTAGGACTGATAGGTTCTCCTCTAACACTGCTGCCCTAACCTGCGGGGTTCCACAGGGTTCAGTTTTGGGTCCATTATTATTTTCTTTTTATATGCTTCCTTTAGCTGGCATTATTCAGTCTTTTAGTGACCTGTCCTATCATTTCTATGCCGATGACATTCAGCTGTATATGTCCTTTAAGCCTCATCAGCTGTCCACCCTAGTCCAGGCTTTAACTCAAATCTCTGATTGGCTTTCTAACAGTTACCTTGTTTTAAACATGAATAAGACAGAGACCATGATCATAGCTCCTCCTGATCTATATTCTAAAATCAGTCAGGTTCTTGCCCCTTTCTGTTCTTCTGCTAAATAAATATTCAAAGTCTTGGAGTAATATTTGACTCTTCTCTGGGCCTTGACTCACACGTGAAATCTCTGTCTCGTTCCTGTTTCTTTCATTTAAGGAACATTTCTAAACTGCGACATATGGTCTCCTTAGCTGAACTGGAAAAAATTGTCCATGCATTTGTGTCATCGCGTTTAGATTATTGTAATTCCCTGTTTACCAGCTTGGATAAATCATCTCTTTCTCGCCTCCAAGCTATACAAAACGCAGCAGACAAAACAAACTACAAAACTAACTCGCTCTAGCAAGCGAACTCACATCACTCCTATTTTATGTTCTTTACATTGGCTCCCAATAGATTTTAGAATTCGTTTTAAAATTATTGTTTTAATGTACAGAGCACTAAATGCATACATTTGACTGCTCAGTACTCGTGTAATAATGTAACAACAACACATGTTTTAGGATATTTTGCATCATTTGAAAGTCCTATTAAACACCATCTTACTACTTACATGAATAAATTGTGCTGCCTCTCCTCTAATTTCAGTGGAATTAGTGCTCCATACCAATCAAGGATAGACTACACTCATCATGGAACTTAACATCTTAAAATCAGCCAAGTCATTGATTACAAAAAACAGGATGGTCATTAACCTGGATAAGTCGTTTAAGAGGTTAACTACACGCCTGTAAGCTTCCTGACTGTATCTTTGATAGTTATGACGTTGTTGTCTTGACAATATCTGTCAACAGAAATTAACATAGCCACCATCTGCGGTAGTTCTCGCTGCAGTAGTTGTCAACAGGATTGTATTCTGCCACAGCGAGACACAGACAGACTCACAAGGTGAAAACGATACCCCCCATCCTGCCAGTGTCAGTAATATGGCTGGTGGACACTCATATTTGAAGATGGCAATAAAAAGGAATAAAAATGGAAAGCAGTGCACCAGCGGTAATAAAATATTAAAGCGCCCGGCCTCTACTTTATTCATGCTTTAATCAGCAGCTGCTGCGCACAGAAACTCTTTAGCTCTACATCTCCATGAATGAGTGTGAATGTGACTCTCACTTGGTTTTAAGCCCTTACTGCTCTGATTAACATTTTTCATCTGGTGTCAAATACTGACGACGGTTAGCAAATTGAAACCACGGGCGAGCAGAAACAGAATTACTACTGGCTCCTTTCACTTCCTCAGCAGATCTATATTCACATCAGATGTTTATTTTCATGACAGGAGAATGAGGAATAAGAATAATCCTTTTCTAACAAAGCAGCTTCTGAGACGGCAGAGGGATTTAACAAAGACGGTCGTGTTAGCGGGTGATTCATTCAGATGCAAGCACACCTTGCTCAGTGTTAGATGTGAGCAATAAATATGCTAATAAGTTACATTTGTTAACCTTCCCGTTGATTAGAAACTCATTTTCCTGGACAAACATGTTAGTTTGGGGTGTTAATCACTAAAACTTTGCGTAAAGCCAACACAGCTGACAGATTACACCGATCTAATTGAATAATGCTTCGTTTAATCTCAAATGCTAATGAACGCGCTCGGCAGTGCGTCGCTCACAGAGCCAAGGCAACAAAGAAGGTATCATATCGCTTTAATCACTGTGTTAGTGTATTAGAGTATTAGCCAGATGAGAATATACACGAAAACAGCAAAATATCTGCGGTTTCTGTTTAGGAAATATTCGGTTAATAGTTGATTCAGTGATGGGACGCGCTGATCCAACTGACTCTACCTCTCCATGCTGAATACTAACCTGACATCACTTTCACTCTCTGAGACTGAAAATCTTATTATTTCATAACCTTGTAAAATAAAATGTAGCAGAAAGTGAAGCAAATAGATGGGCTTCATAATCAGTTTATAGTCAAAGACAGTTGAACATCTGCTGGACTCACAACTCAACTAAATGTCATACACTAAACAGAAATAAATTTAAAAAAACCTGTCATCTGGTATTTTACACCTGTGTCGTTTTTACATGGATTCCAGCTAAATGATCACTTTGAGTATAAGTATCATTATTTTGGTCTTTTCAGTATCTTATCAGTATTTTTAGTCTTTTTAACCATATCTCGACACAAACAGTACTAGTGACTGACTGACCCAGTTTAGCCCCCAAAATAATGTTAGTGGACATAATGAATAAGTCTTTATTTAATCTCAAACAGTAATAAACACACTCAGCAACAAGAAGCTTACAAATTCAAGGCAAAGAAGAAGATATCGTCTAATTGTAATCTTAATAAATGTATGACTAACACTCATGAGAGAATACATTCAACAGCAGCATGAACCGCTTCTGTTTTAGGAAATGTTTTGTTAGCGGCTAATGTATTCAGTGTTAAAGGCCCATTGAGTCACTTATGACCTCTGTCAGCTTCTGTTTGCGTCTGTAAAATTATGATATTATTTTATGCCATGTTAGACCCCGAAATAAAGATTGTGAATTATTATGTAGTTTAAGTTGGCATTATTCTCCTGAATTAGAAGAAGGTGATAATTATTGCAGTATTTAAACTGATTTGCATTGCATTAGACTGCTGATTTATTGTGAATGAATGATATTGTTTATGATGCATTATACTGTTGAGTTATAAGGAATACTGTTCGCAGAAAGTCATCGCCTTATTTGTCTGATTAGAAGAGAATAGAACATGCTGGAGTTTTCTGCCCCATCTCAGCACGAGCAGATAAACAGGGAGCCAAGGTCGTAGCTTAGGCGCCGTGTGAGAGAAAGAATGTGAATGTTTAGGCTTTTATGATAAGATGGGAGAACCAGAGGCTATAAGAGTTTGAGCAATGCTCCACCATTTTGAGATTTGAGGCTGTCTGCATCAGTGTCCATCTCCCACGTGTGTGATCATTAAATCATCGTTTGACTCAACCCGACCGGACCAGTGTTGTTATTGTGGTTTTTCTCTTGTCTCCATCCCCAATATTTTGAACCTTAACACGTCCTGCAGGAAATCATGCAACTGTGAAAAAAGCCATCTCCTCTTTAACTGAAGCACATGCCCATATTAGTACAACAATGCAAACTCAAGCTATAAGACTTTGCACCCACGTTGATAATTCACAATTATCTGTCCTCTAAGCTTAAAGCCAATCAGCGATTCATAGATGCTTTCAGTATTTACGCTTTTATAACTTTCTTTATCCTTTAATGTGCTATTTGCTGGTACTCGTAACTCCTAAAAATGAGAGCCGGGCTTATCTTTAGCCTAAACTGCTGGTTAATCTTTGAGCATCCTGCTCCAGATCTCCTCCCCGCAGCGCTAAACACACTTAGTTATTCTTCCTGAATCACAGTTCATTTGTAAAATTATTATTTCCCATCCTGCTTCTGCTCTCTGTAGACTACATCTGGGTTCTTATGGGACAATTATACCTAGTGCAAACAGCTCCGTACCGTTTATACCAGCTATGAGGGCACGAGTACTCGCTGAGTATTGAACTGAATACTAGTTGTCACCACGCAGACAAAACCTCTACATCAGTACACACACATATGAGGTGTAACTGGTTCTTTACACTCAGTGAGACCTACTGACCGTAGGACCAGCTGACAAATATCTGCTAAGAAAATGTTTACGCTCATCTTTTATTGGTTTGGGGTGGAGCCTTACTCGCGGATAAGGAAGATATGGCTTTTCAAAACTGAGAAACCCAAAGTTACCCCTCAGATCTGCAGTGTAGCGTGTTAATAAAAAAATTAATGAAGCTCTTTTCAAGAGGTCAGACAGGAAGAAAGAAATACAACAAGTCTTATTCTCAAATTCTGGGCCTTTGAATAAGTTACTGCTTTCACAATAAGGTTATTAGTTAGAAATCACCGGTCTTCAGTATTTGCCAAACAATTCTAGGCATCTACACCAATGAGCAACACCAACAAAGTACTGAGTGGTGATGTGACCACACTGTTTATCTTGTGATAAAGTTGTGTTCTGCCTGCAAATGTAGGTCCTGGAAATACTGTGTAGGTTACTTTGACAGTCCAGCCCTTCCTCTCCAATTCCAGCCGATTGCCAAAGCAGGAAAAACAGCTGAGAAATGGCTCAGAGAACATGACCTTATCGTGGTTAGGGAGTTTGGAGCCTTGTTTGTAAAGTCTTTATCTTACACTTTAGTTACTTGTACTCGTGTTCTTTCAGAGTTTTTCTTAATCAGCCAGTTTCTTATCTGCACCTCGGCCTATATTCTCCCAAATTTCCCTTTGTTCTCTGGTGCATCGTGTGTTTCCCAGCTGTCAACCTTTAATTACTTATAAATAGAGCAGGGCGATATGACCAAAAATATTTATCACGATATACATTTAAAAATTTGCGATAACGATATAACTGACAATATAATTGACACCAGACAAAATACTTTACAACTCCACAACTTTATTAGTGCAAAAAAAACCCATCAATGTATTTTCACTTAAACAAGCAGCTGTTTTTTATGTGCATTAAAGTTATATAAAAATGTAACAGTGCAAATTCCTTGCTGACAGTTTAACCAAAAGGCATTTCAGTGGAAACTGGCCGACACATCCTCAGCATAACCATGTATAATATGCACAAAACTTAAAAAGAGGTTATACACACACAATACGGTAATATTATGTTTAAGCGCAGTATGTATCACTCCGCCTACGATAGCCGTAATGCTCCGACAATCCATCAAGCGGTGCGGCTTCGTAGCTCAGCAAAGTCGTACTGAAACATTTGACAGATTTTCGAGCGCCGTGCACATAAAATCGTTTCCAGGTCAGTAAACACAACCAGAGTTCATACATAAGGCACACGGGATTATAAGGGGCTCTGTCGACTTTCAGAAAAATCAAAGGATTGATTTTAAGTGCGCCGTATTTTCCAAACAATACGGTAATAACGACAGCCCGCTAGCATGCGCTACCAAAAATAGTGCTTTGTTGTGTATCTGACGGACGAAAGCTAAACCAGTTCCACACCAGTGAAGCTGCAGCATTTTTACAAACCAGTTTTGGTTCATCCGTTTCATTTTACGAAGCTTACTGGAAAAACGACTTAAACTTGTTGGTTAAATCTTTGACTTTAGTTAAAAAGAAAAAGGCTGCTTTTTTTGTTTCCTTTATGGGAGATTTTGATTTAGTGAGTTAATAACCTGTTAAATTATGTGACCCCATCTTTATATTTTATTTTCACTATGTATGAAAGTTGCTAATATGTAAGAAATATCTGTTCTCTGAATCTGTAATATATGGTGCATTTTGTTTGTATGTTTATATTACTAATAAAAAAATAAAATAAAAAAAGTTTCATTTTATGATCCGCTTTCGCTCTTCTCATTCTGCGTCGCCGCAATGTGCGTATGTAAACAAAGGCACTGCGCATGCGCTTTTTACCCATATTCTATCGCGATATTTCATTTTCCTATCGTTGCCCAAAATTACACCGGTATTACCGTGAACGGTATGATATAGCCCAGCCCTACTTATAAACCTGTTTTTCTTTATTAACCTCACGACTTCCATCTTCCTGATTGCCTGACTCTTTTTGCTTCGTCATTTTGACCGAAAGTTTTGGACTTTGTTGACTTTTTACTTCAGGCATCTGCATGTACGGCCTCTTCTCCGTACATTCCCAAACAGGAGGATCCTCTGAATCTAATTCTGGTGTCTCGACATCAGAAAGCACAGAACAGTCCTGGAGGCCGCAGCCTCACCTGTACCATCATAGTCAGGTGGTGTTAGGGATGTAGTTTTCTGATCTAAAGGCATGTTGTACTTGTAGGCAGAGGAGTCCTGTGCACTGACTGCTAATGTCAGCATAGCTTAACTTATATGCTGACTTGGCATAGTTGCAATTGTCACACCATGACCATCTGCATTTAGTGTGATGACGTGCTGACATTTGCTAATTAACACTAAACACAATGTTTGATGGTGCTAGATGAGTTTTCATCTTGAGGAGGGCATTTAACTTTATTTTATAACAATCTATCCAGTTGTTGTTAAGACATTTCACTCAAATTTGAATACGGCTGATGTTTAAATCTATGCAACAACTGGTTCACTTTCAGTCTGAATGTCTCACATGTAACAGAAGAAAGCAGGAGCCTTGAAATCTTAAAGTATTAGCCTCTGAATTATTCAAGGTTCAAGGTCGGACAATCTAATTAATAACTGTGAGTATAAGTTTGAACTATAAATTTACAATAATCAAAGTCACAGATACATGTGTTAGAAAATACTCTGGTAAAAGCTGAAGTACTGACTTACATTAAAGTGAAAAAGTTCAGACATATACTCAAAGTACAAAAGTAAACGGCAGTTCTTTGGAGGTCACTTCTACCAGCTATTTGTGTGCGAGGCTAACTGAACCTCATGTTGTATAAATAGAATAATACATCTTTCTCCATCTCTGAGAGTGAACTGTGCACTGACCTTTCATTTGTCTCCCTGGGAAATACAGAAACTGCACAGAAACAGTTTGTGTGTTTGCTGATATCTGCTGGAAAGTTGCCTTTTTAATTACCTGCCACTTAGAAAATGTTACTACATTTACACTTGCCGAAGCACCGCAACCAAAACTGATTGACATCTACACCTTGGCCTGCGTATAGTGGCCCGAGTGTAGTGCAATAAATGATGCATAAATGATATGTTTGTGGCCTCTTTCATTTTACATCAGTAGCATTGATAACGGAGTATAATATCATTCTTTCCAACTGCTTTGACATAATTAATAACTCCGCTCAGATGTGTTGAACCTAAAGTAATGAAGCTGTTTTGAAGAGAAATATTTTGATATTTGTGCTCAAATGTAGGGAGTACAAGTTAAAGAAAAACAGTTATCCTTCTTTCTTTCTTTTACTGCCCTTTGAACTTCTCAGCTATTAACGATTTGCCTTTTCTCATTTAACTTGATCCATGACTCACTATGATGCTTTTACTTGGGAGGGACAGAAAAAATATTTTAAATAATACAGTTGAGGATGTAATTAAAACTTTGGATGGCATTTGGGTTAAAGGGGTTAAAGCAGCTCAGTGGGTGCATAACAGTGAGTCACAAACAGAACCTAATGGTGCATAATTAAATCCGGAGATCGGGCTTGTACTACGTGTCATTTCAAAATCAGAGCCGTGGGATCATCTTTCTAAAAGACGAGCTAATCTTCTTTAATTCTGGTTTCAAATGATGTGAAAATGCAGTTTCAGAAGCTTTTTTTCGGTTTTACATTCCAATGGGAAACATTACAGTCGGTACAGATCTTCCAGCAGTTTTCAAGAAACTTGTTTTAAATCACAAACTAATGAAGACAAAATAGGTCCTGTGACTGCAGCTGAAACTCCGTCTGATCTGTTTGTGTTTTCCATCCTGTGACTCAGATTCTGGAAGGCTTATATCCTCGGAGGAGATCTGGTCGGAGCACTCGGTATTGATCAGACAGGCTGATGTTTCAACTAATGCGCCTTTCACCGAGCCTAATGCTGCAGGGATGTTTTCTGCACTTTTGTATTTAATGTGCAATGTGAGTCCAGCATGATGAGCTCATTCCTTTGATTTTCATGTTCACTGGTTTGTGCTGTAAAGTTTTAGTTTATCTATGATCCTAACCTCACCTGTAGCCACAAGCTGTGGGTTTCACTGATACATGCACTTGAAATGAGTGACTGTCTGAGCTTTCACTCGGAGCTTTATTTAGATTTATTTTATCTTAGATTTATTGCATTCTCATTAAACCTCCACCTGTGGTCAAAGGAATGAGGCAAGTTGTGTAAAGCCTTGAGTGCTAAGATAGAATAGAAATATGCTATATAAGAACCAGTCCATTTACCATTTCAGACATGTCCAACTGGGAGGAGACACCAGGAAATGCTGAAGAGCCGTGCTGTAATAGCCGTGCCTGCACATGTTTGAACCCAAAAATCCAGCTTGTTTGGCTACAGTGATCAGATGCCATGCTTGGGTAGAGTTAAATAAATCGCGCCCTGGTCTGCTTGAAAAGCTGGACCTCAGTTGTACTCAGGTACATCACACAGTGTGATCACTGTCCTCACTCCAATGCTGCCTTCATGAAACTCACTTTAACCTGTGACACAGGGCAGCGTGTCACTGCTTCCCCAATTAAGTCCCAAAATGCATACAATTGTGAAGAGAACTGTGCAAGAGCACATCTCAAAAGAGAGAGTGTGAGAGAGAGGCTGAGATGCTGAGACAAACTCTCGGGCCCAGATCAGTGAGCAGTGTGAGTACAGGGGAATTTAGAGGAGGGGCAACTGTGTTTGAGCACAGTATACAGTGAATCAGTGCTTGGTGCGAGCACTAATGTCTGGCTTGGAAACACCCCTTTATTTCCCCAGAAGGAGGAGGGGGCTGGTGAGAAGGAGGTGTGGGCACCTGACCCAGATAAGCAGCAGATGATGGATGGATAATTAAGAACAGAGTAGATCAGATCAGCAGTGCCACTGGCTCATCTAATAGGGTAAGAATTATGAGTTCAGTTGGGCACCTTTTATAAAAAAGGACTTCAAATGCTTTTCTGACCGCAGCATCCTGAGTGACAGCTACAGCTACCTCGGGTGCCACTAATTAAACGTGATGGACAGAAAACCTCCTCTGGGCTACTGTTTGGAAGCACTAAACATTTTGGCCATTTTGGTCATTGCTTATCAAAGGATGGTATGACATTAATAACTTGTTCACCACGCTCTAACTGGCAGAGTTTTATCATCTGTTTTACAGTAGATGGTACCAAGTATTTGTTTTTAAATTGAAAGTGTTTAAGACCATAAATTAATCTGAGAAGTGTTTAGTGAGGTGAAATGAGATGTAGGCTCATTTTTCCATACAACTGCAACCAGACGCAGTCTCCCCCTGCAAACCGCTAGAAGGAATTCAAGCTATAGACATTTCTGCATTAGCTTTGCTGCAGGCCTGTTCCTTTTCTCATTTTTCGCTTTATACATGCTCCCCTCGTCTCTTAGTCCCTTCAACCAGAGCAGGGCATAGGAGACGGGGGAGGAGTTACAAGGAGAAAGGAGCCGAGGAGACAGGCTTTTAACTATGAGACAGACTTGCTTTGGAGCTCATTTTATTGCCATATCAATAAATTATGACATTTAGCACAGCTGCATTATCTGCTCTGCTTTGTTACAGCCTACATCTGTATTTATTGATGTCTGATGTCATACGAGCGTAACAGTGTTCATGACAGCTTTTATATTTAGTGCTGCTTTTAATTAAATTTACAGCGCCGTCTGAAAAGATACATTTTTTTTTAAATCACACAAACGTTCAAGAGCAGAAAGTTTCATCATGGATGTGACCACCTTAAATAACTGAAACATCTTATCAAACGAAGGACTAACTGCTCATAGATCGCTCCGAGTGCCGCTGTTTGGATAATCCAAAGATTTTGCAGGCGTCTTCTAGAGGTAATAAATCTGCAAAGAATATACCTGTGTATCTTCGATCCTCTGTCCTCCAGATGCATTTTAGGAATTGGGACATCCTTGAACATGTGGGGTGATTGTGGCTCAAGAGTTGGGAGTTCGCCTTGTAATCGGAAGGTTGCCGGTTCGAGCCCCGGCTTGGACAGTCTCGATCTTTGTGTCCTTGGGCAAGACACTTCACCCGCTGCCTACTGGTGGTGGTCAGAGGGCCCGGTGGCGCCAGTGTCCGGCAGCCTCGCCTCTGTCAGTGCGCCCCAGGGTGGCTGTGGCTACAATGTAGCTTGCCATCACCAGTGTGTGAATGTGTGCGTGAATGGGTGGATGACTGGATATGTAAAGCGCTTTGGGGTCCTTAGGGACTAGTAAAGCGCTATATAAATACAGGCCATTTATGTAGACAAGTTCAAGATGTACTGAGATTATTTTTGATCAGAAGCAGAAGGGAGGAGGACAGAGGAGACTAGGAGGCAGAAAATAAAGCAATGAGAACATTCTGTTAACTTCCAAATTTCTATTTAGATCAAGCCATGAGATCATTGTCGATGTTTCGATCTTCACGGCCTGAATTCTTCTGTTTTACTTGCATTTGAATCTAGTTGAATAGGATTTATTCTGTCTGTCAGTCTGTAGCGTTTGGTTTGTCGCACTTGGTCAAGAACTCCCTGTTTCTGAGTCTGAATCATCTCTCCGAGCTCCTCATCTCTCTCCACCTGCTGGCCTCTGTGCAGGCCAATAAATTACACAGAGGAGTCGTGTTTATGGAGGTAAACAACTCAAAGGCTGCTGCGGGATCAGAGCTCAATGCAAACAGCACTTGATCAAAACTGAATTCTGTTTCTGATGCCGTGACCGCTGAATAACAACTATGCCTTGCAATGCCAATGTTCCAGGTGCTTCTCACGGTGGCAGGCGGGTGCAACCCATGCATTTATACACGCTGATGTAACAGGCTTGCAGGATGCATTTCTATCACAGCCATGTTGTTGGCTGGTCTGATGTATTCCTGCATAAAACCAGTGTTTTTGTGCTCGTTCTTGATGTTCTGTTGACAGCAACAGGAAATAATGTTTTTTTTAATTTTATTTTAAAACAACAAGCAAAGTTATTTTAAGCAATTTGGGAAACTACTTTGAATTTTTATGTAAATGTCCATTGTGTAAGTTTCCTTTAATAGTGGCTCAGTAGTTTATGGTTTACACATTCACCTAGTATGTAAAAGATCTCTGGTTCAATCCCAGAAGGCGACACAAGTCTTTTGTGGCGTTTTTCAGGAAGAGCATCTGGTTTATAAAACAGCTCCATGCTGTGGTGACCCATGGTGAAAAAGGGAGCAGGTTAATGTAGCTTGCTTTATTGAAATTTCCTTTTACACCAGTGGCTATGTGATGCACACAGATACAGACTTCTGCAACCTTTGTGGAGATTTAACCTTCTCCTGCCATGTTAACTGCTCTTTAATTCTCACTTTTTAAAAAGAAATAAATTTCACTGATATGTCAGGATAAAAAAAAGACAAGAAATGTGGAGTAAACTGAGTGTGGCATCTATTTAATGGATTTATCATAAAGTTATGTGAACATCTATGTTCATGTTACTGAATATGTTATGTTCTAGTGGCTCTGAGTTTGTTTTACATGCAGCTTCTGATTTCTTGTTTTATTTTAGCTCCTCTTTCCTGTCCAGTCCGTCTCCGTCTCGTCTCCGTGTTTGTTCACCTCCAGTCTCCACAGTCGTGCCCCCGTGTCTGTCTGGTCTCTCTGTGTTCTGTCACCGTGACCGTCTGTGTTCCCCGTCTTGTCTAGTTAATACATCTGCAGTCCTGGTCCCATGTCCATCTCAGTGTTTCATCAGTCTGTCTGTTTAGTCAAGTGTCAGGGTGCTCGGTCTGCGACCCAGCATTTTGAGCTTATTTTGTATTTTTGATTTCTTAGGTTATATTTGAATATGTTAAGTTCTTATGTTACTTTTAATTAAGGTTTAGTATAATCTATGTTATCATCAAGGTCCATTTAGTTTTGAGTTTTTATCTGTTTTGTCCTCTATGTTTAACTTTCAGTTTTGCCCGTGCTTTCGTCTCCCTTATCTGTTCTCATGTGTCTCTCCTCATGTTTCGCGTCTCCCCAGTTTGTCACGTGTCTCATGTCTGTGTGTTCTATGTTGTCAAGCTCTTGTTGTCATGTCCCATTATGTTTCCTGTTTTATTTTGAAGAGTCCCGCTGTGGCATCATGTTCATTTGTGTCAGCTGTGTTTCCCCAGGTGTTTCCACTTCCCTCATTATCCTTTTGTGTACTTAAGTCCTCTGTCTCGCTCTGTTCATTGTCAGGTCATCTGTTTAGCTCATCTGAAGCATTCGGTTTCTCAGGTTCGTGGTTTATGTTTGTATGTAGAGTTTTCCATGTCTAGATTTAGCTTTCCCAGTTCAGGTTATAATTTAGTTTTCACCATTGTCATTTTGTTTCTACGTCTTTCTGGTTTCTGCTTTTGGGTACGCTCCTCAAACACACCAACCAACCCGGCTGTGACAGTCAAGTCCACGTGTCTGAGTCTCAGTGTGCGTTACATCTTGTTTTATTTTGTTAGTAGTCTGTCCTGTTAATCAGATTTAGTTCACCTGTGTTCCCTGGTGTGTTCCAACTCCCTGATTATCTCATGTGTGTACTTAAGCCTCTAGTTTTCTTCACTTTCTAGTTGCAGTCCCCCCTCATGCTCTAGTTAAATAAATCTGCCATTTCCCAGCCAATGAAGCTGTGCTTTGAGTTCACGTTTGTCACGATTCCTGCATTTGGGTCCACTTCCTGCCTGCTACACTGTCCCGTGACAGTTTCATACCAGAATGCTGATCGTATCCATGACTGTTCAGTTATACAAGTCTGAAAATGCTGGGAATGTTTTGTTGTAAAAGCTCAAAGCTTCTGTAAGTGTACATCACTTCAAACAGGGAGAAAGCAACAGGGAACAGGCTTTAAGGGTTAGAAAAGTTACCTGGACTAACTATTACTATAACAGCACTTAAAAGACAAAGTGACAGCAGCACATACATAAAGCATCAATCACTGATGGAACAACAAAAAGGACGGACGTCTCTGTTTTGTCTCCCTTTCTTACTCTTTCTGCTCCTCTCCATCTCTCCAGGGTCCACAGCTGAGAAGTGATACATGGCTCAGTAATAGCCTGAACCCAGGGGACAGCAGCTCTGTGGCCTTGGTAAGAGACTATCAACACTGGCACACCTTCACACCCGGTCACACACAGACAGTCATAGAGTGCCGGCGTACACACAGGAGTACACACAGGTTTGACTAATAGTAGCTCCTGCAGGCTGTGACACCACCATTTTCTCCGAACAGAGCATCCCTTTTCCTTTTTCATGATGTTGTGACACGTGCAGGAGTTGAAATTAATATTCCTTTTGTCTGCTTTCCAAAGTCTCTGAAACAGCATTTAAACTGGGGACGTACGTCTGTGTAGCTTCTCACTCATCCGGGTCAGTCCTGAGAGCTTAGAAAGGAGAACACTTGCATTTACAGGACAAAGGACAGTCTTTTGAGGATGTCAGTGTTCACATTTTGGACAGAGAAGACAGATGACCTCCTTTACTCCTCTTTCACACCATCTATGTCCACTGTGAATGAGCATCATTGAACAGAGGCAGTGACTTACAACATCTGTTATAAGCCACTGACAATGCAGTCTTGAAATCCCTTCCAAGGTGCTTCAATCACCACTTACACTTTGCCCAGGTGACCTCAACACATCACACGATGGGGTGGACATCACCCCTGGAGATGGTCTAAACCTACACCTTTTTCACACCTTAGCTCATGTGATGAGTCACAGAATCAATAGTGGGTCATTGACATTAAGGATCACCTTAAACAAAGACAACCCGACTTGGAATAAAATACCCAGGACTCTCCACCATTTGTTTTTAGAACTGAAGAAGCCTCTACCACGAGAGATTACATCTTCTAAAACATAAGCAATCCCATTATTCTTTTTTAAATCCTCAAGACTACACTAGGGATGACTCAAAATGTTGGGGTGTCCCTTGTGTTTGATTGACCTGTCCTTTAGACAAGGATCAGAAAACAGACTCCTCAACTTGTCTAAAAGACAGAAAAACCTTCAGAAGACATTTAAAAATGTTAAATCGATGAAGTTAAAAAATGTCCAAACAAATATTGGGTATTTTAGGGGCTATACGAAACTGTTAATCACATTCTCCGTTAACCAAATCGTGCTTTGAACATCGCAGAAATATGCAGCTTTTAGTGTCACCAGTGCACCGAGAGTCAGATTAGTTTCTAGAGTTTAGCAGTTTGTTCCATATCATACATCCTGATGCAGAAGAAACAGAACCTGGTTACATGTAGCGTTGGTTATATTTGACATGCAGCCTTTTTTTTTCAGTGTGGTGTGTTTTCTTTTCTTTTCTTTTTTCTTACCCCACCTCTGCTCATTTATGACTTTCGTTAATGGAGACAGTGAGTGACACTACCCGGGGTGGAGCCATCTGTCAGGGATGCAGACTCAGGTAGTGGTCAGCGGCCGTGTAACACCCAATAACTGCTATTTTACATTAATAAAATATGAGTAATACATTTAACGAGTACTATCGCTGGCACCGACCAGCAAAGGCTGCAGTCTTTAAATGACTAGTGGACATCCTCAGTCCACTAGTCGTTGCTGGTTCAGGTTCAGATGGCTCGTTTGGTCACTACACTGTAATGAAGCCCATTAGTTTTGGTCATACCTGTGGCTGTTTGGCAGTACACTGTATGCAATGATTACAGTATGTTTTCATTCACTAAAGTAAAGGAAGTGTTGGTATATGTTGCTTGTTTGCTGTAGAACAGGTGTAAGAGTAAGGTGGAGACATTCAGCTTCATCTTCTGGTGAGATTTTGTTCATGGCTCTTAGTTCCCTTAAGCCAAACTTAAGCAGACATCCATCCATCACTCACTATCTCCGCCTGCTTTTCATCCAACGTGGCTGGAGCCTTTCCCATCTACCACCGAGTGAGAGACGGGGCACGTCCAAGCTGCCAGGCCGTCACACAAGTGACACATGGAGACAGACAACTATTCACACCTCTGCCAATTTAGAGGCACTAATTAATCTGAACTACAGTCTGAGGCAGGAAGGTGGAGCACCAGCAGAGTCAGACTGAAAATGAAACCCAGAAAAGCCTCGGCTGTCTGGAGGTTTCAGACCCAGTTTATAGGTCAGCAAAGCTGATCAATTAATAATAAAATACTGAGATGAATTATGAAATTTAAATGACATGTCACGTGTGCCTCAGCCACTTGGTCACTCCACCTTTTTTAATGTTTCAGTGACTCTCTGAAGTCTGTGACTCACAGTGATGGTGCCAAACCAACACAGCAGACACACTAGTGGGGCGTTTTTGCCTTGACTCTGGTTTTTAGCAGTAAAATTAATAATCAGTTGACTTGAGGGCAGATTACTGACTCAGCCAGATGAGACCATCCCACTGTCTGGCCATGAAAGAAATCCTTGGCAGGCTTGCATGTTTGTTAGAAAGAATCGTGTCCAGATGCACTGACCGACATATTAAAAGGCTTGTGCTCTTAATTAAAATGTTTATTCACTTATTTACAGCGATACACAAAACAGGATTATGGACATAAAAGAGTGTTTTTTGCTTTATTCAGCTTTCTTTAGTGCTCTGATTTTGTCTTGTGGTATATATACTGGGAGTCACAGATTTGGGTGTTTTATCCTAATCTGCTCACTGAGTCTGGCATCATTTTCAGGTCCAAATGCTTGTTGAGTTTTTAGAAACTTAGCTTAAAGACGAGCGACACATAAGCAGTGTAGATAAAAAGCTGGAGAGGCCAAAACAACACCTCAATAGTTTTTGGAGTGCTTGTGTTAAAAAAAGAAAGCACTGTAGAAGGTAGAGATGATGGGTCTTATCCAAACTAGCAGACTGGAAACGGGGTCGATTATTATCACCTAACAAGCTTTGAGCCTCTGGGCTCAGGCTGCGATGGAGGCTTCAGAGTTGGGGTAGGTTCACTTCTTACAGATTCATTTTCACATTTCAGCACCAACTCGGTACATTTGAGGATATAATTCAGGCTTCACAGAGCTCCCTGTGGTGCCACCAAACTCTTTTCTTACTTTTGATAATGCGGGGGAGGAGGATGCCCCAAAAAGGAGTGCTTTCCCTTTAACTCAGGTAAATTCCCATGTACTGAAACAGACTGTCTGAACACTTTACGCTCAATACACTGCGCGCGCGCACACACACACACACACACACACACACACACACACAGGCTTGCAAATACAGTGCTGTAAGAAAGTATTTGCCCCGTTCTGAATTTCTTATTTGTTTGCATATTTCTCACACTTAGATGTTTCAGATCATCAAACAACTTTATGATAACCAGAGTAAAAATATAATGCAGTTTTTAAATGATGATTTCATTTATTAGGGCAAAAGCTACCAAATCTACCAGGTCCTATGTGAAAGTAATTGCTGCCTGTTGTTATATCTTGAATTAACTGCAATTAACCACATTTTTCAGAAACAAGACTTAAATTTCACCAGGTGCACCCCGGCCTGATTACTGTCAGTTTAATCAATAAATCACATAAATAGAACCTGTCTCACAAAGTGAAGTAGGCTAAAGATTACACTCTGCAGGGGATGCAAACAGCTGGAAATGGCCAACGGCCGAGTAGCCATTCCTGACTTATTTGATGTCTGCAGGCATAGTTGAGACTTCATCACAAAAAACAGGAGGCATACAGACATCCATCCGGACCCTGGTGCTGACTCTCTAATGAAATTTATACCACTGGGACCCAAGCAGACCCTAGAAGTCTCAGAAAATATGATCCCAACTTTACTATCTCAAAAAGCAGCACATCATGTTACATCCACGAAAGAAACTAAGTAACTGACATATATCATCCTGAAATGGGTTACAAAGCCGTTTTTAATGCTTTAGCACTCCAGCAAACCACAGTAAGAACCATTATCCACAAACGGAGAAAACTTGGAACAGCAGTGAACCTTTCCAGGCTTCACAAGCAGATTTACTCCAAGAGGGTCACAAAAGAAACCAGAACAAAACCTAAACAACTGCAGGTCTCACTCATTTAAGGTTAGAGTTCATGATTCAATAGTAACAAATAGACTGAGCATGAATAGTGTCCATGGGAGAGTTCAGAGGAGAAAACCACAGCTGGCCAAAAGGAAAACATGAAGAGTTCTGGTAAACTTTTCTGTGGACTGAAGGTTTGAGTCCTGTTACATCTGGTGTAGGATTAACACAGCATTTCATAAAAAGAACATAACAACATGGAGGCGGTAGTGTCATGGTCTGGGGCTGCTTTACAGCTTTCAGGACCTGGATGAATTTATGGAACCATTAATTTTGCTCTCTAACAGAAACATCTGAAGGAGAATGTCTGGCCATGAGTTTGTGCCCTGAAGCTCGATGGCACTCGTGCTATACAGCAGGACAGTGATGCAAAACACACCAACAAGTGGCCTAGACAAAGCCTGGTCTTAAATCTGATTTGGCGTGACCTTAAACAGGCTTTAAAACTCCAGTCTGGCTCAATTAAAGCAATTCTACAAAGAACTGTGTCAGAATTCATCCTGAGTGATGGGAAAGACTCATTGTCAGTTACTGCACTGCAGTCCGTACTGCCAAGGTTGACACAACCAGTTTTTAGTTTTCGGGGGTAAGTTTGGATAACTTTGCAAAACTGCATTTTTTTCATTTATCCAGCTTATTGTTGTCCAATATCAGAAGTTGTGTGATCTGAAACATTTAAGTGTGACTCATATGCCAAAAATGAAGAAATCAGGAAGAGGGCAAACATTTTTTTTGCAGCACCACGTATCTTTGGGGGCGGGTCTTTAACATTTCTAAGGGCTACACTGTGTAACAACAGGAGACAGTTCTGGATGAGTAACAGCGCTTCTTTCTCACCTCCATAATATTTGAGGGGCCAAAAATCAACACTCATGCTACCACTCTCACGCTGGAGAGCGCTCAGATGTAACAGGAGAGCTGAGGACGCCAGCACCAGAGTGTCTTTTGTATTCTGTCACAGAGGCTTTCAGCAAAATGGAAAAATAGATTGAGGTGTGCAGCAAATGGTGCAGGCATTAATTTTTTTTTTTTTTTTAAGAGATAATAGCACTTTACCTGATCCCCATCTTTCCGTACCGGCACGGCATCCGCTGCTGGAGAGGCAGAGAGGGAGAGAAAATGAGATGAATTTAAGATTTCATTATCAGGTGCTTCAGTAGTTACAGGTATGATGCCACATGCAGAAAACAGGAATCGGTTTAAGCTGTCTGTGATAGGAGAAGGTGAGACAGGAAGATACAGTGAGGGAGAAGCAGATAACAGTATGTCACACTGAAGCCGCCTTCGGCCTGCTCGCTGTGGAGGAATGACAACGGCGTCCAGTATTTCTCTCTCACACACACTCGAGCACAAACACACCGAGCTAAAATTAGATTAATTATCCACGCCAAGCTTTGGCACGCAGAGGGCACAACGAGTGTGAGTCATAGAGGCCAGAGATGACTCTGAAATATCTGAGGGTGATAACAGTGGATGCTTATTATTGCCAGTAAAGTTAATAATTTAGTGCTAATAAAATAGAAAACAGGGACCACTGTTCTCTGGTGGAGCAGAGTAGAGAGACTGTGATGACAGCTGACTCACCACTCGTCTTGCTTTCCTTGATGACCTTGAGCATGACCTTAATGCT
This sequence comes from Aulonocara stuartgranti, assembly GCF_965226115.1. Lineage (NCBI taxonomy): Eukaryota > Metazoa > Chordata > Actinopteri > Cichliformes > Cichlidae > Aulonocara > Aulonocara stuartgranti. The sequence continues at coordinate 34,256,380 of NC_138957.1, forward strand.
AAATTAAGTTATCCAATGAATCTGTCAGTGTAGCAGCTCATGCTAGCACTCTGTGTGAGAGCTAGCAACAAACGAAACAATGATGAGACACAACAGGCTGCCCTGCATTATTTTTGCTACATTACTGGATGTACTGTGCACCAGAGCAGCATTAATACCCCGGAGTACTGTGCAAAAGTCTTGAGCCACCCCTTCATTCTTAAATTTTTCTATAAAAATGGGAAATAGGTGCAATTATACACGGGAATACAGTGCATAAGGCAAAAGGACAGTTTTTTATGAGCTTGAAAATTAATAGTCTGAACTCTTTTCTGTTCATCTGGACTTAACGTTTTCAGTGGAAGAAAACATTAAGTCCAGATGAACAGAATCGACTTTCTGGGATTTCCTTACCTGGATGATTGAGCGTGCATCAAGACAAGATCTTTTAGATATGATTTCTTGTCATTTCAGGAATCATTTTCCAGGCTTCTTGAAGGACATCCAAAGCTGTGTTTTGGATGTCGGCTGCTTTTTAATGCACTGGCAGTGTGTTTGGGATCAGCGTCATGCTGAAAAATAAAGCTGTTGCCAGTCAGATGCTTTTCAGATTGTAATGCATGGTGGAAATCTGAGAAAAGAAATCTGATAGCGCTTTACTGTCATTCACAATGACAATAAATTGAATCAGAATTTTTACATTTGGATCAATCACTCTATAAAACCTGCTGCCACTGATTTTCCACCCAGTTCTTGTGTAGTTTACCTCGGCCTTTTCTCTCTGGTCTCCAGCCTTAAGAATGACATCTTGACAGTAACCATTTCTGATCATACTTCTGTGAACAGTAGAAGAGCTAAGTGCCTCTTTCAGATCCTGTGCTAAGTATTTTTCTCCCCCCCCCCCCCTTTTTTTTCTCTCTTAGACCTGCCAATTCCTCCTCCAGTTGTCCAGTTTACCCACATAGTTTTAACAACACACTGCGCACCATGCCAGGATATGCCAAGTTTTCAGCTGTCTGAGAATGAACTTGTTGGTGCAAACATACCATTTTATGATTGTCAAACTGTATTATCGTTGGCATTTTTTATATATTTAACTAAAGAAATGGGAAGAAATTGTGCTGTTTTAACAGGCTGCCATAACAAAATGCCAAAAGCTAAAACTTTAAATTGCTTCTTTGCTCCTTTGTGAAGTCTGTAGACATAACACTGATGTATGCCTTGAGATAGATTCCTTTTTGTGTGCTTAAATGACTCATAGGTCAGTGTCAAGTGGCCTAACAAAAAAACGAAAGCATTTCTCTGAAAATGGTCAAGTCCGAGGACTGGACTGAGGCTTCAAAGACTAACTGGAAGCAAAATATGATGAAAGGATGGCTCAAGACTTCTGCACAGTACTGCAGGTGCCTGAAGTTGTATATGTAGTGTGCCAGCTCAGAGATTACAGTAAGCAGGCAGTAGAAAATGCCACAGTAATTTGCATCCAATGGCAGATTTATACCAAGTGTCAACATTCTGCAGTAATGAATTATTTTTCTGTAAATCGAGGAGTGTTTACTACATTAAACTGCATGACTTTATTCAGATTTGGTGCTTGAATTAGACTTTTCCCACCAAATTTATTAATGTTTATTAATGCATTGCACTGTATATTAACGATGCCAGAGAAATGTTAAAGCATGTTACTGAAAACCAGGTAAAAAATGAGGCGCTTGTGTTACGCTTGTACTGCTCATCCATCTCATCAGCCATCGTGCTTGATTACATTTTCCCTGATATCGGTTTTCCATCACCTTTTATATGTTGATGAAACCTTTTCGCATTCCTGACATCGCCCAAATTTTGGTGGAAAAAAGTCAAACAAGAATGGAATAAGTGCATCTTCAGTGGCAAACACGGCGCAGTTCTCTACTCTATAATTGCCAAGGAAATTCCAGACAACATGCACGAATGCTTCCAAGCTGCTGGTTCAGTGGGCTTCAGCTCCTTTTGAGTTCATTGTCAAGCATCAGGTCATAGATTTCAGGACCAAGAAAGACACCTTCCTTAATTATTGGTTAATTAAATGTATTTCTTAAAAACTGAAGCACATCACGTTTCCGTCAGGCTATAATAGCTGTCCAATACTTCATAAATAACAAAACAGGATGTTCTAGATGAAAATGGTTTTTAGATTTTGAGTCAGTAAAATTTGTTCCAGGTGCAGGTGAAAGAATCCCAGGAGCAAAGTGCTTGTTAACCAGTGTTACTGGATAATAAAATTAAATAGTTAGATCCTGAATACAGCATAAAGCTGTTCAGTATTTCAGGTCAATATAATAAACCAAATCATTCTCAGCAGATTGTATTGATACAAAAAAGAGTGAAAACCGGGCTACAGACACAGAGGGCTGAACAGAGACTTCTTGAGCTCTAAATCATGTTAACAGGAATATGAATGGCTCTTTCCAGTAAGCTGTCCTTGATGCTCCTGTTATGATTCAGGAGCCTTGGGAGGGCTGTCAGCTAATGTGGTTCACCTGGTCATCCTGTGCCCTGAAGATCGTAAAAGCTTGTCTCTAAGCTCATTCTCTGTCTCAGCACCAGCTGGCATCAAGCTTTTAGCTCATTTATTTATTTATTTTATATTCAAGCACAAAAGTGCATACATTTAATTATATATTCAGCAACCAACATGCTAATAAAAAATAAAACAATCATATATTTTATGAAAGGGATGTGCATACATGTGCTATGCTAACCTTAATAAATGACCTTGGTCTTATTTCTTGTGTGAACACTGTGGCAGTCGCTGAGTCAGTTTGTCGCAGTATGTTTCACGTAGCAAGCATCACATCCTAAATATGTAAACAAAAACAGGATATGAGTCATAAGCAGGGAACTGAAGTGCACGGAAAAGTCTTCTTTTCTTCCTTCTTGGAAGCACCATCTTTTATTGCAGCATTAAGATGATTGAGAAGCAAATCTCTGTCCAGTATATCACTGAGTGCCAGCGCTAAAATTAGATTAATTATCCACGCCGTGCCTTGGCGCAGGAGGGCGTGACCTGTATGAGTCAGTGATGCCTGGGATATTGAAGGATATTAGAATTAAGTGGCACTGAAAGGAGGGGGCTCCCCCTTGTTAACACAGATTATAACCTACATCTGTAATATCTTTTGGTAGAAAGAACTGAGATAAAATCACTGTTTGATCCAAAGGGCTGCAGGAGGACTAAAATACTTCAAGTCAAGTGCTATGAAATTAGTCCAACTTCAGCTAGCAGAAGTCAGGATGAGAGTGCTTATGAAGAAAATTGCCTAAGTTGTTGAATATCAATCTGAGGAGTAATCCTGGGCGTTGTACACTCATCATTAGAACAGTTCATTGCCTAAACCTTCAAAATCCTCCTTTAGCGCATCACCTCTCTCTCGTCTCCTTGCGAAAGGCTGGTTGAAGTGGATTTAACGGCTGTAATCAATAAGGCAGATTGGACTCACTTATCAGGCTACGCTGCTCAAAGAGCCGACATTTCTTATGTATCGCATTCTGAACATATGGCCCAACATGCACACCGATGCTGTCTGCATTGATTTTAAACTCTCTCCCTGGTCCCGCCTCACTGGTCCCAAGCACGACAGTGTCTAAAAATACCTCAGCCTCCATAACTTCAATGGAGACCTAAGTTGTCTCTCCAAGGAGTACCAACAAAGACCAAAGGTGTAGGGAGGGTGTAGCTTTTTGCTCTTGTTCAGGGGTGGACAACACAGATGTTACACTTTATGTCAAGGGACAAGAAGGTGATAAAAGCAATTGATTCAGTTACAAAAGACCCTAGTGCTCACCAAGCTCCACTTGGAGGAAAAAGGTGTTTCTAATTATTTTTATTCCAAAACACAGATGTTTCATGGAAGTGTAGATGTGCCAAAAACTGCATTAATTGTACTGGACAGCAGGGGGCGACTCCTGTGGTTACAGAAAGATTTCCAGTTGCGCAGACATCCATAGGAAAATGATCGCCGTTTCTGTTTTCTGTTGGGATCTTAGCAAACACTTTCCTGATGACTTTATGATCTCAGTTTCTAGTTTCATGTCTTACTGAATCAAGCATGATGTTTATTTTGTGAATTGTGGTCTCCATCAGTCCCAGAAGGATGTTAAAGCAGAATATGGTTTAACACATGTAACTGGCAAGTTGTTTGCTCTGCGAACAACAATCTGTCCCTCACATAGAAACTATCCATCCATTCTCTTCCACTTATCCTTTTCAGGGTTGGAGGCGGCGGTGGCGGCGGGAGGGGGACAGGTCACCAGTCTGTCGCAGGGCTAACACGTAGACACAGACAACCATTCACACTCACATTAACACCTGCAGGCCATTTAGTGTTTCCCATTAACCCTTCCCTACTAACTTTAATTGGTCCCTCGCTATAACGCGGTTCACCTTTCACGGCCTTCCTGTGTGCAGTTTTATTTTGTTTGTTTTTTACAGCGCATTGTGTTCTGCATCCTGATTGGCTGTAGACCACTGTCAATCAATCTCCTCCTTGCTGTGTCTCCTGTACAGTACAGAATGCGTTCAGCTTGTCAAATTTACATAAATCTTCAATCGCTCGCAGTGTGACTCTGAAGTGCTGCACTGTATGTTTGTAAGTTTTCTCCCCAAGAAACAACAATGTCGACGAAACGTTTTGCACCGTCAAAGGGACCTGCGATAGCGCCCAAAAGGCAGAGGAAGATGTTAACCGTTGCACAAAAAGTTGGACTTCTGGACATGCTAAAGGAAGGTAGAAGTTACGTTTTTTTTCTGACCATAAGGCGCATTAAGCGAACAAAACAGTCATATAAGTCAAACTTTACTCAACTCATTCTTCTTGCTTCCTCTACTTCCATAGTATTGATTCATTAATGTTGAATTCCCTCACAGCTGCTCTATTCCCATGTTCTGGACCTGAAAACAGAGTTTGATCTTTGGTTTCATTCTGTAATACTGGACTTATTTTTCTACAAAGGTTTGAACTTTGAGAGTTTAAACAAGAGAGGAAAGTGTGAAAATGTTCATGCCTGTCTGAGAAAAGTGTATAAAGTGTGTAGTGAGGGGTTTTACAGCCTTAAAACATCTATAATAATTGGAAAAAATAAAGTTGGCTACTTCGCGGATTTCACCTATCGAGGGTTATTTTTAGAACGTAACTCCCGCGATAAACGAGGGACCGCTGTATTTGTTTAGAAATGTCTCTTAATAAAGTGTGGAGCTAGAGCTAGAGTCAGTCCCATAGGGTGAGAATCCAGGCTCTCCAATTCACCATTCAACAGCATTACTAATAATTACTGATAAAAATGTGATAATGTTCTAAATTATTACTAATAAAACAAGATGAAGACTAAAGGTTTGTGTCTTAAACAAAGAGAAGTCATGTTGATTCAGTATTACTTCACCTCACCTGCAGTGGCTCCATGCACAGCTACTGATGCCCAAGTTTAGAACCACTGATTTAAACACATCAAGCTGTTAATGCAGCAGGCCTTCACACACTCTGTGATTGTGCAAACATCAAAGCTCACTGAAATGTGGTGCACATCCACTAAACCAGTAAACGGAGCTAAATAGGCTGCGCGCATTCATTCTCTGTAGGATTCCAGATAATCACCTCTCAAGACTAGCGGGAAATCAGACAGCATGGAGCAGACTGAGAAACGGGCTCCACACACAGTTTCAACTTGGAAGAGGATGAAAATTTAATATTGTAAAAAATGTAAGTTATCTAAATACTCTGTAGGTACAATACACTGTAATGTAGCTGATCAAACATCAGCTCACCAAGTCCTGTGTTGTTTACAGAATTAATGTGATCAGATTTTATTAAAACATCTTTCTTATGTAAACAAAATAACACTGACTTTGCAGCAAGTTGACCCACACCCACGCATGTACTCTGACATGTACTCTGACCCACACAATGCAAACTTGTTCCTTAAAGACATTTCTTAGTCTTAGGCACATTTCCACCAGAGGAATAAATTGACTTTTTCAACTTTGTTAGACACGTTTGCTCTCTCTCTCTCTCTCTGTTAATGAAAGGCATGCAGTCTTAGTCATGACTCTGCTTCTCTGTGAGTACATTTGAGATGCAGCCCTGGGGATCCTGGAGGCCATTTACTCCACACAACACAACCGCACGCACACACACAGGCACATACAAATTTACACACACACACAGCAGAGACCTCAGGAGCTGATGGAGATCCCTGCTGGAGAAGTGGTGGAGGAAGGAGAGAGTGAGGAGAAAGGCACAAAGGGAAGCTGAAGACTCAGAGAGTCTGACAGGAGGAAACGTTGAGAGCTCAGGACATCAGGGGATTGGGTATTTAGGTATGTTGGGTAATAACACAGACTCATGGAAATATTCATGACATTTAATCTATTAAGTTGTGTTTCTGGACAGGAATTTTAAGTAGTCCAGTCTCATACTTAGTTATTGGTCATGTCTGTGGTTACAAAGTAAAGTTTTTTTTTCTCTCTTTAAGGCCAGAAAAAATCCACAGTAAACAGTTGGAGGCTGTGACATTAATCAGTCCACTCATTCAGAGACCACAGTCCCTGAGGGGACAAGATATTTACACTATACATACATTTGATTATTCATTATCATTCAGAAAAGTTTAGGTTAGGTTCAGGGAGATGCTTCTGTTGTGTGGAGAAAAAAAACAACGTGTCTAGTTGTGTCCAAGGACATAAACTACTAGACTGCTGTAACCATTTAATGTTTTACCGCTTGGCTGTAGGGAGACAGCAGCAGGGCTGCTAGGAAGATGGACAAAAGGTAAACAGAAGAAGAGCCAGAGGAAAATATGGGAATGAAAGGAAGAAAGAAGAGCAGGGAAAACGTCATGTCAGCAGGTGGTTGTTGTGGCAAAACACAAAGAAATCTCTGTTATTTAACCTCCTAAGACCAAACTCCTTCATGGCATGCATTTTTAATTTCTCTTTGCTATTTGGGCTTTATACTGTCGACAGAACACTATAAAGTCACGATTGAGTAATGATGTGCAAAACTGTTTATTTGGTGTCTGAACACAGCAGCATTTTTCCTGAGTACAAAAACAAAATGAGAAACAACAATTGTGCCCCTTTGAGCAATATGGCTCATTTGAAAGAGCAAAATTTAGTATTGTGGTCTAGACAACCCAAAATGTGATGTCCCCATATGTGGACGCCAGGTCCAAGGAGGTTAATGTTACTGACACCATCACATCTGTACAAACCTGAGAACCTGCAGTTTTCATCTAATACCAAATAACCAAAATTAAAGATCCCCTGTAACATACAATCATTGAAATAATGCACACATTTATATTTTCAGTGAGAAAGAAAACTGCACTCATGAAAGTGAGACTGCGAGATAATCTGTGGAATAAATCAAAGCCGTCACTAAAATGCAAGGCCCACACTGGCATACTGTGAAATAATCACAGCTGCTTGGACTAATATGTGTAAGTCGGAACAGCTGGCGGCATCAGTGATCACTCTGGTGCCATTTGATGGACATTTACCCAGAGTTCCCTGCAATACCAGGAGGGACTGCAGCGTACATCGCAGTCATTAGTGTCAGTCAGTGTCAGACGACTTAATGACCATTAACACTTCAACTTCTTTTTTAGCATCTGTAGTGCTGAATCATTTTTAAGAAACAAGGTCTGTGTCCTTACAAGCACGTGCTGTTTTAAAAGAGTGAACATAGCCTCATAGCCTGGGAAGTGAAAGTGGTTTAAACCTGCAGGTTCCTTTAACGGCCAGCAGGGGGCAACACCTGTGACTCTAAAAAGAAGACGCATTGTATAGAAGTCCACGGGGGAAACAGCCTGTTTTCACTTGATTTATTCTGTCAACAAATGTTTGTCTCATGTTTGTGGTCCAGGTCACTGGTTTCAAGCCGGATTTATTACAACATGATGTTTCTTTAATAAATTGTGGACCCATTCAGAGAAAAATAAATGAAAAAGCAGGGCATAACCAGCAGTGGCTACCTTGTGATTGATAAGTGACTTATGCTCTCCGTTTGTCTAGCCAAATGTGGACACTTCTGTCTCCAGAAACTGAGATGGCAACAGGAAAAATATTGCAGACTGACGGTAGCACGGAGCAGGTATTCTATCTTCTCTTGAAAATGTTTAATCAGCAGCAAATAATTCTAATATGATAACACAGCTGGTGCATTTCATTCAGCATCTAGCGGGTGAACCATGATGGTGGTGAAATTACAGTTAGAAGAGTAAATGTTGAATTAAAGGGGAGAAAACTTTCAGCAGCACGCAGCGCTGCTCACTCGCTCAGCTGTTCTGGGTCTGATGTTAGCGGGCACTGAGAAATCGATTTCTGAACACAGAGAGAGAACAAGGCAGTGTGGCAATCAGAGAAAGAACGAGTTGGAGCTGCTGTAGCTGTTTTATTTAGATCGCAAACAAACTTTGAAGTGAAACATCATCATTACAAACACTGGTTCTCCTTTCTGTGAAACACCTCATGTATCTGAATCTATAGGATAACTAAAGCAGAAGAAATGCTATGCAGTCTCTCTCCATCAAAGGTGACTTTAACCAACTCTAAATACGACCACTACTTGTATAAATGCAGGTGCTGATGTGAAATCCCACCAAGAACGCACAACATTTGAATGAGACCAGACTGATATTAACGCTAGATGAAACTCAGACAACAAAAAGCCACTTTAGCTCATTGTTTTCCTGCTCCTGCCCATTTCCATCATCTACTTGGTGACTAAGAGGCAAACTAAAGAGTCATTTATCTCAGGACCCTGTTTTCTTCGCCATAACAACAGTATAAAGCTGTAAGCATCTCTACATGTCATTACAAAGGATTTGGTGGGTTTGCCATCACTTGCGAGAAAAAGTGCTGGCATATTTGAATCTATAAACCCTTCTCTGTCTAAGCTACAGAATTACCAGCGACGTGGCTTAGACACTCTGCAGAACGATCCAGACATCAGCACGGTTGTATCGACTGAAAGAAAATGACGAAGCCGGCATGTTATTTTACTGAAAAGCTGGTATTCGTATGTCATGCTGTATATTCTGCATGTTAAGCTGTATTTGTTGCAGCTTTTTCATATTTATAAATAGCTGCTACCAGGTTTCTTCTGTATATTAGATTATTCTCACTGACACTTCCTGATGTCATGGATTTTAAAAATGTTTCAACAAACAGCACCTCTGACGTTGATACATGTGCCCATTGTCATCATTTATGTAAAACTTATTGTGACGCGGCTGATTATTTCTGCCGTTGGTTAATCTGCTGTTTATTTTCTCTATTACTCAGCTGATCTCTTAAAATATCAGACACAAGTGAAGCATAGCCGCTGAACTTTCAGTTTACAAACGCAACACAGAGTTGAAATGCTGAATTTAAGCAGTGTTTACAAAACTGTTACCGGTCATCAGAATGATCAAACTGCAGATTCATTTTCTGTTGACTCTCTGACGTATAATCAGGCTCCCAAATTCTAATTTATTCTGCTCAAACTCGAAATCTTAACCGCTGTGCTGCAGTAGATCCACCCAACAAACAGGCGTTGAATCCATTTGTGTAATTATGTAACTGGTTTTACTAAAACAGCGAGGCAATGGATGCTAAATCTTTTGCCGAGCATTGTACTTGGTAATTAACCTGACTCCGAGTCTGATTATGAATTACACAGTGTGGAGCTGCAGCGTGATGTTTGCTTGTTAGCCTGTGAAACATGCAGCCCGGCGCCTCTGAGGTTTGGTACAGTATGTGTGAGGCTACTGACCTTTGAGGAAAAGGTTGTTTCTGTTTGTGCACGTACCCAAACTCTGCAGCGGAGTCGAACAAAAGCAAATGACCATCAGATACAAAACGAGCCGCCTTCTTCTTCATGACCTTCGGTGTCGTTCATAGATTTGTGTTACAGCAGCTACCACCATTGATGAACCCCCATAGCTGCTGTTCTTCATATCTACAAAGGCCATGTTTTTGTTAACTGTGATAATCAGTTTTGTTTTAATTAGGAAATAATCAGCAGTGGATAATTAGGATTGGAAAACAATATTCATTCGTTTGCATTTGTTACAAGTCACACAAATAGCAGGGGAGTAAATAAGCGTGTAGATGAGAAGAAAACAATTAAACTGAACTTTTAAAAGATTGTTATTTTTAAACAAACGATTCACAGATGAATAAAAACAATCCATTTACAGCTTATATTTCCTGCCCTGCAAAGCAGCTCTTTTTGTTTGTTGTTTGTTCATTTACACTGAATCTTGAAGTCCTTACAAAGCTCCTGCTGCTTGTTCCTCAGGCTATTCTTCTGTAGTCTGAAGATTACAAAGGCATCGGTGTAGATGTTGATGCTGCTGTGCCTAATCTGTTTGGCAACAAAGCAGGTCTCAAGGAAATGAATCGGAGACGTCAGTGGATGACAGAGAAGTGCCATCTGCCAAAAGCTCTACTGCAGCTGCACGCTTCATTTAGCCAAGAACAGTTTTTACTTCAGTCAATCTGCTGCAGTCTTGGCAGCACATTTCTGTTCTTTTTTTTTTACTTTTAAACTAATGAAATATGCTCATATGAAAGAGGGAGGCAGAGAGATATTTAGGCCATTTTATTTAATTAGTCTTCAAAGCTGCAGCAGAACAGATTTTTATCCAGAAATATACCCAATAAATCAGCAGTAAATAACTGAAGAGGAGAGACAGCTGATCGGGAAACCCCGGCGCCGCTCGCTGCAGGTACAATTCAAAGAAAACTGGGATTTAAATGCAAACGTTCAAATTGTCTTTAATTTCTCTGCAGAAAACAAACTATAACATATCTCCATGTGAGACTATTATGCCAAGAACATGCCAACAAATAACTACACTTGCAGGTGATTCATTGCAAAGACACCTGCTAAATGTCTAAAGCAGGATATTGTATATTAGGTAGCAAGTAAACAGGCGGTCCTTGAAGTTGAAGTACTGGAAGCAGGTAACTGGCTGTGGACTAGAGAACTAAGCAAGTGCATTTATACTATGAATTGGTTAGTACTCACTAAAACAAGACTAAGGAAGCCACAAAAGTGAAAGTGGTGCTCATGGTGGTCACGGCCACTCAAGGCTCACTTATGCGAAAGGGGAGCAAACATGGTAATGAATCCCCAATGCATGGCCAAAAAGCATCTGCAGTGAACACATGACCATCAGGTTTTTCTTTTATATCACATGGAAGGCCACGTGAGTGTGCATCAGTTGCCTTTGGAAGAGAAGAGAAGCCAGGAAAGGCATCACCACCGGTAATGGTCTGCTGGAAAACACTGGGTCCAAGCTTTCTTTGACATCTGCCATAGAGATGGCACGATACCACTTTTTTATGTCCGATACCGATACCGATATCATAAATTTGGATATCTGCCGATACCGATATGAATCCGATATAGTGTTTTTTAATCAACAAAACTGTTTTTTAAAATATCTTGCTGCATTTTGCAAGTCTGCAAGTTCATACTCAAGTTTAAAACAACAACTACACTAAAGCTATTCTGTTATACCTGTATACAAAAAAAATATTTCATAGTTCAGCAATACTGATCAATCTAATAAACTTAGACCTACACCATCCTCCCTATTCTGGTATTTTAAAGAGTACTTAGCATAAATATTAAGCAACCTAACTAATAGGGTTCCAACTCCCAGCAACAACAAAAATAAATAAATAAAAAATAGGGAACCACCCTTCACGCTCCACCTCATGATGCTTAATCAACGTAATCAACCTTAATTTGATGCAGTGTGAAAAAAAATGCACAGAAATCAATTATTTTTCAAGAAATATTAAATAGATTCAACATCTTTCTTCAACAAAATTGCAGACTGCACAGATGGTACCTTCCCAAAGGAAAATGTACTATAGCTTACTAGGGTATATATTAGACTTAATAGTCACTATGTACAGTAATTGACTTCTATTCATTTTACATCAAATTAAAACTTTGGGTGTCAGATAATTATTTATTAAAAGCTAGACATTGTAAATGAGAATAAGAAAGAAAAGTATGTCTTTGTGCCCCCTTTTCCCAGTTAATGCCCTATCGGCCCCCCTGGCTAAACTTTGCTAGATCCGCCCCTGCACAGTTACCAGCCATCAGCTACTTAGAAAAAGATCCTGGTGTAGAAAGTAATATTAAATAAATTCTAACAACAGCTTATCAAGCTTAAACGTGCTGCTGTTGTTCAGCCGCTGGTTTGCTCTTTCTGGCGCAAAGTGGACCAAAAACAAACAAGAGAGACTCAGGACAGAAAAGCCGATCAGCTGATCATTAGCAGTTTCACGATTGAAGTAGCAGCCGGAGAGCGAGAGGCAGTCGCTCGTTAAGCTTAACGTGGGAATGCTTTACAAACATTCAGAGATGGACTTACACACTTGCTTTACTTCTCTCGGGGATAACTTTGTCGGAGATGAAATGCCGGGTTGCTAGCGAAGCTCCAAATGCTATCCAGACCACCGACAGGTCCCGCATGCCACAGCCGCTCTATCACGTGATGCATACTGCTCCGACGTTCTGAGGCGAGTTACGGCGTGTTGCAAGTTTTGTGAGGTGCTTTCGTGATATTTAATGGATCGGATTACATTTTTTATTTTTCTCCGATATCCGATCCAGTAATTTAGGTCAGTATCGGACCGATACCGATACGTAATATCGGATCGGTCCATCTCTAATCTGCCAGCTATCTAAACATTGGTGCAGCCCACATAGACCCTTTCGTTCCAATAATATGATGCCAGTGCCCTCTTTCAGCACAATAATGAGTCCTGCCTCACCATAAACATAGCTCAACAATAGATTGAGGAACAAAGATTTCTTAATGGTGTCACATCTAGTTGGTACAAGGCTTCTCTGACCTTTTTGTGATGATGGATGATGTGCAAGATAATGTTAGCCCTCCACAATAACCTCTGATTTCTGTTATGTGCAACAGTGAAACACAAAAGGATTATGGTCAGTGTAAACAAAGAGTGGAGAACCAAATAAAGAGATGTTCGATCTCTGTGTCAAAGGCACCAGTGATCTAGCTTTAGCACATAGGCTGCTGAATCCCCCCTCTATGCAATCCTGAACACAAGAACAGAGAAAGAAATCAGGTTTATTAACGTTACTGTCAGAACAAAAACAGTGTGTTACGTCAGAAAGGGGGAGTTTGAAGACTTTGTGCTATGGATGATTTGAGCACTCAATCTCTTTCTGCTCCAAAGAACTTTCAGTACCATTCAAACAGCATGCTGCTTGATTGGGACATACATCAATGTCATGTCCTAATACAGTGTGTGTGTTGGCACATTTGAACATTGATGGCACATCTTTGAGTGTCAGTGTGTTTTCTGCTCAGCAGTGAACCAGAATATGTCCATCATTATTGATCAACACGTAACCAACAACAGCAGACAACCAAAACTAAAGCAACGCAACCTATTTCACCTCTTTACTGTGCGTGACAACTTACAACCTCAGTAGTTTCATCTGCAAACGCTGAGATTTATGTTTCCTGTCTAGAGTACAAATGACAAAGTCATTCAATATCACTCGGTTTTCTTTTGATAGCACAAAGGTACTTAGTCTCAAGGCTGGAAACAACACAGACTCTTAGACTGATGGTTTTCCATTAACCGTTTTGCTACTCTGGAAGCATCATGGTGCTCAAACAGCAACTTCATAGAACATAACTGTGAACAGACACCAAGAACCCCTGTGGGCACATGGGCTTGTTGGTCTAGGAGTGTTTTTAAACCTAGGGTTCGAGAGGTCCTGGGTTCAAATCCCAGATGAGCCCACACTTCTGACATACCCCACTGAAATGTGATGTAGTACATAACATATTCTGTTGCCCAGTCTTTGCTATAAAGAGCCCCTAAAAGCAAAGATATGGAACTAAACTCAGCATTGTTTCTGTTTTTCCAGTATCAGTTAGAGAAAAAACACTGTATACTGTTCTTGCTGTCCTTTAGGGTTGTCTTTGTGTATAAAAATCAATGAGTGCAGCTTTAACGTCACCATTTAAAAGAAGAAAAAAACTGAGATGGTGAAAAACCACCGAGGGAGGAGAAGATGAAGAGAGTGAAGGGGTGGATTTATGCTACAAAGTGGTTTAACTGCTCCATGAGGACTAATGAAGCTAAATTGCACCACAGGGACACAGGTGGGAGAGGAAAGCGTGGGAGCAGGGAGGGCTGATGTAGGACTTCACGGCACAGCCCGGGAGACGTTACAATAAACACAAAGATCACTTAACGGAGGATTTTCTCAATAGTCTCTAAAAGGCCAACACTTTGCAAAAGTTTATGATATAAATGACTCTTTAATTAGACCAACAAACCATGGAGGGTGCATTTTATAAGCCTATCACCTCAGCTTACACACGCTTGTCACTTAACAGGTGAAGCACAGCAGCTTTACTGTGCAAGGACTGTGTGTGTTTCTTACCTGCACATAGAAATGTTTTTGAACTTGGATGCACACACGGCATCACCCACACATAAAACAGGTCACTTAACAGGTTTAACCTTGTAGCTTCCAACTGGCCATTAGAGGACACTTGGTTGTGTGGATGAACTCTCTGATGTATTTATTTCTGTGTTATGTCAAGGATTTTCTTCATGCCCGTTAGCCGTCTCTCTAATAACTTGTCACAAAGGTCAGATAAATTTAATTTGGTATCCATTCACTTCATGATGTTTTCTAGTCTCGCAGTCTCCTCCTGAGGATGCCCCTTGAGCCTGATATTAGGCAAAGTTGTCAACTCATACACAGAGTTTCCTTCCTCAGTCTGACATTGCCTCCACTCTGACTGATACCCATGGGAGATGGGAAGAATATATTGTCTTGTATCTAATGTCGTCTTAGGTTAACATTGACTGTAGGAATGCCAACATACTGACTTTTAAGACTAAAAGCATTCTTCTCAATCTGTACAGCAGCAGTGCTTCAGGCCCAGTGAAAACAAACAAGCACAAGACGATTAAAATCACTGTGACAGCATACCGCGTGACATGAGAGTTAGCCCATGGTGCTAGTAAGTACCCAAATAGCCAATATAGAATTGAGTTTTTACATATCTAAGTATAGAAAGCAAGAAAGGAGGGAAGCAAGGCTTGGCAAGTGTGAAATCTGAAATGTGCTCTTGGAACAATAAAGGCAACATTGAATCTTGATGTAATCACAGAAGCTATCGGTCTAATATCCCTAAAGTGGAATGAGAGAGAGTAAAGAGAAGGAATCGCTGTAATTTATGGAAAATAGAAAGAAAAGGAGGAAGAACAAGGGAAGGTCAGGCTTAAGTGTCACCAGGAAGTCAGGGGTGGGAGAGAAGGCAGAAAGGGAACAAAAAGGTAAGAGTAATGTGAAGGTGACCAACCGGGCAGAAAAGAGGACACTACACTTGAACACAAATACACACAAGCACAGACTCTAGCACACACACATACACAATCTGTCTAAGGAAGGTAGGTATTGTGAGACCGGGCAACAATAGGTCCTGACAGCTCTCTCTGGCAGACCATCGCCTGTCTCCTGCTATCGCTCTGGGTATTGTGTGTGTGTGTGTGTGTGTGTGTGTGTGTGTGTGTGTGTGTGTGTGTGTGTGTGTGTGTGTGTGTGTGTGTGTGTGTGTGTGTGTGTGTGAGGTGACACACGGACTGTGACAATGATCCGAAGTGAAGTCTGGAGTCTGACTCACCTCCGCTTCAGTGGCGGACGCTCTGAGCCGACACCAAACACTGAGGGAGTCCTGCTCACTACAGCTCGTCGGTCGGGGTAATATCTTCATCCATCCATCCGTTCATTCTTCTGTCTGACTCCGTGTGTGCGTGCGTGCATGTTTAGTATTTCATTAGACGTCTGGGCCACCCCAAATTCCCAGAGGACCTGGAGGTTTCCATGATGCCTCTCATAAGGACAAACCTCACAAACCTCACCTTACATGTAGTAAATATAACGTCGTGTATTAAAAACAGCCAGTGGTTATTTTCTGTACATTTAAAACGCATTAGTTGTACTTGTTTCATGTATTTATGACTGACAAAAAAACATTCCATTTCATTTAGTACTAAAATTATTTCGTCGATATCTGATTTAAACATTTGACATAAATATTTTTTGTGGTCTTTTTTTTTATTTACATTTTCTCCATGCAAGCGCTTGGAAAAAATACATAAACATCTCATCTTTATTTAAAGCTGGTGATAAAATATAATAACCTAGAAGGTCATCCATGATACAAGGGCGTGCAGGTAACAGATGCAGGTGTGTTATCCACAGATGGTACAGGACGGACATAGTCACTGTGATGTCACCCATTGGTTAGTGAAGTTATGAAGCCTTGATAATTCTCACCATTACCTTCTCTCTTTTTATTAAACTAGATGTGACGAGTAACACGTGGGATACATGCTTATTAACAGCTTTCCAATCACACGTTCTTAGCCGAGAGTGTATCATGGATAAATAAAATCTACAAAATGTACCTAATGTTATTCACTATCAACCTAAATAAACGCGCTCATCAGGAAAGTCTATGTTTTCCCCGTAGACGTCTACAGGAGTGGAAGTAGCGGTCACAGGAGGCGCCCCCTGCTGGGCTTTAAAAGAATTTAGGTTTAAGGTATTTCCACATTGGCTTCCTTTTCTGACCTGGAAACTACATCCATCGTTTTTACTGCATGAACAGACAATAAATCACATTAATAACAGTGCTACTGTATCTATGTTGCCAAAATGAGTCCTAAAAATCTAAAGATTTGGTTAGTTTTTGTTTATTTCTTGTTCATTTTCTTCCAGAGTGCAAAACTATTGAGATTAAGAAGAGAGTGTCTTGGGCCTACAACAATAGAAAGAAACTGAGAGACGTTGCATGTTCATAGGCTACCAACATGTCAGTCAAGGTAAAGCATAGCCAGGTTTATGATCCCCCTGAACACTGACTGGGTCCGGTAGAGTCAGCCCCTGCTGGTCATTAGAGAAAACGCAGATTATGAATCACCTGGGAAGACCATATATGATAGATAGTGTTGCAGTCCACCACCTCTGTGACAGCAATGATCCATGACTTAATTCACACCTTGGTTTATTTGCCTCCATTTCAAGTTCTTAAGACTACCATGACCTCGATGACTGAGAACCTGGACAGCCACCTGTGCATCACCTGTACTGGACACACCTTGGTGTGAGGAGTATGCTTTAAACTGAGCTCTCTGGTCTCTTTTAAGGGTTGTGGATTCTGCACTTGTAGACTGTAAAATATTTATTTCTTCTTTTATTACTTCTGAGATGTTTTTGCTTGATTTCGATTGCTTTATCCTCATGAGATTTCAACGGTGTCCCAGCTGCTGTAAGCAGTGCTCGCTTGAAACGTAGACTGCATAAATCTGCAGCTGATCAGTTATTGTGTTTGACAGCAGCCTTGTTTTTACAGCCAGAGACTCGTTTTAAAGGCTTGCGTGATAATCTCAGGTCATTGTAGGTCTCTGTCCTCTTGGAGCTTTTAAATTATTCTGTGTGAGATGCTCAGTGATGTCGTCACAGTGAGTAACACACAAGTGTGCGTCCAGTTACAAGAGCGCAATCCAATTTTATCTTTTACAATCTTCTTAGCCACTAAAGACAATTTCACACACAAGAATGAACTTAGAGTAAATTTGTCTTCATAAGTTGAGCCCACTTTTCCTTAAACTCTTAAAACTAGCATCTCAAATTTATCCAAGAAAGCAGTTTAAGGCAATTCAAGGTCCAGGCCGGTGCCTGAGCAGTTTGGGAGGTTTTATGAAACAAAGACGTGCTTTCTGGTGTTAACTGTAACAAAGAGAACTCAGGGAACTTGTTTTAGTTGTGTTGGTTGTTTGTGTTCCCAGATTTAATGGTGCCATTTCAAGGAAAGCAGGAGTTTTTTTTCCTAAATTGGAAATTTCTTTTTGGCAGATGGCTACACACATCAGCAAGATGATAAGAGTAACTTCATACTCACCATCTAATGAACAGTGTTTGACTAAATTAATTCACAGCTAGGGTTTGTGCTGTGGTGGCTCTCAGCAAGAAGGTTTTATTTTATTTAACCTTTATTTAACCGTACGTAACACAATAGGCCACTAGGGTACACTCAGGTCAGAGTGACAAAAATGTTGTCATCAGACATTGAGCCTGAGGATCTGTGCAGATTTCTGCATGCCTGCTAGTTTTTAGTGAATGTGCCGACTCATCCGTGCAGAGTTTGCATTACAATGCACCGATTACACGTGAGCGCCTCATGTGCTCTTCTCTGAATCTTATTTCATGAGAATTCTGTTCTACAAAGTTCAGAAAAAATCCTGCATACCCAAAAACAGAATCATCAAGAAGACTGCAAATCATGCCAGTTGTCTATAAGTGTTAACAGAGATGTAGGGAGCTTGCTCAGTATGACTTTGTGCATTAAAATATACCCGTCCTGGTATCTCCTTAGACTTAATGAAGGTCAAGAAACCAGATTGCAAAGTACGCAGTGATGTAAAGAGCTGCAGCAGAAAGAGTCTAGACAACAAAGTGTGGAAGAGGCATGCATGCAAATAATATCCCCATAATCAAAAACCTTTAAGGATGCAGCTGTTCTTCCTGAGCCTGCGTGGGTTCACCCAGAGTGCTCGTTGGTCGTAGATGTGAATCTTTGGCCCTGTGACGTACACCCCCTCTCACCCAATGTCAGTCGGAGTAGGTTCAACACCCTCCTGCAGACCTGAACTGGAGATGTGGTTGTTACTTCAAAATACATGGACATTTCACCCTGACTCTCCATGAAATTTCTCTGTGAAGAAAAAACCCTGGAAAGTTCTTTCCTATTTCAACTTCCATGTCTACAAAGCCAGGTTTGTAAAGAAATGGCTTCCCCACCATATAAACTGAACTGCCACGCTCTACAACTGTCCACATGGCTTGGATGAGCTGAAACTTAAAATGTGGGGCTATCACCCTACATAATGTTCACCCTGAAACCCATTGTTTTTGTGCTACACCTGTGTCTGATCACCTACCTCACTGTGAGGCCCTGCTTGCAATCTAAGCATCTGTGCCTGCACGGAGTGTTGAAATGTGTTCTTTGTTTATCCTTTATTGGAAAACGTAATCTTTTTTCTCTTTTCCTGAGGAATTACCTCAGTAGGAAGCTGAAACGGTTATACCAGCAGATCTAGTCACACTATAACTTAGATCAGATGTAGATAATGTGATCTAAACGTTGTCCGGATTTCAGGATGTATTTCTCTTTCTCTCTCTGCCTTACAGCTCAGATGATCCTGGGAAATCCGTCAATCACATTATTGACTGGTCACCTCATTCCATGTATCTGTCACCCTTTGACTCGGCAGCAAGATCACACAATCCATCAAATGTGTGCATTTGTGTTTTTCTATGCACACACACACACACTGCTTAGTGCACAGAGCATTCGTCAGTCCGTCTGTCAACAGTGGTATCAAAAAGTCAATATTTTTAGTGTAGGGAGGGATGAGGGCTTTCCTGTGTAAGGTGATACCTCAAACACACCTGACAGAAGAACAAACACAAGGGAGTGTTTGACAGTTTAAAGACCTCTTTGTGTTCATTCACAGGTTCATAATTTTATTTTCAGGGTCCAATGGAAGGTTTAATGTCCACAAAACACATCACGTTTGCCTTTGCGCATCACCTCTCTTCACCCCTTGTGACTTTAGTGCCCCACTTCCAAAAAGCCCACTCTGCTGTGACGGGTTAGCTGCCAGCAAATCCCAGAGGTCAACCATTCACGTTTGAGCCAGAATCTGAAGTCACCGTTACACAATGCAACATGCTTTCATGCAGTGAAACACAATTACTTCCCAGGTCACTAGTGTTCACATCTGTACCATCTGGGGATGTTAACACAAAGTTAACAAAGATGCACTATTGTGCTGTTGTGTGGCACAAAACACATGTCCTTGTTCTTGTTTCCAATCATTCTTAAAGTTTGAACAATATCTGATTACTTAATTTCTGCATTACATTTTCCACACAGTTCTGGGTTTATGTTGATTAATACTCGAGTCTGACTAATTAAAGACATTTACTCACCAACTCAACAAGCACTGCATATTTACAGAACTTAAAAATATCCTTTTTATAGGAGACTTCATTAAAGTTTGAGTATAATTCAAAGAAAAAAATAAAAACAGGTGATTGTGGAAGTTGCAGCGTAATAAAGAGCGGAGGCAGACAGAAAACACACCAAAAAGAGGAATGACAGTCTGGATCTGGAAACAGGGCAGCCAATATGATTAGCAGACCTTGTTAGGGTACCTGTGTTCCAGTTTATCTTGTATTCCTAACTACCAGCAATAAACCAGCTGAGTTTTTTTAAGTTCATCTTTGCCTCTGCGAGTCTGCGTTTGGGGTCCTTTCTACCAGCCACACAGCAGACGTGACAGACCTACAGAAATCTTCTAACAGTTTGTACTTCCTCTAAATAACCTTCTGAACCTATAAGTGATAAACAGGCCAGACAATATGACCAAGGGAGACACTCCGTGCTATCAAAGTATGTGGAGAGCCAACAGATAAGCTTTAGTGCTTTTCTTGATGGTGTTTTTTGCATAAAAGGACAATGTGTGCTGGGACAGACTCCAGCCTAAACCTGTGACCTTGGCGAGGGGTAAGTGGGTTGATGCAATTAATTAAGAAATGTCTGAGGACGCTTTTGGCTGCTGAAGTCTGCAGTCTGTAAATCTGATCTCTCCTTTACATGTGTGCTGGGATCTCTGTGATATGTATAAATTATGTTTAAATTACATAATTTGAGCTTTAATCACGTTTCTACTGCAGTAAAATTAAATATTTTCTCAATGCAGGTCAAACTGACTCCTTTAATGTGCATAAAACTGCAGCGACAAGGGGGGCCGTGAACGTGAGTGGTGCGCAGTCTACTGACGTCACCTTTTTTGGCATTGAAATTCAAGCTGTTGTCTCTGGATGCCATTTATAAGTTGCTTTTAGTTCCTTTCCAAGCTGCTCGTCACATCTAAAATTCATCTGGCATGGCAGCTTCAGGCTTCCATGTTGAGGACCGGGAGCAGGAATGTAGCCACTGTGATGCAGATTTAGTTGAGAAAACTGAGAAACGGGCGAGTCAGAAAAAGGCATCACCTTCGTTTTCCATTAGTGGCCTGAATCGATTTAGCTAAAAATAAAACCAGCAGGACTCCACTGTGATCCCACTGCATTCACAGATGACCGCACAGGCCAAGTGTCACATCAGATGCCACTTGCATTATCCAACCTGGGTGTATTTATGTGGAAATCGAGCTGCTGTCTGCCAAACACCGAGTCTGCTCTCTACTCTCGGTCAGAGCGTCTTCCTCTGTCGTTGTTTGCTGCCAGATGAAACAAAGAAACGAAAGCAGAGCAACGGATCACATAACATCTCAGGTTGCACCAGCGTGGACAAACAGAAGACTGTAAATGTATAGATTCCAGGATTAATGTTCCTGTAATATTGATATACACAATGGAAATGTGACGGTAAATCTGTTATATGATCACTGCACACAAATCATCAAGCTACACTTCATGAAACTTTGTGGAGAAGAGGCCCGCAGACAACAGAAGAACCCTTTGAACTTCAGAGTCGAAGGATCCTTTCTTTACAACTGCAAAACAAGACAGCGGCCTTTGCAGAGAGGTGCGGTCCCTGATTGCCACGGTAGTTATCAAATTTCCAGACCGACATGCCATTAAATGTTTCTAATTCCGCAGCAAACCTCAGTAACACTACAATGTTGCTGCTCACTGAGCCGACCAATGCTCCATCGTGGCCATGCTGAAGCAGTAAAATCTGTTAATTAAGGGCTTCACAGTGGAAACGTGAGCAAAATATTCATGATGCTCACTCAGAGGTGACTCGGTCTCTGAAATCTCCACATTTTTGTTTCCACAGCTCTGCTCATTAAAAGTGTGCAAAGTGGAGTCTTTCTAATGAATTGAACTCCTTACTAATAATGCTGATCTCTGTGAACTAATTGTGGATATGAATATGAAAGCCAGCGTACCCTTTGTCGTCTACTCCTGAGTTCTGTTGACCAATCACGTTTGACAGGCTGATAAAAAGTCCACGTGCAAAGAAAAAGAGAGAGAGATTCCAAGTTTGGCCTTATAGAAGTTAGTTTTAATTAACTTATCCACTGATTGGTGGCTTCATCTTTCTACAATGAGAGAATGTTTGTATATACGTCAACCTGTATCTCCTCAAACTGAACTAAACTTTGCACAGACATCGTTACACATGCACCGATTATTAGCATCTATATGTTTAAAAAGAAAAAGAAAACATTTATTATAAAGTTCCCAGTTCTTTTGATTTTGGTATTTGTCATCCCCCTCTGACAACTTCTGTGTTTATCTCACGTTCAGCGTACGTTGCCAACTTAACAGTCTTTAAAAAAACTTTCCTATGGAATTTTATGGAATGAAGAATCTGAAAAACCACTGCAGGCCTGGTTTGCAATTATAAAATATAATTATAATTTATATAATTAGATTTAAATTGTATACCAATAGTCTAAATATGCAAATTAAAAACAACTAAAGCTTTGAAATAAATGTAGTGCAGCCTCCTTGTGCCCTCCTTTAGGCTCACCCCTGCATGCTGCTGGTCTCACTGCTAGAGAGAAAAAGAGAGAGAGGACGGGTGCATCAAAGTCTACAAGAAATCTATGAAACTTAAAGATATTAAACACGCTTTAATCTGAGCAAACCGGCAATGCACAGCAGCAGCTAAGAAGACTCTTCTTTACCTTTGTGCTTGCTGATGTGGTTGTGTCATAAAGGACTCTTATTGGCTTTTTACTCACAAAGCTTTCACGGTAACTTGCGCTTCTGTTGCTGACTCTTAAAAACATCATCTTTGACTGTGTTCGCAGTCATGGTACCACCTCCACATTTTATAGTGTGCATGCATCTGCTTTTAGTCAAATGTGAATGAAATCCCGTACTGTCCAGCCCTGCACAACCAGAGTCTTCATCCTACTGTTTTACGGGCCGCTAACACGAGTCTCTTTTTTGTTATTAGCCTCATAATGTAAAAACAAGCTGCCAACAAAGAAAAAACATCTGATAACCTTTAGCTACAGTTTAGCTTTTATAATTAGCATTTTGAAAACGATCCACTTTTGGAAACAATGACAGTGATAAAATCTTGGCCCGGATGGAGGCTATTGGCTCCAGACAGTGGAGTAGTTAATGGGGTCCCAAATCGAACCTAATTTAACTGATTCTTGCTCCCTTTGTTAAGTCTGACTGAATGACCAAAGCAGGTAAAGCAGTTTCAGAGCAATGCAGTTCAAAAACATCAACAAAAGAAATTAGATATTGGACTTGAGCTGGGTTTTAAATATTGGACTATGATCATTTCCCCCCTTTTTTCTAACTTCCAAGTAACAGAAGTACAAACAGTAAATGTACTAACTGCACACACACGAGCTGTAAGCCAGCTGGCACTGCATGCTGATAGGAAGAGTGTTGCCGTGTGTGGAGTCTCAGCCTCAAACTACGGCTGCCAACTCTGGCACTTTCATGCACCAGCTCACACTCACAGTAAGTATGAGGGAACTGCAAAGCCACTCCATAATGGAAAACCACAGATCCATGGATTATATAGATCTCCTCGAAGTGCATCATCTGGCATGCATCTGCACTTCATTTCAGCACTGACAGAGGACACCTTTCACATATTTCCAGTTCTGCCCATTAACATTTTTTTTTTTAAAATCCTGCATCAAAATGTTAATTGGAAAACATGCAAACCTAAAACTTTCTAAGGCTCTGCCCCTCTCTCTCTTTAGTTTACCCAGGTTTCACGCTGCCTTTGGCCACTTTTTAACAACCTCCTCGAACTCACGAGATGTGTTTGAAAGGTTCAGAGCATTTCTAAACTGTTCTGAGACCCGAGGAGGGGACATCTGACACAAAGAGACACCTTTCTTTCATCACCGTTCGAAAACAAAGATGACTCACAACCAAACTTTGTCCTCCTACCTACCATTAAGTTCCAGTTTAAGGGGCACTGTTGTGACAGGGGAGGAGATCCAGCATGAATCAAATGAGCAGATCTAAAAATGACAGGAGCACTGGGAGTGGTCTGGAGCTTCTCAAGGGGAAAACCTTGAAGGGATTAGTGCCAGATTTACGTCAAATTTAGTTTTGTTATTTTTCATGCCCCAGGTGATTGAATCCTATGTGGCTTTCTGAAAACCTTCACAAAATTGTGGAATCACCTCACTTCTGTTTTCTTTGTATAAAAAAACAGCTATTTTTTTTTTTCTTTAATAGTTATCCTGGCATCATAACCATCAAACAAAATGAATTCTGTTTAATTAATGGATTTCCCGTTGCTAATTTGTGCTTCATCATTAAAGATCACTTTCATCCAAACACAGCACACAAGCTTGTTTTGGTTCTCTTTAGCTCATTGTTACCTTGATTTTTTTTTGTTTAACTATTAGTGTTGGTTTGAATTTGGCTTTCCTGACCGTGAATCTGAATTTCAGCTAGTTTGTTGCAGTTCTGTCACAAACTCTGATTCCTGTTTCTGCACTTTTCTTTTGCTGTTTATTTTCTTTTGCTGTCTATTTTTCAGGTCATATTTATTCAGGCTTTATGTCCAGACTCTTTGCCCATGTGTTTTGCTTTCATAACCTTCTCACTTTGTTTTCATGCAATGAATATTTTAGGCAAAGCTTATGAGAAACAACTGAAATCTTTTCTCGGATTTTCTACCTGAAAGATTTGTATAATCCTTTGAGTTGTTTCAGCTGGCAGCCCTCTTGTTGGGGCCATGCTTTCCTTCAATCAGCCAGGTGCAGCCACTCATTGAGGCCTGCAAACACTTTCTTTTATTTGCAAACCTTTTTGGATATTTAGCTTTGTCCTGGTACTAGTTTGCATATTACAAGGTGATCCAGTATATTATATGTCCCTCTACTTGATATAATTACATTTTTTTGGATGTTTCCTGAAGCCAGAATGTTGAGCTATTAAACAAAAAAAATGTCTTATATCTGTGGTTTGATTATTTGCTACAAAGTAAAACAGGTGATGTCTTGATGCATTCTCAATCATCCAGCAAAGTAAATCTCCAAAAGTTGATTCTGTTCATCTTGACATAGCGTTTTCAGTGGGACTAATGTAATGCTAAATTAGTGTTGCTTTGTCTGTGCAGGTATTGTTCAGTGGGTTTAGGAAAGCTTCCAGCAGAAAACAGATGCTTCCATTTTTTGCTTGTAAGAGCAAAAATTACTGCAGTGAGATAAAAGCAGGACGGGTGAAAAGAAGAATGGCTTTAAAAGTTAAAGAGTTTTTAGACGTGATACTTTGACACGCCACATCAAAGTGTTTATCTGTGACAGAAAAGCACCAACATAAAATCTGAAATTTTTGCAATGCTCAAAACAACAAGTGCCAAGTGCTGATCTGCCTCAATGTGATGGTGACCAGCACCTGTGATATTCAGTTTCCTGCATCCAGCTCCAAGTGCACTTCACTGTCAGTGCAATTATTGTAAACAAGAAAGCAGTAACAGTGAAATGCATCCAGCCTTAAACAGTCTCTGTTCTGCTCTGCCTTTTGTCAGCCTCTGGTCTGGATTTAGGTGGAGAGCTGCTGGTTCAAGAAAGAAACCGCTCCGAGCTGTTCCTCCCATCAAAAAGGCTCAGGCTCATTTCTCATGATGGCAGATGGTGGACAAATTGAAAGGTGAAAAATAACCAACATGTTTGATCTGTTCTGGAAGGTAGAAGGTGAACGTAACATGTCTGCTTTTGCCACTTTCACTTTGAATTTCGAGGCATTAGCAGTAATTTGATGCTGCTCAGAGGCAACTCTCTTCCACACATTTGCTGTAAATGTATCCTAAACTACAAGCCAAAGCATCAGCCAACACTCAGTCCCATTTACAACTTCAAAAACTGGCATTTGCCGTCCAAAATGGGTCCACGACTCAGTTGCTGCTCTTTGTAGCTGGAAATCAGACGTGTGAGTAAACATTTATTCAGTGTTATGCTGCGGTGATGAAAGTGGTTTATCAAACTCTTACCTCGAACAAATGTCCTGATTGACAAAGTCTTTTAACTGCACCTTAAAGATACCTTAAAGCGCCTCCTCTTCAAGGAAACCACATTTTAATCCTTCCATTGTTACCTATTTTAAGAGTATTTCTAAACCATTACACCTCCACCACCAGACTGCTCCGCTGATATGGGACAGAATGGACCCATTTTTCTTGCCAAATTCAAACATCACAGCAGAAATTGAGATTAATCAGATCAGGCAACATTTTTCAAACTCTAGTCTCTGTTTCCTGTTCTTAGTTAACAGGAGAGGCATCTGATATGCTCTTCTGCTGCTATAGCAACCACTTCAACTTCCTATCACCACTGGCCATTTTCCTCTGACCTCTGAATTTCTCTTTTTTTAGACTAGTCTCTGTAAACCTAGCTGGCTGTGTGGGAAAATTCCAGTACATCAGTAGTTTCTGAAAAAGTCAGATCAGCCCACCTGACAACAACAATCATGTCACATGAAATCACCTGTCTTCTCCATCCTGATGCTAAATTTAAACCCCCAGAGGTCATTTTGACCATGTGTGTCTAAATGCACTCAGTCATGTGATTAACTTTGCATTAACAAATAGCTGAACAGTTGTTAGATGCACCTAACCTAGAGTGGATGTCCAAAATATGACGCATGGACTGAAGAAGGTCATGATATTGATGCTTTTCTAGACTTTAGCTGCATGTAGTGGCATTAACGTAGAGCAACATGTTAGAAATACTAATTAATTTGAATTTCTCTTTTGGATTGTGTTTCATAGCTTCTCTGCATAGTGAATTTTTTTATTTAGGAGGGCGCCAGTAATGTGAAGGCTCAGCAATTTGGAGCCCAAACAAAAGATAACGTTGTATTTCCTTTACATCGGTTTTCTTCCATCTAAGACAGAGAGGCATTGTGTTAAAATTGTTCCTGTTTTTCCCCAAACTGCTATTTTAGGGTCTAAACTAGAGTCTAATGCTTACAGAGGTTGATTGAGTTTTTTAGCTGACTTTGTTTGTCATTGGAAAAATCCCTGAAAATAAGGGCTCAGCACAAAAGTGATTTTTATTCCTTTTAAAGATTTTTCCACAGCCTTGATTCCATCATCTGCCATGCAAAGCTTGGTTTGAAAGTCTCTCTTCAAGGCTTAAATTAAAAATTTAGTAAAACATTTCCTTAAACCAGTGTATTTAGCCTTACACTACTAACCCAGTTTGCTGCTTTTGATTTAGTTTTCCATGTAAAGTGGTCTTAAATCTACTGTGGTGACAATTTATGGATGTGAAGCGCATCAGCCAGACGACGCCTCGATCCTCTGATGCGAGATCGATTTTATTAGTGCGAGTTTCTGCAGAACGTCTTTCTGGGCCTGATTGGAGAGTTTGGATATAGAGATCCTGCAGTATGCCTGAGAGCCTTTCTGTGTGACTGTCCTGCTGTCTGAGTGATGACTGTTAAACATCAGCTCTAGTGTTGCTGGAGGATAATTGAGTGTAATGACAGGCGGTGATGCTTTGGTTAAATGGCACTCTGCAGGAAACACACAGCTGAGTGATGAAAGGCTTAAGCACGATGATACTGCGGCCTCATGTCTTATTTTCTTTTCTGCAGATCACCTGACAGAAGCTCAGAGTCAAGGGTGAAAAGTGAATGTGACACAAAGGAACACAGAGAGCAAGCTGTTGACCCATATTTACTGTAACATTTTCCCTCCTCTCCCTCCCTCCGTCTCTGATTGACCTCCCTCTTTTACCCCGGATCTATTTTTAGCAGCCGCCGCTCTCACTCAGGCCGAATATAAGAATAGATGTTCCTCACAAGTAACGCAGCAGGAAATATTCTGCAGGCAATAATTTGGAGGGAGGGGAGGGCTGTCCAATCACCCTGACCGATTTAACAAGCTCTGTCATGCAGCGTGTCTCTTCTAGGTCCCATCACTTTTCATTCAACCCTCCAGTCTGATTTTTAGAAGCATTCTGATCCTTTAAAGAAAATAAATAATGTGATACGACAGTAAAACTATCCTGATGGTGTTCATCATGGGGCTCTTAGAAGACTGTTTTTGCCTGCTTTGATGCATCGTTTGTTTTTGTTTTTTTTGTTGTTTTTTTGTTGTCCTCTGTGGGCTGCATCATTATTATTACTATTATTATACACTGTAATACATATTAGGTGGTAAGCATCGTTGGGCAACCTTATTTTTTAAAGTTAACTTGTTGCATTGCAAGATTCCTGCCATTAAAAACTAATCAGCCACATTATAACATTAACTACTAAGAAGGTAACTAATTAGAGCACTTTCAAATGATCAAAAATAAGCAAAAGTTCACATTTACAGTCAGAGAAATACAGTTTTCATGGAGTTCTGTGCAGTTCTGTGAAAGCTAAGTCCACCCTTACTGCCTCCAAAGGAAAGAAGAGGGTATATAGCAGCCTGGTGCTGCTAATTAAATGCACTAAATTAACTGATCATCAGTGAGTGTGAGCACCTCTATAAAAGCAGACATATTGGCAGCGTGTTCGTCTGGAGTATTTAGGTGTGTGATAACACAATGCCACAATCGTCCCAGCAAATCCAATCCAAGGTCAGACCATGCAATGCTCAGAGAAACTGTAGAAAACCCAAGAACTACATTTCACACTCCACAGGCTAAAGTTAGTTAAATTCATGACCATACAATTAGAAAAAGACTGAAAAAATGTGGCTTGTTTCAAAGGGCTGTCAGGAGAAAGCCTCTTATCTCTAATAACAACAATGCTGCTCAATTAAGGATTGCAAAGCTACATCCGAACAGAGCACAAGACAAAGGGACAAAGCTCTTTGGACAGACGGAGACTGAACCAAAGTGCTGATGTTTAGTCATAATGTAAAGCACCACAACTGGAGAAAAACAAAACACACAATTCAGCACAAACACCTCATGTCAGGTTGTCAGCAGTTGTGCTTATTTTGCAGCCACAGGACCTGGGCAGCTCACAGTGACTGAGTCAACCATTAACTGCTGTGTGTACCAGAGTAGTGAGGCCATCTGTATGACAGCTAAAACTTGGCTGAAACTAAATCAGCACAATGATCCCGAGCAAAGCAGAAAATATGCAACAGAATGGCTGAAAAAGTAAAGAATCAAGGTGTTGTGCTGACCCAGTCAAAGTCCAGACTGCAACCTCATTGAAATGCTGTAGCAGGACCTTAAGAGCTCATAAATGAATGTCCACACACCTCGATGAACCGAAGCACCGCTGTAAAGAAGAGTGGACTACGTTCTAAGAGACTGAAAGTCAAACAGAAAACAATCGCTTCAAGCCATTACTGCTATAAGTAATAGTGCAAGCTCCTGAATGATGTGATGCACTTAGAAAAATGACTAGTTTGATGATGAACTGGTGCCTGTGTAACATTTTTCAGGCATCTGTCTAGTGGGGAAAAACTGTACCCTACTCTGAGTGACAAAGTACAACTGAATAATTAATTCAAAAGTAGTGCATGCAGATTTCAGAATATAAATGGAATGGAATAGTAACAGTGAGCAAAGGAAGGGGAGTTCATTGTATATCTGACAGTGGACTCATTTCTGTGCATCTTCTGCAGGACCGCAGTGCAGCATTCAATAGTGTTGACCACAATATCTTATTAGAGAGATTAGCAAATCCCATAGTTATTAAAGGTACTGTTCTGCAGTGTTTTGAATCATATTTATCTAAAAGATTTGGGGAGTGCAAATCACACACTAAGGTTAACTGTGGAGTTCCACAGGGTTCTGTGCTGGGACCAGTTCTGTTTA
Source organism: Aulonocara stuartgranti (assembly GCF_965226115.1). Taxonomy (NCBI): domain Eukaryota; kingdom Metazoa; phylum Chordata; class Actinopteri; order Cichliformes; family Cichlidae; genus Aulonocara; species Aulonocara stuartgranti. Next base: position 34,286,249 of record NC_138957.1, read on the forward strand.
CAGTATACATGCTTTTCTCGGGGAGTGTGCAGATGATATTCAGCTTTATGTATGTAGGAAGCCAGATGTAAACTGTCTTACTGAATTTGCGCAAGATCTCTACAATGAGACGCATCCCCACTAAGAGCAATGCCTAATAAATTAGTTAATGACTTTATATTTTCTAGGGTGAACTACTGTAATTCATTATTATCAGGCAATGATGCAACAAAAATACTGACAGGAACCAGAAAGAACCACATTTCTCCTTTATTAGCTTCTCTTTGTTGGCTCCCTGGCTTCTTCCTGTTACAAGGGCTTTTTTCCTTCCTGCTGTCACCAAGTGCTTACTTGTAAAGGGTTGTTGATTGTGAAGCGCCTCAAGTGCCTTGAGGTAACGCTCGTTTTGATTTGGCACTACATTAAAAAATAATTGAATTGAATATTTAAGTAACTGTGCAGCAAACTGTGCGTACTGAGTCATGGCCAATTGTGCCCCAGTAGAACTTTACATCTACCAACATGTGCAGGGGTACTGTGGTGGTAAGACCAAACCTAAGAAGCAGCAGAAATTAAAATGTCAAAGTCTGAGCTATTGCTTGTTCTGCGCTGGTAAACAATGACAAGGACACAGAAGTGCAATAACAATAACAGTGTTTTTTATTCTGCAAAGAAGCAGCTTTGCTTTCTCTTTTTGATGTACTCAGCAGCTGTGAGCCTCCACCTTTTCCTTCAGTTCTTCAGCGCGCTCGTCCCAACAATGCCGCCACTGTGTCCCTGATCAAGGTCACACAATATTCATCCACAGAAGTTGTTTTATGTCTGTCTCATTGTAGTTTTCCTAGATTAACTCTTTGTTTTAGACTGACTTCCAAAACCTAGTTCCTGTTCAGAGACAGACACCTAATACTTGCAGAGTTGGAAACAAAATTAAATCCCATTAAAGTGGAGATACAGTGAAAGCAAAAATTTCTAAAAACTCTGTTATTGTCAGTGTAGGTTTAGCTCTGATACCTTGCTAAGATATTTTTGGTCTCATTTATCCTCTGCGAACAGTCCCACTTTTTATTGCTTTGTCTCCCCTGCGTGCAGACAGTCAGCTCCAGACCTCACTCTCAGCTCACTCCTCACAGCGTCTGGAGCACACATTTCCAAAAATGAAAATATCAACTGGAGTTAGATAACGTGGCCGGCGCATAGCTAGCATAATGTGCTTTGATCTACTTCTGACACAGCAAATAATAGAGAGAGAAGAAGAGGAAGGGAGGGAGAGAGAATCAGCCAGAGGAGATAAGAAAAAAAAAACCTAACCACAAAGGGGAACACACCCACTTATGAGACCAAATAAACGCTCCAGGATATTATTTTGGATCTTCACACCACAAGCTTCTGCTCTTCTTCCTTATCATTCCTCACCCACTACAGTCCCTGCCCCAGTCCCTCGCCATCCTTTACCGGCTCTGCTCAATGACAACCAAAGGTCAAATTTTCCTTTATTTAAGTCCTCCAGCACCCTCCATTTGTTTTCATAAAGGAGCTGATGAGGCTGTGATAGTGTAGATAGAGGGAGGGGATCATGGCTCTGGTACAATGTGTGTGTCATCACATATGAGCATGTGAAGGCAGGACACAACAGCTGGATGCTGCACATAATGGGAAATGACAATACACATGCAGAGAGGTGACCACACGTTTCTTTATCAGCAGTTTGGGATATCTTGGGTTGTGGTATTTGTAGTGGAGAGAGACTTTAGTGGCACTGGCATGTGGGAATTTTCACAGAAAGCACCACCTCCTAAACTACAAATGACCACACTACTGCTGCGTGTCTATGCTGTGCTGAAAGTCCTGTATCTGCCTGAACATGTTCACCTTGCACTCCTTCCTGACTGACTTACAATTTAGTTTTAAACTGGCACTGAACATTTAAATGTACAATGAGCACATTTGTACTCTTGTCTCTTTGTAGACCAGTTCCAGACCTTAGGAGCAAGAGCGCTTTCTTTTAACGTTTTAAACACTGAATTTAAAATTTGATTATTGAAGGTTTAGCCGAAATTCACTCTGAGACTTATAGTGTCGCGTTGGCTACAAACCACCAAAACATTTTCAGCCAGTAGAAGGAGGTTATGTCATTGGCATAGCTGTAAGTTCTAGTTAGCTAACTGCACGCCCATAACCATCTATAGGGTTCAAGTACCAATGAACCCAAAAAACATTAGCGTCACTAAGGAAGTGGGTAAGTTTGTTCTCTCTTGTGCTGTTTTAATTTCAAGAACACTGGAAAATTGCTAATTTACGATAAGCCAACAATTCCTGGCTAACAGCATCTGATACCAACACTGTGAAACTGAGATAATATTCCAAATGATTTTGATGCAATGATACAAACGAGTCCAAAAAATCGGAAACTGGAGCAAGAAAATTAAAAGTAACAAGAAGGAAGAGTAGCGCACTCTGGAATGATAGTGTAGGGGGCGCTCTAAGCAAAGAAATGGTTTTCCTTTTTTTCCTTGTGATTTCTGGGCAAAAATGTAAAAAGGTGAATCCAGGCTGTTAGAGCCTAAACCTTTGGAAGGGAAAGATCAATGCATAAGGTCAACAGGGGTCCTCACAATGGTGTGTGTGCGCGTGTGTGTAGCATTGACTTCACAGAAATGACCTACATGAGCTGAGCGTTCAGGCGCACACCTGAGTGCGCCGAGCCCGGTTCTGACTCATCCTGCAAGAGTCAATCTCGGAGCTTCCTGTTCATAACTCTCACCGTGTGTGTGTGTGTGTGTGTGTGTGTGTGTGTGTGTGTGTGTGTGTGTGAGAGAGAGAGAGAGAGAGAGAGAGAGAGAGAGAGAGAGAGAGAAAGAAACCCGGTATCCACTGCCTGCGTCTTCAATTTATTACGTCGCAGCATGACGCACAGAAGAGGGAGAGTCAAGAGGAGAGGATGGATGGAGGGAGGGAGGGATGGATGGAAGAATGGAAGGAAGGAAAGAAAAGAAGGGGTGAGTAAGAGGGGAAAGTGGAAGAAGGGAGGAGGGGGGAGAGGGGGATTTTGTCAGACACCCAGCATGCAATGACCTTAGTCTTGTGTCAAGGCGGAGGTCTCTCTCTCTCTCTCATCTCTCATACACACACACACACACACACACACACACACACACACACACACACTGTCTGCATGCCCAGTGTCATCCATGTGGAGACGAAAAACGTCAAAGCGCATCTTATTCCGCTCACATCTCTGCTGCCTGTCTGTCCTGCCTCTCCCCTCACACACACACACACACACACACACACACACACACACACGCACACGCACTGAGATGCGATAGTAATCCCTACAGTAAACTGTGCAGACACTACACCCTGAAAACAGACACCTTTATGGGCACGAAAAGAGCAGAAGACCACCGAAGCGCTGCAACTTCCTGCGGGATAATTAGCGATAAGTAAACCTGGAAAATCACACATGTGTGTCTGTTTCATCTCATTTCTCTTCTTTTAAATTCTCCACATGCATGCATCCATCCATCTTGCCACATGGCGGGATATAAAGAAGCGTGTCCTTACTGATTGTCCGGGATCCTATGCAGCCCATGTTGTCTTACAGAGGCTCGTTCAGCTCGGGGAAAATAAAATCCATCCGTCCAGCAGGCATTTCTCCCCGGGTCTCTTTCTCTGCGCGTTCCCCCTCTCCTCCGTTCTCCTCTCTGTCTTCTTCACTGTCCTCCTCTCCTCCGTATGTGAGAAGCAGAGAGGGTGTGTATGTGCGTGTCATCCGACTCTCTCTCTCTCTCTCTCTCTCTCTCTCTCTCTCTCTCTCTCCGCCGTACCGTCGTCACACACTCCGGTTTCCCCCAGTCACTGCTGATGTTGCTCTATCGCTCTCCCTCGCTTTGTCGCTGGCACGCACACACTAACGCGGACACGAACACATTGTCTTACATGGAAAGACAAACACAGTCATGCAGAAACATGGATGTGCACACGCGTAAAGGACGGGCAGCAGAAGTTTCTTCGGTGCTCTTATTTCCGTAAAGGTTACAAAGAACTTTCATCCAGATTTTACATATTTAGTCGCCACTACCAATGCAATGCAACACTCCCATTCCGGGAAAGACCCCAGAGCATGAGTCATGAGGGACACCCTCATAGCCTAAAAGTAGGACGCAGATCTGATCTGATCGGGATATTTTGCATATGTTGAGACCCAAACTCAACCAAAGAACTGCACCTTCTACTTCAGTGATTTTCATCAACAAAATATCTCTGCAATGTGTTTATTGGTTCTCTTTATTTCTTTAATTTGGCCAAAATTTTTACTTTTGCTTCAGTGTGTAAAGGTTTGAGAGGTCATATGTGAAGGTCAAGGTCAGTATGTGTTTTTGGCCATAACTCAAGAATTATGACAAAATCTCCTACAAATACCTAACAGGATCAAATGAAGCCATGCCCGGCGTTTTGTCTGTTTGTCTGTGTTTTTATTATGTCCTGAAAAAAAAAACATTTGTGGCCAATTTTAAATGGCAGCCTGAGGAACAAAAGAAAGGTTGACATTTAAAAAAATCTAGTCATTACTCAAATCAAAGAAGTCAGACCTGATTAGAATTTGGCAGATTTCCCCTTCAAGGGCATTTCCTGTTGCATCTCCAGACTGCTTTCAGTGTGTTTGCTATTTTTAGATCTCTCCATGAAAGCCTATTATGACCATGTGTACTTGTGATTTCAACTATAGCCCACTAAACTTGTACAGAGAGCAAACATCAGCTTCTCTTTTAAAACTGGCCCGACCTTCAGCAGTTTCCATTTTGACAAGTTCACTATTTGCAAGTCCAAATACAGCAAAAACTACAAATGTAAATGTGCCGTTGTGGACTTTCTTTGCCACAACACCAGTTTCCTTTACAACATGCCCAGCTCACTGGATTGGTTTCCTGAGTCTTCAACATAAAATAGAAAAACAAGTCTAAATGTTGTCAGAGAGCTTTAACGATAACTAAGTAGGCTCTCTACTGTCACCTTGCACAAAAACACGTTACTTCGTTTATTGCACTGATACAGCAGCAGAACAAAGCTGCTCTCTTTGGCAAATATGCTTCTTTAAATCTAAAAGCCATCCACCAGACAGAAATGAATATTTAGCTCAAATGATTCCCACACGTGCAGTTTTTCTTCACAACAGTGTTGACAAAGAAGAGTTTCAGCTACAGATACAACTTGAAGGGCCAGATGTCCAGTGTGTCATAACATTGGAACCAAATCTGACCAAAACAACATTTGCATAATGAAAGTATCCCAGAATAAGCCTGAGAGTCTTTGCTGTCGGCCGCTGTGATGCTAAGTTTGGCAAACGTTACTGTTTCACTTTGTCCACACAACCTTTCAGTGTGAGAATCATTTGGTGCTTTGAAGTATCTGAAAAATATGACAAATAAAAGATGTTTAAACATATTCAGCTAAGAGTTTTAACGTGACCAGTAAAATGATAAGCATGGGGTTGTACTGCAATATCCTCACATCTTCAACTCCATAATCAGCAGAGAATTGATGGTGTTATTAAAGGGCGATCGTGTGATTAGGGGCTTCAAACGTTAGTCGATCTTGATAAACTGCCTTGTTGAAGTAAACATGTTTATAGCAGTGAAACACACATTTGATCTCTCCTAAAACATTCCCTCTTCTTAACAACTGTATGGTGGGTGGAATTTTTATAGCTCATTTATTTTCCAGAGCCTTAAGTTAGGGGGTGACCACTTTGACTGACCACTGTCAGCATGCTAGGCTTCACCAGTCACTTCCTGTTTTAATTGGATACAGATATCAGTTTAAAATCCTCACTCTTACTTTTATGTCTCTACAAGGAGAGGCCCCCATTTATATCATCGAGCTTCTTCACCCTTACTCTCCAAACCGGATCCTTAGATCCACTGATAGCGATCTTCTGACTATTCCATGGACCCGTTTAAAAAAAAAAGAGGGGGGGGGGGGGGGTCGTGAAGCCCATGAAGCATTTTTGATGCAATTATCTGCATGATGTTACATCTTGCTGTGTGGTACAGACATCCAGGAAGTTTGTGGTTCAGTCCTGTTGAATGAAACTTGAGTATTTAATTAGTTAGCTGATAATTAGCAGTAAGAAGCAATGTGTGCATGTGCATTGCACCTGTACAGGTTATGGATGCAGCTCGATAACCAAGCATGTAACTTTCTCATGCAAATGTGGTCATTTCAGGCTCCACAAAACTATGATTCCATTGACCAGAGCAATGGTTGAATTTTTCCCTGTTGCCACTGAACACATCTGTTGTCAGGAAAACGCACATGACATATTTTTCAGATTTTTTTCCATGAGTGGATCACTTAAGTGCAAATCTCTGTGTTTAACTTTGAGAACCTGAGACCAAAACTGTTCATATTTTGCTGCACTCACAGCCCATGAGCTGTACATCTTTTCATGGCTTTATCTGCACCTTTCAGCTACTAATCCACTCATATTAAACCTGTCTGCTCAGCTCTGACAGCGACATCCTTACTCATCGTTTGCACCCAGACGCCCGCCCATGAACCATCTGATGCACATTTCTTTCACCATCATCGTTGCTGGTAGGTCTGGAAGTTTTCATTCCACTTGGCTAAAGGTGAACAAGTGTTGATACGAGCGGCATCTCATGCATGTAATGTGCATCACGCTGCAGCCTGTTTCGGTTGTCCTGTTTGGGCTTTCCTCTCACTCCCTCATCTGTCTCTCACTAACAATGCAGTACAGTTGTTCCCCTCCTCCAAACATCTCTGCCCTGCCTCCCTTGCTGCCTCTCCCACAATATGAATATGAAAACACGCGGTGATTCAGCTAAGCAGTGCAGCAGGCGAGGAAGGACGGGGCGCTCTGGACTCTATTAACTCAGATCTCCATTTCAGACGGATAACAGAACTCGACTCTCTGAACTCAACACTCAATAGATATCTGACCGAGCTGGGGGATTGGAAAAATAGAGTTCAAAATATGTTATACTGTGACAATAAACTCACATTTTATGCAGGAAAAAGCATTTTGAAGCTACTGAGCAAGCATTTCTGTCATCTCTCTTAACACTGATGCATATCATCAGACATCAGAAGAATATATTTAAGCTTTATAGGATCATTTATCTTTATTGCAGCTTTGCAGTTTTGTTTCGTAGCATGTGCCATCATTCGTAGCCTTTCACCTCTGTGTTGGGTGGACCTGTTCTTTGATCAGTCCTGTTTCCTTTTGCTTGATGTAACTGGATGAAAGCATCAAAACCACCTGAAGAAACGACAGCTGACGTTATCGTGATTAGGCCTTAAAATCTCACGTTGTTGTGTTTGAGTTTTGGTTCCTGTGTATTTATCTACTTTAGTTCCTCATGTTTCTCATTGTTGTTTCTATCGTTCCCTTCTATCCCGTCTTCTTCTGTCTCACTTACAGTCACTTCCTGTTTTAATTTTCTGCATCTTAAGTAGCTCTACTTCCTGTCTCTGGCTTCTGTCGCTTGTCTTCTTTAATTCCCTAATTCTTTTCACCTACGTCTGTATCTCATTCAGCTCATTTTGTATATCGTCTACCTCTCTGACTGTGTTTGTCAGATCCTGGTTTGTGTTAGGCTTGATTTTTGTTTTTTCTACCACTTTTATAAACAGATCATCTTTGCCAGAGTAAAGATTGACTTCATTTCTTCATTCAGTTTCTCTGCAGATGGATCCTCTTTTGAACAAAAACATGACAGCAGAGTATAAAAGCTGATATTCAGTACTGTACATCATTGCCTTGTATTTTGTTTCCAAGGATCTAGGCATTCTTTAAAAATGTTTAAAGTGGTCGTCAGAAACAGTTCTCAAGGTTTTTCTGAAGATTTGCCAAAGTTCTTCTTTGGACATCAGCTGCTTTTGGACCTATTTTAATGCCATGTCAGTTCTTGTACTTGTTCATTTTCAGAGGAATGTGTTTTAGACCCAGCGCTAAAGTCAGTGGCCAATAAATAACTCAATCATAAAAAGCACCCTCACTCAAGTATTAGTATTTAGTATTTATTTATTTATTGTCATTGTCAAGAACAATGAAATTGCGTTTGGGGCTTCCATACAACCCAAAAGAAAGAAGAAAATAATAAATACCCCTTAAAACCCAAGTGTACATATTTAACCCAGTGTGACTCCAATGCAATAAGACAATCCTTAGCAATAATGTTCGTAGAAAGGGATGAACAAACATTGGATATCTTAGCATGGTGTGCAAAGTGTCTTTGAAAGGATGAGGAAACTAGACAAGTACAAAAATACAGTTGGATTTTAATCCACCATGCGATATTTTGTGGCAGCATGGTGGCACGGTGATTAGCAGTGTTGCCTCATATCAAAAAGCTCCTGAGTTTGATTCCCACCACCTGGCCAGGTGGAGTTTGCGTGGGTTCTCTTCCTTCCTCAGACATGCAGTTAGTGGGGTTAGGTTAATTGGAGACTGGTGATCAGTTATGGATCGAAACAGAACCAATACTAGTGAGAATCCAAAGAAAAGCTTTGAATTTCCTTTTAAAAAGCTGGAGAACTTTTCCAGAACACTACTTAAAGAAAGCCTGTCTCAGATAGTTCAGACTTTGTTGAAGATTAAAGGTGCTCATACTAAATATGGACTTGTTAGAATTGAACAGAACTCTGTTCGTACCTTATATACTATAATTTTCATGTATGTATCACATTTCAACAAATTCCTGCACTTGTTTCCCATTTTTCATAGTAAAATATAAAGAAACGAGGGGTGGCTCAAGACTTTTGCACAGTGCTGTATAAGGCCCTGAAAGCACTCATACTCACAGGGAGCTAGTCAGAGTCAAACAATACTCTGAAACTGTCGAACACAGAATGAGTCATTCTGCTTTTACCTTCAGCTTTCATAGCTGAAAATAAAATGAATGGGACACTGGTGGGAAGTGACGTCTGTGCCCTGAGCTTTGCCAGATGTGCCCTGAAATTAAAAAGAATAAAAATATCAAGTCCAAAGTTCAGCATTGCATGTAAAAACATGGTTTCGGGAAGCTGGGTGCTGCACGTACTGTAGTGAGGAGACTCGTGGTCTGATGATATTTGCAAATGCTCCCGTTTACTCTGATCAGAGGAGAAATGTTGACTCATATCAGCAAATTGAAAGTTGTCTTTGGCGGAGAGATGCAGAGCATATGGGAGGTTTTCTGTTGAGAATTATTAACAGTCATGGGTAGAAATGAAGAGATGAATGGGAATTAGATGGAAGGGGAGCAACATAGAAAGAGCAAAAAAGGGAGGTGAAACCCAAGCAACTGTGGATGCTTTCCAAATAAAAACTCGCCTGAGAGAGTGAAGTGATGGAGGGATGAAAGAGAGGAGGAGGGCGAAGTCTGAGTCATGCTGAGAGATGAGGAGAAAGAATTCAAGCAGAGAAAATTTATGGGGAATATGAGCTTCTGTAGGAATAGAAAAAAAACTTCAGATGGGTAAAAAAAGTAAGAGACGGAGGAAAAGGGGTTATTAGTATTCTGGCTGAGAGAGGAGAAGGGAAGACAAGAAGGAGGTAGAGGAGGAGCAATGAGAGACGGGTGAGGTGACGGTGCAAAAGGAGCAGAAAATTAATGGGAACTGACAAGAAGGAGAAATGTTATGTGTCTACATAAAGACAAACAGTGCTAACTATTTATAGCTGGGAGTGTGTTACTGAGTGTGCATGATACTTAATTGTACAGCTGGTTGTGTGTGTGTGTGTGTGTGTGTGTGTGTGTGTGTGTGTGTGTGTGTGTGTGTGTGTGTGTGTGTGTGTGTGTGTGTGTGTGTGAGGGAGAGTGAGGGACGTATGAGCACAAAAGAAAGTGATGAAAGGCTTTTCAGAGGACAATAGTTGTTAAATTGCTTTTTAGCACCAAAACAAATGGAAGAAAACCACATGACGGAAATGTGTTGAAGCGGAGTCCAGTTGTTTTCTCTGTTTTTTCCAGTCCTGCAGGCCAGATGTCCCCACAGTAGTAAAAATGTCCTGCTCATTTCCAGCACTTTCATAGTCCTCATCTTATGCTGCTGCTCAGTTTGTCTTATGTCTGAAACAAACTGTTACTGGCTCCTTGCCTTTTAAGACAGCTTTATTCTGATTGGCTTCCCTTCACAAACACAGGATCTGATGACCTTATTAGGAATGTCTTTTCTCTGTGACATCACAGAGTGCCAGGAGTAGAAAAAAATTATAATTTGGAGTGTAAACCAGGTCTTTTTATCAGTCTGAGCTCCTCCTCCCCTGAGCTCTTTAATCAAGGGACATTATACATGTTACCTAATGCTCTTACTCTCTGTCTTTTGTTGCCTTTTGTTATTGTTGGAGTCAAATTGTTAAATGTTGTCATTGTGTTTCTTAAATTTGTAAAGTCTTAGTTTCAAACTATAGGATCAAAGATATTCCTTTGTCTCTGACCACCTCTCCAGCCACTCTGGTGCTGGGGGAGGTTTTATTTTAAGCACATCCTATCTGAAAGATCTGTTTCTTGTGTGGTAAGCTTCCTGCTTTTATGATCCTTTTGGTGAGCAGGAGATCACACAAAGGCAACCCCAAACACATTCTCACGTACACAAAACACACACATTCTTGCACATGCATAGACGTGCACACACCTACACACATAGTGCCTTCTTTTAGAACCATAGGGGGGTTTACGAGGGGAGGTGCTTGTGTAAACTGTTTTCAATCAGGCTCAGGGAGGGGCCACCATCCTCCATGACTGGTTTGGGGTGAGGGGAGTTTCAGCTGCTTGTTTAAAAGTTGGTGGATAAACTGTTTTGGGTTTCTGAAGTGGACACAGTTTGAGGACCCGTGCTTTAACCAAACGCTCTTCTGATTGGCTGACTCCTCATTTATGTCACACATGTCTTCTCTGCCAGGAACAAGCTATTGTAGCTCCTCCCCCTTTAAATCAACTTATGAGTGGTTCACCCAGAAAGCCAGTAAAGGCGTCCTGGCCATCCGAGAGGCCAACAACAAACGTAAGCACATGCATGCATATACCTGTTCAGGTATATGCATGCATGTGCTGCAACAGTGTTTTTTAAGCACAAAAAAATATTGTGCTGTATTGCTAGTGGTGTGATAATTGCTATACCTATTTAAGAAGCGAAACAGTTTTTTCCCTGTGTGTCTTACTTTACTATGCAAATTCTGACTTTTAAGGTGCCTGGAGCGCAGCATGACACCTTAAAGGTGGTCACCGTGGAGCTGGTCAATGGCCCACCCTGTCATCATGTGAGTCTTTGGGATCATATGAGCAAAGATGTGAAGTGAGGGGAAAAGTCCAGCTGGCTTTAACTCAACCACTAAAATTACTGAGAACTCACAGAGAGAAAATATCCATTTTAGCAAATTTCATCAAAAGATCAAAGTGTCTATTTCTGGCTACCAGCTCCATCCTATCTGTAAAAATCAAATGACAAAATGAGGATCATTAATCAAACACCACAAATATATGCATGTGCAAGAGTTCAAGGTCTGATCAAAAATGTGATTTGATTTGTTCCCACTTCATGAAAGTCTCCGAACCAATTCAAATCAAGACAAGTAAATAAATGAATAGATTAGGTTGATGCATTTTTTCCCTTTTACCTAAAACTAAACAAAAATAATAATAATAAAAGTACAGCCACTTCTTTTGGATGGAAGAAGAAATAAAGAAAAGAATATATGTGAGTAACAAAAGTAATTTATTTTCTATCTAAAAGTAGCTCAGCTCCAACCAGATTTCTGTCTGTTGGTTTCTTTTTGGTAATAATGTTTTTTGCAGAACATCAGGCTGTCTTACTATGATCAGAATTCATGCAGTCGCCTCTGGCTGGTTTTTGGAGTTGCTAAGATTAGCTTGGGAATTAGCTTCAGGTTAGAGGTTTTTGAGGGAAAGGTCGGGGCGGCTCGTCTTCAGAAGATGTGTTTAGATGAAGGCAGCAGTGTGGCTGTCTGCTGAGTAATCCTGTCCTTGGCAGCTGGAGAGGAGGACTTACTCCTTAAATACTCACCCTGACTGCTTAAAGAGCTTCAACACACGGGGTTTCCTCTGCGGGGCGGGAGGGGCTCATCAGCTGAATATGTGGCTTTACAAACCTGTTGCAGTGCAGTAAATATAGAGCACACCCTTCATAAGAGCAAAATGAGTTTGCTCTGTTCATTTATTTTTACAAATATCACCTAAAACAGTCTAAACGATCATAAAAGAGTTACAAATCAAAGAAGGGGACACAAATGCAGGATGTTCAAGTAAAATCCAAACATTTCATGTTCACCATCAAATTCTCCCTGCTGGCACTGTCCTGGAGAATTGGATGAACCCAGAATCTCAGTTTCTAAGTTATCAAGTATTTTTATTTTCACTTGTCCTGGTAATATGAGCAGCATTCACTCTAGTTTAGCTTCATTTTGAGTCCTGAGTACCGTTTCTGCTCATTTCCAGTGCCGTTTATTGTTTTTCCTCTCATAACAAAGATAATTATGGCCTCTGTAGTAGCTTTAGCATTTGCACATCCTATAAAGTTACCCTAAAGGTTTCTGCTTTAATTCAACCTTGACACCTCAGCATCATTCTCTGTGATATGAATGACGATTACACAGTCACATACTAACACACACACACAAGGCCCAGCAGCAGGTTATAGGCTTCACAGAGCTCACAGTAAATGCCACAACGATTGATCCCATACTTGAGTCCGGCAGAATCGATACTCTTTGTTTTCAGCTCACAGTGTCGTCCCCGCTGCTCGGCTCCCCGCTGCCGCCAAAAGGCCTCCGAAGCAGCGTTTGGGCTGCTCGTCAGGCTTCAGAAACCTAAACAAAACGGCTCCAGAGGGTCGAGTTCACCGGCTCTGTGCTGAGCGGGGAACCAAAGTGATGTAAACGAAAGTGCGAAAGCATCCAGCTGAGGAGAAAAAAGTAGAATCCTCCATTCCCGGCTGTTTCCGTGTCTGGCAAGGGTTTCATCTGGATAAGGTCCCATTAGTCAAGCACACCTGAACCCTTCACTATGTAACCTATTCTTTTTCATGTTTTATGTGCCATACTCTGAAGTACATTTAAGATATTTTAAGTGATATTTTGTATTTAATGAGAATTTTGAAGGTGCAAGCATTTCATGATATTTCCTTTCTTGTATCTTGTATCTGTCCTATAGTCACCACTGTCTAGAAAAGACAAGTTTTAGGCAAATGTAGAGAAGAAGTAACTCCAGGAGGTGTTTTTTTGTAGTCAAAGTCATTGTACTTCTGGCACAGCAATGAATCTGAGGTATATACATTATCTGTAATACCTCAGATTGCTTCCTCTTTCTTTGGGTTTAGCTAAATCACTGTTAGTAGCTGCAACACTGTTAGCAGCTGAGTGGCGCAAAGCTCAGAGAGCAGCGCTCCCCTGCTGTTCTCTCATCTGACTGACACTGTGACTCTGAAATAAAAGCTGCAGATATTAAATTATCAGCTCTACTCCTCCTCACTTTGCTCAACACTCAGGCGTCAGAGGCAGAAAACGGCTCCGAAAATTTAACTATCTGCTCGAAACACATGTTGTTCACCATCTGGCTAAATAAATTAGCTTTCTTTCTCCCATTTGCGGCACACAGAAAGCCATAATATATGATGATAAAGAACATGTGGCCACGTCCAGGTTAGTGCCTCCTGTTAGGAGGGGTGAGGCCGATAGCACACAGCCTTCAGCCACAACTGCCTGTGCTGGCACACTTTTCAGCTAATGCATCTCCGCCCCTGACTCCAGTATCAAGGTGGATGAGTGTGAAAAAAATATAAATAACCCTATAAAGTTGTTATGAAGGGCGAAGCAGTCCACAGACACCAGCACTGTTTTTGTAGGAGGCTGCTAAGATGTTTATTTCTGCTGGAAAGTTGGTCATTTTAACAGGAGAGTGAGTGGGGCTTGACTCCCTTTTGAACAGAGCCTCTAGTGGCCAACTGAGGAACTTCTGTTAATGAAGCTTAAGCGTTGCTCAATAAGGATGATCTGTAATCACTCATCTTCCTGCTTTCCTAGTTGCTTAGTTTACATCACTAACACTTTCCCACAACGTCTCAGTCCTGACATCTAGTCCAATCATCTTCTTGACTTCTTGTCTTTGGGCCAATCGGCCTCTCCTCTGCATGGCTAAAATCTGTGCTCTCTATCGTCCTCCGTCATGTCCACCTCACCCAAGTCACTGAGAGCGCCATCCAAACCTCAGTCTTCATCTTCATCACCAGTCTCCAGACTCAGGGGGTCCTGTCCTCAGTCCTGTCACTGCTGGGATTCCTTTCTGTCATGGTGGATCATCTGAGTTAAATCAATTTCTCTGTCTCAATAAATCTAGTTCAATTCTTCCAAATCATCTCTCGTTATTAAACTTTCAAACTGGCTTCATGTATTTTTCAGCCCCAAAGATTGCTGCTTGGGTAATAACAGAGAGACATCCCAGTGATCTGAATATGGCCCAGGAGCAAGTGCTTAGCGATGATGAGGAAGAGGAAGGACTCCCCACTGGAAGAAATTTAAATATTTATATTGATGTAGATATTGAAAGATTGTCCCACAAACAAGGTCATCATTTTTCCTTTTCCTAATGACTTACCTGATTAATTAAAGGTTTTACCCTCTCCACCTTCTTGTAGTGCAAAGTGGCACTACACTACACTACACTACACTACACTACACTACACTAACAGATTTTGGGGGGAATAGAAAGTCACAGAGATTGTGTCTTTAGATCATTTTATGTTTTATAACAATTTAAAACAAGCACCAATTATCTGCTGTACCAGTCACAAGCCAGTATTGTTTTAACCTACACTTTGTCTCTTTTTTGTCATCATTCCAAAACAAAGGCCCATTTGTTGTCTCACTGCTTCAAATTTAGTTTTTGGAGTGTAAGCTAATAAACTGGGCGAATGAATTATGAATGAAAAATCCCACACAGCCCACACCAGCCTTTGCCAGCAGCATCCATCCCATCTCATTTACCTCTCCTCTCACCTGGTTTCCTGCCAGTTATCCAAGCATCCTCTCCGCAGAGCTGATTAGAGGCCCCTTCCTGTAAAAGAGGACAACACAAGGACGACGCGCTCATCGTCTGCCAGCACAGCTCTTAGATTTTAGCCGGTCTGGCCGAAGCAGAGGCTGCAGCTCGATGAAGATGGATGGTCTAATCCATCGTGCGGAGAAAAGGTGGGTTAAAGTGGCGGCTTGCAAAACTGTCTGTCACACGTTTAATGAGCTAATCACGCACTGCTCCAAGCTTGTGCTTATGATCTGCAAGTCAGCTGTTATTTCACTTTATTTATCTTTGTGTGTGCATGTTTGTTTCTCCTCAGCTGAAACCTAAAAATGTGTTTCCTTTCTTCTAAGCAAAAGGCTGTGCTGATTATTAGGCATGAAAAATGATTTAGATTTGCTCCAGAAACTTACAAGATTGCTGTTTAAGTCTCATTTTTTCAATATCAATCAATATTTTTATATAAACTGTGAATCACAGGACATGTGAAACTGTTATTGATGAGCCGGTCCTGCAGTTCTGTGCAGGTTTATAGTGATTTATGTTGCTTTTCTCTTAACTGCTTTTTTCTTTTTCTGCTTACAGATTCTCAAAGCCCTGTTCTGTGGAACCGGGTACAGAAAACCCTCCAAGCATGACCTGCTAAGGACAAAATAACTGACAGGCAAATTTAGAGATTATATCTGGTAAACCTGGTGGAATATTTAGAATATTTGTATTTGTATAGAGCTTTACTAGTCCCTAAGGACCCCAAAGCGCTTTACACATCCAGTCATCCACCCATTCACACACACATTCTGACAGAGGCATGGCTGCCGAACACTGGCACCACCGGGCCCTCTGACCACCACCAGTAGGCAACAGGTGAAGTGTCTTGCCCAAGGACACAACGACCGAGACTGTCCAAGCCGGGGCTCGAACCGGCAACCTTCCGATTACAAGACGAACTCCCAACTCGTGAGCTACGATCGCCCAAAGTAGAGTTAAAAGAAAGATAATCTTTTATATTCATTCCACATTCATCAAGTAGCATAAATGGCATTTTGTGAATGGATGACATCTAAATGAGTGATCACGCTGCTCTGTGACTGACGAGTGTATAAATAACCGAGTGTTTGTGAAAGAAATGCAAGTAAAAAAACAAAAGTTAACTGAAATCATGTCTAAAAGTTGCTATTAAAAGGTGATTTTATCTTGTTTTTTGTAGGATTAATTGCCTGTCAAAACCAGAGACGAGAGTGGGTAAATGTCATAAAAGTCAAGATAAAATCTACAGTTTCACTCAATGCAAGTTTAACAAACTCAAACTATTACACAACAATCAGCTAATCTGGCAGTAATCAAAGTAACAGGTGCCTTTTTGTACATGAAACGCCAGATTTTCATTCTGCTTTGCAAAGAAACTGTGTGCTGCTGGAATCAGCCATCAGCAGACGCGTACACTGCAGCCATAAAGGACGGACACATACAGAAAACAATACTCTGGTAGTCTCTGGTGTTTAAGCGATGCTGAGCTGCTACTAAGGGATCCAAAGTGTGCCATGACAACATCGCCTCCACCATCACGTGCCTGAAATGTTTGAGCTTTCAAGCTCATCAGACCAGGCACTGAATTTCCAATTTTCTGTTGTTCTGTTTTCAGTTATTGTTCAGGTGAAGCTGTGTGAAAACATTTTCACCCAAACACTCACTGCATATTTTCTCTTTTTCTAACAATTCTCCATAACAAGATGGTTGCGACGGAAAATCTGTGTAGATCAGCAGTTTGTGAAATGCTCAGAGCTTCCAGTCAACTCTGAATGTTTCATGGTTGCTGCAACATTCAGAGTCACACAAGTTACCTTTTTCCCCCAATTAGATATTTGTATTAATGAGCAGTTGAACAGGTGTACCTAATGAAGAGACTGGTGAGTATAAGCATCAGAGAATAACAGCTCCTAACAACAGGTTGGAATTTGTTTCTTTAAATTACCCTGAACTACTTTCACCGTGTTTAACTGTTCTAACCTTAGACGTATCTAAGCTGTCTGCCACTCGGACTGCAAATGCTAAATCCAAAGTAAGATGATATTTCTGCAACATGCTGGTTTTCTTTACGAGGAGCTGTCATATTGGCCATATTTTTCTACAGTGGATGCTTCATCATGTCTTCCGTTTATAATTAGGGCTGGATGGCTTCTCCAGTCTGCAAGTTGAAGCTTTTTTGGCAAAATAATGAGCCCCGAATTGTCCCCAATGGTCCATCAGATTATATGTGTGTGTGATAGTTAGAAAGCTAAAAAAAAAAAAAGCACTTTATAAGAAGCCTTTATAAGCTTGTAGCAGCAGTTTGAAAGCTCAGAATACAACAAACTGCTACATTTATTTAGTTCCTCATGCCACAACTGTCAGCTGATGTTGGTGTGCTTGTGTGGTCTACTCAGTTTGTTTGCTTTAAATTTAAAAGAAAAATTATTTAAAAACTTGTCAGTCAGAAACAGAAGTTTCCAGCGGAGCTCTTAAAGTTTTGTACTTTAAACCACATCTCAGAATCTGTCTGTGCGGTGAGGTTTACTCAGATGTCCTGTTGGCTTGAGCCGACCTTTTTTCCGGTAAAGAAGTAACTTTGAATTCAAGTTAATTGAAACATTTTGATTCTTCATCATTTTGTTGAACTAATGAACCCATTTGTTTTAGCTTTTTAACATTTCAAACATTTGGTTTCATACACTTTAGTCATGTGACCAGAAAGTAAAGATAAAAGCTAAAAAGTAGTATAAATAAATAACAATTATTTTTTATCAGGAAGGTTTGACTTGAGCTGGTTGCATGTGGTCTCACTAGAGGGCGCCAAACAGCAGTGAAAGAGAGGACCGTTGATTTATGTGAGACTGGAAATGTTTTTGTCTCCTTGCTCGTCCACTAAAGTTTCAATTCTAGAGTCTAGAAGAGGAAAGCCTTCCCTCCTCGATTCCTTCTCTGTCTCTTTTCTCTTTCTCATCACCGGTGTGTGTATTGATCATTGTCTCCTCTCTGGCTCACATCTGTTCATAAACCTCCTCGTCCCTCTTTTTTTGTCTCTGCTCTGTAGTTTGTGAAATTAGATCATCTCGTTTTATTCACAGGCTTCAATTTGTCTTGATTGGGATTTTTAAAAAACATCTACAGGCCAAATCCTTTTTTTTTTCTTGAACTAATAGATCATTTATTTATCATTATAAAAATTGATCTATTTGATGTAGCCCGCCTGTCATACAAATCTTCTCCGTCTGGTCAGTTAAAAGCAGCACGGTGTGCTTTGCTGTGCATATTCTCACGATGGTTTTCTCTGTGGCTTTTCTGGTCTTCCCATCACACACCTGCACTTGTTCTTAGGAGGAGCTTTTCTGTCCCCTTTATTATTTTCACTGGACACCAGCTGCTCCAGTTTTCCCCCCAGAGGATTTTATCATGTACCTATGAAGATGATGCAATTGCAGAGCAACAAAGATCAGCAGTGCCTCGTTCTGACAGACGTCTGCTGCTGTTAGAGAAGGAGCTTGATAATGTCTGACACGTCTTACTGGAGTACTGGAGTGGAGTTGCTGGCCCTGGAAATGTAACCATGCACCGAAGAGTCATTTAAAATTCAAACGCTGTTGTTTCTACCTGCAGAGCCTCAAACGTGGCTCTCTGTCCTGGTAACAGTGAGGGAGGAGCCTGCAGTCGTTAATAAATAGGTGACACTTCATGTGTGTTTAAGGCCATCAGATAAGAATCTGAATCAGTTTTAATTTACAAGCCAGTTCCAAAAAGCAGAAACACAATTCAGTGATCTGCAAGCCCTTTTTAGCCAGAGGTGTAGATTTCAGTGAGGAGCAGGGGAAACATCCCCGCTCCTTCCCCACGATAAAAACACTAAAGAATCAAAAGACTCAGAAAAAATGTTAATGAGTATTTGTAACATGACAGCTCTTCATTAGAGTTCTGAGAGTTTAAAGTTGATCCATTAACACATTAAAGGCTACTTAGTCTATTAATTTCTGACACTGTCCCAGTTCAAGGAAATAAGGAAATCTGTTTAGTTTGCTGCCAAATCAAAGTGAAATTCATTGTAATCACTCAATATTTTTTATGTGACAAATAACCAACACAAAGATCAGTTTTCTCACAGCTGTCATTCCAACATGTTACAGAAAACTGATCAAGGACCCATTTAGGATCAAGCATAAAAACTAAATAAATGTAAATTCCTGCGACCATGCAATGCATACTCACGTCACGTCTTCTCCATGTGGTGTTAGTAAGGTGCAGCTTAACAAGGAGCATATATCAAACACAATCCTTCAGCAGAGAATCTACACCACACTCAGATTTCATTGTAAATAAAACGTGGCACTTCCAACTGATTTTTAAATCAGTGCTCTGAACATGACCACGTAATACTTTCAGCGTTTAGTTTCCATGGTGATCTAATCAGATTAAAAAGGAGACACCTTTGGGAAGCAGAGGACTGTGACTCCAAACTCAACTTGGCTGACTTCCCTCGCTTTGAAGAAGTACACCCTTCATAAACAAGAAACTACAGGAAATCTTGAAGGAAAGAATAGCAGCAAATAATTTATATCTTTTTTTCTTACAGAGAAGCTGAATTTGTCCATAAATTACTTCTGATTGATACTTTCAGGATTCATGAAAGCCCACACTCGCTTGATGTACCTAAGTGAAAGTATGTCTTCTTCTTCTTCCTCCTCTGCCTCCATCTCACCGTAGCATCCTCTTCTGTCGTATCCACCCTCTGCATGTCCTCCTTCACTACACCCATGAATCTCCTCTGAGGTCTTCCTTTTTTCCTCCTGCCTGGCAGCTTCATATTCAGCATTATTTGTCTGTTGTCCTCTCTCTTCTGCTCACACAGCTTCGTCTTCTTTACTTTGACTCCAAACCAGAGAAAATCATCTGGCTGTAGTGCAAACCAGTATTATAACTATTATCTCAGTCTGTTTTACTAAACAACTGAAGAATAGAAGAAAACATTTTTCCTATTAAACAGGAAGTCTAAATAGCGGGAGCTGTTGATTATATTAGAAGCTCT
Organism: Aulonocara stuartgranti; assembly: GCF_965226115.1. Classification (NCBI taxonomy): domain Eukaryota; kingdom Metazoa; phylum Chordata; class Actinopteri; order Cichliformes; family Cichlidae; genus Aulonocara; species Aulonocara stuartgranti. The sequence goes on from NC_138957.1 coordinate 34,306,319, forward strand.
CAGGATGATTGTTTAGCTCCTGTCATCAGTAGATCCGTGTTTCCTTCTGCAGAGTGATACAGTTGCCATGAAACTGCTCACAACAAGGCCGAGATTTCTGGAAAGAGACATCACTGCTCATTTTTTAAACATACTTTTGGTGCTTTGAGACAAAATGTAATTTTATTAAAGGAAACAGAGAACTATATCTTTACAGCCAATTATTCCAAAACTGGGCAACTTATAACAAAGTATCTTTAAGGATGAAAAAAACTAAATGCAAAAAGATGACCCGTCACTTTAAACTGGATACCAGAGATCGTGGTTCAGGAGAAGCAATTAGCAGTTTTAAGCTAAAATCTCTGTTCCCAGCATTTTTGTAGACATTATCACTTGCATGTGTTATAAGGCTCTAAGAGTAAAGCCTTAATGCCACATCACTCCGTGTGCCTGAATGAAAGCGCAGGCTGTGTGTTTGTTGTTCTGGAGGCTCAGCGGGTTTAATCGCCCACTCTCGTTCTTTGGGTTTAAATCTGCTTCTTGACCTTTGCACTGCCTCTTTCTCCTTCCTTCTACACCCACAGACACATCCATTCTTTAATAAAAAAGGGGGAATGTTATAAATGTCATCAGCTTAAAATGAAATCATTAAAGGTCACTCATACAAACACTTTGAGCCTCCTGCAACTTCGAGTCAGCTGCTCGGTGGGAAAGGATGAAGAAACAGCAGAAGGTCATGAAGATGATTTCAAACTTTCTTCATGTATTATTTTTAATGTGTTCTGCTCCTGATGCTCCCGATGTTCTGCATTCCTTCTGCCTTTTGTTGACTGTCATTTTCTTTATTTAAGTTTCTGTCATAGCAAATTCAAATACTGATGCACGGTATAGCAGAATACTTTTCTGAATGCGTTTGGGTAGAAGGTTTTAATCTCAGCTCCGATGGAAATGAAGCCAGAGAACGGGGCAGTGAGAAGATCGAGAGGAAGAGCAGCTCATTTCAGGAGCTTTGACTTCCTCTGGAAATGCAGTGACATAGTCTGTGAATTTTAGACAATGTTTGTACAGTCTGTGCAGCAGAAAGACAAATATCAGACAGGAGCAAGCGAGACTTGAATTATTAACCAGCTGTCTAACCACTGGGGTTGTCATAGCAACCAGGTTTCCTTTCTTTTTTCCTAGATAAGGCATGGCTGTGTTGGATCATGGGGCTTATCTGAGCAGCTAGAATGCACCCCTAACCAAAGACAAAGCATTTATCAGGCTCTGCATTACATTCAGTGCAGATATGTGCACAGTTACACCATCACGCACACAAAGGACGCACATTTATCTCACCTGGGCTCTGCTTTTGAGAGCTGTCCGGGCTTCATTCAAACATACAAACCAACCTTCAGTCCCTTTTTGTTTCAGAGACGTTCTTGCTAACCCTCTGGTGTGTCTGACCCCGAACAGAGGTGCCCAGCTCACCTAAATGTCACACTCTTTAACATACTGTCTATATGAAGAGAGTTCAGAACAGGATGCCATATTTATAGGCTGACCTTTATATGTTACCCTCCACTGACTGACCTGTAGAGCTGTATGTTCTTTGATCCGCAGGGCTAGATTGTTCTTTTGCTTTGTGAGTACTAAAATACACCCATGCAGTCTGTATAGAGATACGGTATCTGGATAATTATCTACCTTTCATTTATTATTGGTTTCAAAATGTGTTCTTTTTTCTTGAAGATGTGGTCATGCTGCATAGATTGCATTTGTACCTTCTAATATCTGATCAAAGTATGAACTATGTTCTTGGACTTAATGTTCTAGGCCAAGCAGTAATACCAGGTATGAATGGGGTGCAAATGTCACAGGTTTGGATGCATGTATTTGGTGATGTTTGTGGTTTAGACTGAAAGTGTTAAGTCTTATTTATTACAACATGATTTGACTTTATAAATTATGGTCCCTTTGAGAAGAAAACAGATGATAAACCAGGCAAATCTTTATGATGTGTCCTCCTTTCACTCTCCACACATCATGTCAAGTTTCAAAACACCAAAATCTCAGGGTCAAAACGTGCAGGCTGAGGCTTCAAAAGAAGAGCTTGAAAATCAAAATGCAACCTGACGACAGCTACGTCCATCTTTTATATACAGTCTGTGCATTTGTAAAACACAACAGTATTGTGTGTGCATTCATAGCCTCAAAAGTCTTATACCTGCGGGTTTCTGTCGGTTACCAAAATCTATTTAAAACTTCGGTGAGCCACGCTGAGTGACATTCCTTCATTACTCCATCATGCTGCTGAAAATACTCACAGGACCACCATATGTGGATTCCAACCATACCGTGTCTTCTTGTTTGATTAACATTAGATGAAACTTACAGTGATAAGCCGTATCAGATTACTCAGCCTCGTTATTACTCATTATTATTCTATTTTTACAAGGGGAACTTCATTTGTAACATGTTTTCAAAGCTTTAAAATAAATATCCAGCCATTCTCTTCTGCTTATCCAATTCAGGGTCGTGGGAGATAATAATATTTTTGGATGAATTAATTTTCCATATGATCCAATTCTCTGGTTGCTGAATATAACCGTTTAGATTTTCTGGCTGAAGTGGAAAGCTTAGGACCAGATGTGTCAAACATACAGCCCAAGGGCCAGAATAGACCAACAAAAGGATCAGATCTGGCCCAGTGGACGGGTTTGCAAAACATTAAAATCTAAGCCAGCATCGGCATCATTTTTGGAGTTTTTGTCTCTTATTTTTTACAAAAATCTGAGCGAGACCTGTAAGCCGAGACGACATCCCGATGCAGTTCTGCAGCATTTTTCTAATGATAGTAGACTGACAGAAAGAGGAAAACTGGCACTGTTGAGACTATACTCAGTTTTCCTAAGCCATCTCAGGCTGCTAATCATCTGTTTTATGGTACATTACATATGAATGTTTTCAGAGAGTACATGCACATTTTTACACTTAAAAGAAAATATATTTCTATATGTTTTTATAGGTTGGACTGTTTTTTCTGAGTCTCCCCACTTGAGATCAAGTTGAACTGTAGGTGGTCCATGAACTAAAATGAGTTTGAAACTCCTGGGGTAGAGATTTATTTGGTCACCAGCACATTTGGTGACCAAATTAACGTGACTGCTGTTAAAGTTCAGAGGCTCTGCCACCCCTGTAGTTTTTGCTACGAACACACAAGCCTGCATTCAGAGATTTGTTGGGGGAATTCAAAAAATCATTGTGATTATTTCCCTGTAAGTTTCACTGTAATATTTCTTCATTTAAATACATAAAACTAAGCTTCAGTGGGATTAGCACTAGACTGACTATGAAAGTTGCCCTCCTGTCTGTGTGTGATATGCTTCACGTAGTGGTGGAAACCCGAACATCACATGACCGGCAGGATCATCCTGTGACTGAGCCTGGACAGGGCAGCAGTGGGGGGGGTGTCCTAGGTCTGACTTTGGACCGAGGACCAGATTAACACATCAGTGCTCTCACCTTCCTCATTAAACTCTCTTATGTAATTTTTGACAGTTGTCTTTTTAATAAAAATAGATTCTTTGTGCTTGCTGAAAATAACACAGCTACAGAGATGGATTTATACCCAACTGATCACAGATTTCTGACAGTACTAAAAGGTAAATCACATTTCAGTTTTATAACATTGAGAAATCCGTTTTGGTAATTGTGATTTCACTTGATTAACCTATTATTTAATTTAATGTATGATATAAATAAATTACACACAATCATCAATAAATTGTGAGTAAATCTTTGATTAAATTAGAAGAAAAACGTTTTTGCTAGAAAATGATGGTGGCCTGGAGCAACAAAGCAAAAGCCTTTCACCATTTGAAAGGATGTTATTCCAGATTTTCTGCAACATGAAGTAACAAGATGTCGTTATTCATGATATCAGATTTTCATTTCATGAGTCTGATTGTAAAATAGAAAAATAAATACAGTAACATAAAATTGACATTGGCAACATCATTGCAATGCCTGCAGAAATGATAATATTAAAGCTGTTAATGAAATCTGCGATTTTGTGTGTTGTTTGCTGTCCTTTTGGGCAAACGAATCAAATGCAAAACAATTGTAAGTGGATGTTTTGTTATTTATGTTATTATTATTCCCATGATATTGGTATTTCCTTCCTAAAATTCCCAGTTGCCACAACATGGTTTTGTTCTTGTGTTTTCCTGTGGAGCTCCTTCCAGGAACTATTCTGAAGAGTGGCGTTTAATTATAATTATGCCATTACAGATTGCACATTTGCACTGTGGTTCTGTTGTATAGCGACCTCTCAGACTGAGCAAAGACCGCACAAAAAAACGACGCTCTTAATTAAACTCGTTCGCAGCTTCACGTGACCTTTAAAGTTGGGCCACTGAGGAAGGGGGCGTGGCCCGGGAGGACAGCGCATATAAATGGCGTGCCTCGAAACTTCTTTCCCGCTCTCGCTTCTTCTCCGAAGGACGTTCGTATCCCAGTGTTCTCTCAGGTAAGGGTTTGGTTTCCCGCATTTGTTGCCTTTGTTTAGTGGTTGAGCTTTGATAGTTTTACCTGCTGCTCAGAGTAACAGGTGAACGAAACACACAGAAAGTAGCGTTTTTATTACACGGTTTCTGCTTCCTGTAAAGTTTTGTTTTGAGTTTTTTGAAACGTTAATCTTTTAATTCTTGAATGTGCATCTTTTTTTTTCTTCTTCTTGTATAAGTGAATTAAAGGCTAAACTGTTTCCTCCCTCTCAGTGAGGTGTAGACCACATCAGGCACAATGGTGAAGATTGGAGTCAATGGGTAAGTTTCTACACCTGTCATTGTGCAGGTGTCCTGGCAGAGGTTTCCTTCTCATCGGCTTAATTAACAATCACTACCCCATGTGTTGCAAAGGGGTGTTTGGTTTGATGCTAGTAAAACTTGAGTAGGTGCAACTAAGTCTTGCATTTTATTTGTATATCTTTTAATAAAGTTCAAAGTAGATAATCAAGCAGGCATTTCAGTATACCCCGGATAAGATTCTTGGATTTCTTTGGATGCTTGATTTGTATCCAGGTATTTTAACTTCATCCCCTGTTGTCTGAATGCTGTATTGACACAAGTGTTTATGTCAAAGGTTGAAAGTGTTTCTAAAATTTAGATCAGGAGGCAATTTAATTGAATTGTAGGGCCTTCGATTTGGTTTTCCTCTAGTGACATGTTGTCCTCTTGTGGTTTTACTTATTGGCTCATGAAGTAAAGATTTAATCAAGTGGCAAAAGCAGTTTAAACTTAACACCTTGTTGGAAATGTGCTAAACAAATGCCTTATGGAGGCCAAAATACAAACTGATTGCCAATGTTTGAAAGCTGAAACGGCAACTTGTCAAGATGGTAAAAGGGCAACTTGTTAAATGAACATAAATTAAACAAGGCTTGAAATCTAGAAATGCCAGACACTTAAAGGTGTCTAAATATTTAGCTGCCTCACAGAGGACCGCTGGAGTGCTGCCTGAGCATCATCTGAACCCTAAAAGCAGGACAGGACTGCGGTCTGGACCTGTCTATTCTCTGGTTATTTATAGTCTGGTGGTGTCACAGTTGGCGTCCGCTCTTCAACAACGCCCTTCTGTCAGTATCGCTGCTCTCTTCAGCTGTCACATTCCTCTTCATTCTCCCCTCATCTAATTTTAACTCCTTAACCTTTCCACTGGAGATCAGTGATCGGCCGACTCTGTGTGGACACTGCTCAGACTCGGAGATCACAGCTGAAACATTTTCTCTTCCTCTTGTGAAGCAGCAGCTGCTGCTGCAGAGCCGCAGGGTGATTTGGCTCCCTGATTTTGGACACGTACCTCACAATGAGGCTCAGAAACAGAAGATGGGCTCCAGTCCATTTTGGCCTTCTGGCTGCTCAGCAGCTTTCCAAAACAAAGGAAATCTGCATGCCTGTGGCTCTTCCCCCTCCTGTCAAACTTTGTCAATGATGGCAGCGCCTGACAAAGAGTTTGAGAGGATAACTTGAGGGTTTCTGCACCTGACAATTAAAATGATTCACTAATGAGACAGTAGTGAAGCTGCTTGTGTTTAAAGCTGCTAGAATTGCCAAATTTCATAAGTGTCCCCCAATGGTACAACATTAGTGTTTTGTTCTTGACCCCTTACTAACTTTAAGGATATGTACACTACTGACTTTGCCACAAACTAGACTGTGCAAGCAGCCTCCATGGCAGCATGCTGTCATCCCACCTGAAGTTAAACTTGCTAACATTTTACTGTGCTAGTGATTTCTAATATCAGTTAAATGTGAAACTGTTACATCTGACTTGTGATAATTTTATATTTGACAAAAGTAAGAACTTTATATTCAGTAATTACTTTACATTTAACTCTAAATTTCATGAGGTGAATGGCTTTAAGAGAACACCAGTTGATGAACATGGACTTTATCTGATATGAGCAGGTTCCTACAGATATGAATTTTCAAATTGCTCCCCTTAAGACTTTCCTTCCTGTTTTGCTATTGTCCAGATTTCCTCTTACTCAACCCATAAAGTTCTCTAGCAGTTTCAAAGGAGTCTCAGCTTCCTGATACATCAAAGCTGATAAAGTCGTTTTGTGTGCATGTTGTATATTTGTCTCCTGTTGCAGGATACAGTTGCAAACAAACTATGTAATGTGACTCGTGTGAACTGAAGGCATGCAGTGTTGCATGACAAAACTCTGGTGCTCAATAGTTCATGCCACAACTCACTGTCTTCAGCTTGATCTAAAGCCAAAGCTAGTGGTGGCCTCAACCCTGAATTTACTATCGGCTTCCCTCTGACACAGTAGTTGGTATGCTCGTCCATAATGGCAACATTTAACTTCTGCAGGCTTTTAGCAACTTCTTTAGGAGAGTTGCATGTTGCTTCCAGATCAGTTTACATGAAGAAACATGTTTCACCACATCTTTAGAAATCTTGAATTGAGCAGCCTTGTTTGCTCTGATAGAAGCTGAAATACAATAGAGCCTAAATGCAGTATTATTGAAAGGCCATGAATACAATCAAATTCCAACTATGTGGCAACTGTATCTTGGCTATAACTAAACACGCTTTGTCTTGCAGTCGCAAGGCAAAGTCTGCTTTTGGTTCATCCACATATGAAATCCCACTTTAAGTTTGTTCAGAACTTAAACTTGATGAGGAAAATTGTGCCTTTTGCCATCTTGGACAAATTTTTTTTTTTTTTTTTTTTTTTTTGTTGCGTTTTGTTTTTTGTATGCCTCCAAATCTACTTGGAGGCAGCAATTCACAAGAATGGCCTAATCTGTTTGGGTAACCCACAAGCAACTGTTGTACTCAAACACCTCCACACACTCAATTCTGAAGCACTAACTCAACTTGTCACAAAACATGAAAAAGTTAGAGACAAATGTTTGGGTGATTTTAAAAACTTGTCTTTGTAGCATATCTTGATTTCTCTCGGAAACTCTTACTTCACAACCCTCTTTATCTCCATTACTATAACGTGCTCTGAACTTTCGACCCTCATGCTTCCTTAGTTCCACACTCTTCAATCTGCCTCACTGACAATGCCCATATTGGGCCTAAACAGGCTATCAGCTGCTGGTGCCAGCCACTGTTATCTTCAGTCAAGGTTGGCAGGCCTTGCATGGCAAAGCCATCCTCTGCAGTGACTCAGATTAAACCTGCTGGTCAGACAGGAAATTAATAAAGTGGACATAGTTGCAATTTAAAAACTTGGGCCTGGAACCTGATATTTTAATTGGACTATGCAGACATTACAAGGGTCTTCAGTTTGAATTCAACAAAATATTTCATCCTTACTGTCTCACAACAACCTAGTCGTTCTTGCTCCCTTTCATATCTGTACTGATTCTTTAGTCTGACCTGCATTTCAGATTTGGACGTATTGGTCGTTTGGTGACTCGTGCTGCTGTTGCTGGTGGTAAGGTTGAGGTTGTAGCCATCAATGATCCCTTCATTGACCTGGAATACATGGTGAGAGGATGAGTTTCTTCTGCTCTATAAATTGATGGTACTTAACAAGCCTGTTTGATTCTGTTTAGTAATGTAGGAAAAGCAAAGTTCTTAAATGAAACATTTTAAGCAAAGACTGCGTTGTCAAGGACACCAGGAAGTTTTAGAGACCTCATGTTGACTTCTCTTAAGAAACGGCAGGTTTTGTTGCATTTTTAATGGTCACCTCTTAATGCAGGCCTACATGTTCAAGTACGACTCCACTCACGGCACTTGGAAGCACGGAGAGGTGAAGACTGAGGGTGGCAAGCTGGTCATCGGTAACATGCACATCATGGTCTTCCAAGAGTACGTAACTGTCACATGTGCACTTTGTCCAGCAAGTTTGCCTCAGATTGAATAACTAACTTCTCTGAACTGCATAGGAGGGACCCCGCCAACATCAAGTGGGGTGATGCTGGTGTGGACTATGTTGTAGAGTCCACTGGTGTCTTTACCACCATTGAGAAGGCTTCTGTAAGTTGGCTGCTGTTGTGCTTTCTCACCTGTCTAAAGTGCAGTTTCACCCTGAAGATGACTGGATTGTTTCACATGTTGAAGGAACAGTTTTCATCATCCTGACCTGTATCTCTAAATTAATGCAATCTTTTTGGAATCTAGTTTGCATAATCTTGGAGCTTCCTGAAGCATCAGTGATTGTACAATCAGTCTTAAGCTCTATTTTGATTTGTTAGGCTCATCTGAAGGGTGGAGCTAAGAGGGTGGTGATCTCTGCTCCCAGTGCTGATGCACCAATGTTTGTAATGGGTGTCAACCACGAAAAATACAACAACTCATTGACGGTTGTCAGGTGAGTGTTGGTACTGAGTGCTTACAGATGCCGTGTGTGCGCGCGTGAGTGTGTGCGTGCGTGAGTGCGTGATTCTATAATGGCTGTTTGGACAGCTGGCTGCAGATGTCTAGATGGCTTCTTAAAGTTTGTTTGGTGTAGCATCTCTGCACTTAAGCTGTCATACATTAAGTTGACATGTGCTTTCTCCGTAGCAATGCTTCCTGCACCACCAACTGCCTGGCTCCCCTCGCCAAGGTCGTACACGACAATTTTGGCATCGTGGAAGGTCTCATGGTAAAGAACTGATACTGCTTCTTTTGAGTGAATCTCTTATAACCAGAAGATTTTAGGAACTTTAAGAGCAGTCGGCCAACAAACTGTACAATGCGTTCAGCAACAACTTTATTTAGTTACATGTTGCTAGTACTCACATACGTATACATTGCACTTTTTTTTTTTTTTTTTTTTTTTTTTTCCCCCCCTCATTGTATTTTGTCTTTTGCACCTTTGTGGTCCAGCTACCCAATTTCACTGTGCAAAAACTGCACAATGCCAATAAAAAGCTCAAAGTCTCCTCAGTTTGACATTCTGGGGAGGGTCATTCTTTGTGGCAGACTCACCAAATTTTAGTCACTGATGCTGGAGACTGATGGCCCTTCACAAACATCACATGATCAGAAAGCTTGGATACTGGGTGTCTATATCAGGGTCCTGCTTTCCAGTAGTTCTCTTGTCACAAAGTGTTTCTGCTGCATCAAGTAAATGTGGTCCCTCTACAACATCAACAAAGCTACTTGCCTCTGAAATTCTGTTTAACTTGTCCGACAGCTGCTCAGATTAGCTCACATTGTTGGGACGATCTGATTCTGCCTCTGAATAACCTTTACCTGCTCTTTCAGAGCACAGTCCACGCTGTCACTGCCACACAGAAGACTGTTGACGGGCCCTCTGGTAAAATGTGGAGAGATGGCCGTGGTGCCTCCCAGAACATCATCCCTGCCTCCACTGGAGCCGCCAAGGCTGTTGGCAAGGTCATCCCTGAGCTGAACGGGTACTTTTCCTCTAATTCTCCATTTTAAAATGGCACATGTGTCTTCCTGAAAAGGATCAGGACGGTGTAATGACTAAAACTATTAGCAAAATGCCCTGAGCTTTGAATGTTTGTTACAGTAAACTGACAGGTATGGCTTTCCGTGTGCCCACCCCCAACGTGTCTGTCGTCGACCTTACTGTCCGACTGGAGAAGCCTGTAAGCGTCTCATAATTGACATAAAGCTGATTCATGTTCCCTTATCTAGAGTTTGCATTTGTCTAATCTGAGGATTATAATTTCTCATCTCAGGCAAAGTATGAAGACATAAAGAAAACTATCAAAGCTGCTGCTGAGGGACCCATGAAGGGAATTCTGGGATACACAGAGGACCAGGTACAAAACACCCACATCTGAAACACCAGGCTACATTATACTCTTAAAAGGGGAGAATGAGACTGTTTCACTTGTGTGGCCACACAGGAGTCACTAGGTGGCAGCATTTGTCTAACTAGCTTTACAGATGTGCTCGAGGACTGGCACACTAACAGAACAACTACACTTGCACTCTTTCTGTTCAGGTTGTGTCCACAGACTTCAACAGTGACCCTCACTCGTCAATCTTTGACGCTGGAGCTGGCATTGCACTCAACGACAACTTTGTCAAGCTGGTTTCATGGTGAGACTCGATGAACATGTCTCTAGTATGAAACTGCATTTATTAAACTCAGTTGACCAAAGCTTGTTTGCTGCATTTAAATGAATTGATTACTACAAATGGAAATCTGAATCTCATGTAGTATGAAATGAGTAAAAATGTAATAGACTGGTATTCCTAGTCACCGAGTTTACACCTAGTGCCCCAAGAAGACAAACTTCTGTGATTTAAACAGTTAGCCATTATGCACTAAAGCCTGCAGCTTTCCCATCTTCATTCACGTTTCCACTGTTGAACCTTCTGCTCTCATTTTTGTACCTGCAGGTACGATAATGAGTTTGGCTACAGCAACCGTGTGTGTGACCTGCTCGTGCACATGTTCTCTAAGGAGTGAAATCCTGATTCATCATTCCTTCACCTGGATGTCACAGCATCTGCAGAAAGGACAAACTGAATAACCTGACCAATGGGGAGAGAAAATGTATTGTCCTGCTTAAAATAAGCTTGTCCCCTGTTCTGTCAGAAGTGATGTTTGTACAGATTCTTTGTAGTATTGTTACTAATCTTGTGGCTCCTTTGCACTTGAAAATAAAGAACACAATTCATGAGAAATGTGTAGTTTCTTTTCCAAAAGGAAAAACGAAGCAGGGAGAAACTTTGCTGCCTATGCAAACTTCATGGATATTTGAAGCCTTATTTCAGATCATGTTTACATTCGGTGTAAGAGCTTTCAGCATTAACCCTGGTATAAGGCATTTAAAGCACATTGTGATATGCAATTTAAATTGTATATAGTTTAGAATGGACAGGTGTAGCATTAGACCTGTCCAGACTGGCTTCTTCATACAAATCCAGCCCTTCAATGACATCTAGTCTGTAAAAGTCACTTTTGTGACTATGGAAACACCTGACATGTGTAATGAGTGTAGTTGACAAACGCTGGTTGTAACTGAACGTGAGCTGGCTCTATAATGTGCTTAGTTTTCTCCATGTCACCAAAGTGGTTTTGCATAAAGTTGAAATGCATTTGTAGTCTGACTGCTGGAAGGTCGTTAATGCATCTGGAGTTGTTCAAACTGTCTAGTTTCTATAAGTGTCATCTCTGTAAACAAGTGCGCAGATTGGCGCTAGCTTTCTCTCAGATTTGTGTGCTTGTTAAACTATTTTAAAGGAATTTTGGCTAATTGAGGAGCTCTAAACTTCGGTTGTTGGTATTTATACCAAAATGCTTTCATTTACGTTTAAGTAGATTCTCCTTTAGTCCGGTTATTACTGTAGTTGAAACGTCTTGGTGTCCTGCTTTCAGAATGAGTACGGTAAGCTGCAGCCGCAGTCACTCGCTTGTTTATTCCTGGTCTGTGTCGCACCGCTGATTCACTGACTTCGCCTGATTACCTGGAGCCACAGTCGGCGTTTACACCTCGGACTGTAGGTACGTTGCATAAATGTTCATAAAGGCAAAGTAATATTTATTTAGCGTGATGGGTTTTTTTTTCTTTCTTTCTTTTTTTTCCCCTCCAGTGCTTGAATTAAGAGAAATCACGTTTTGGTAGTGCGCATCGCGGCTCTATCTCGCTTTAGAAATTAGTCCTGCCTAAAAGTTTACCGTAATTCTGCTGCAGGGTGCAGTGGTGTATCTGCTTTTACGAGTTTTATGCTCCATTGTGCGCGCACAGCTTTACTGCAGTGCTCGTTTTGGATTTGATCATTATACTGCCATTTTGGGCCCTTAAAGCATCATTTTAAAACGCATCCTCTGACTTTCAGCGCACAGCTCCTCCGCATAAAGAGGGTCATCGGGTGTAATCGAGAAGAGGCTGCTGGGCCAAGTTCCACTTTGGGATCATAAATATATTAAATTGCCTCTCCGAGTGAATCTATAAAAGTCTGGGTTCATGCCGGATTTCGAGCACTTCAGATTTTCCTACTCTAGTATGAATCCGGTCCTGGAGGAGAGCGGTTTCCTGGCACCGCAGCAGCAACATCCCCAAATGCCGAGCCAAACAGATTCCGCCATCCCAGACCCGGGCTACTTCCTGGGGGACCACGGCAGGTTCGGGCTTGATGGGTTGTCCGGGCTGGACCTGGGCGCTCTGCCACCGTCGGGCCTCGCCTACCTGCACCTGAGCAGCCCCTTGCACCGCGTCCCCCCGGCGGCCACGGCTCTGCGCAACGACCTGGGCTCCAACATCAGCGTGCTGAAGACCCTGAACCTGCGCTTCCGCTGCTTTCTGGCCAAAGTGCACGAGCTGGAGCGCAGGAACAAGGTGCTGGAGAAGCAGCTGCAGCAGGCTTTGGAGGGCAACAGCGGGGGCGATGGACACCAGAAGCCCCTCACCAAAGACATAGGAGTCCAGACCGGATTCATCGGGCCTATCCCTCCAAGGCCGGGTTTCATCCCGCTCCTCAACGCCAACAATTCTGCCTACCTGCCCGGAGGCCTCCTTTCCCCCACCTTGAACCCCCCTCCTCTGTTTGACAACAAATACCTGAGCACGGATTCAAACTCCAACCTCACCACCTCCGGCTTCTCCATCAGCCCGGCTCTGAGTCCCATGGACCCAACCAAAACCATCACCAACATCAACGAGAAGTACTCCACCCACACCGGGACAAACACCTCCAACGCTCCCCCACCTCCCCCTCCTCCGCCACCTCGCTTCCTCCCCGGGACGATCTGGTCTTTCAACCACACCCGCCGCTTTGGCACCGGGAGGGAGTCGTGCGTCACGGGGCCCGGGGTCTCCTGGACGCACCCGGACGGCGTTGGAGTCCAGATCGACACCATCACGCCGGAGATCAGGGCTCTGTACAACGTGCTGGCTAAAGTGAAGAGAGAAAGGGATGAATATAAAAGGAGGTAAGGGGCGCTGGGTGATAAGATGCTTTACCTGTGATGTGGAGTTTTCACCATGGTGTGTGTGTGTGTGTGCTCGCGTGAGTGTGCGTGCACAGGTGGTTTATGACATCATAGGTCTGATTTTTGTCTTGGAGATTAAGGATTCGGCTGCTTAGACATTCAGAGATTTCTTCTGCATCACTGAGCATATCGTCAGGTTCCAAACAGTCCAGTTGGGCCAGCAACTGCAGATCAACTTCTCTATTATACTTGTCTAATAGACCTTGGCTATGGGGTCAGTGGTTCTGTTGAACTCTTAGTTAAATAATAGCTGTAATTCACAAAATAATAAAAAATAAATAAAACTGTGTTATAAAACAATAGCTCATTTTTTTAATGTATTTTTTAATCTTAATAAAATTAAAGAAAAATAACAATTTGCTTTAAATTTACAATTGCAGCAACAGATTTGTATAAAATAATAACGCAATTTGGTCACACAAAAGAAGCAGTGATTCAGGTAATAGAAATTATTTATGCAGCACCTTTGAAGCTGAGTTTACAAAGTACTTCAAACCATCAAAAGTGATATTCCCAGAAATAGCAGCGTAATAATGAAAGTTGCAGTTTGCTTCAAAACCTCAAACCTTTGGCTCCATGTCAGTGCGTGGTGCAAGTTTCAGTTTCAGTAGGTCTACACCCAAGAGCTACAGTGAAAGAACAGACTTACAGTGAAGCTGAGTGAAAATAACAAGAAAATAGGAATGCAAAATACACATTTTCCTTAACAAATAAAAGATATCAAACATTGCAATAACATCAGGCAGTTAGTAAAACAACAAAAAGCCCAGAAGACACAATATGAACAAAGAACTAGTTTATAAAAATATGTTTTCAGATGTGATTTAAATCAACTTTTTTCTTTTTCATGTTGCTGTGGTTCATGTGTGTCTTTCTTCACTGACAAATGCACTCACTGATATTCAGCATTCAGTAAAAGGTGACTCAGTTTCTACAACCACAGTTTCTAAAAAATGACACTGTGTAAAATGTAAATAAAAACAGTGCTTTGCAGATATCAAAAACACACATGAATGGAGAAAAATATCAAAGGTTTAAACTGAGAAAATTTAGCATATCAAGAAAAATATTAGATCATTTTGAATTTGATGGCAGCACAACGTCTCAAAAACGTTCAGGGAGGGTTGTGTTTACCCCTCTGCTGTCTGTGAACTGAGGAGACCAGCTGCTGGACGGTTTGGAGAGGAATGCTGTCCTGTTCTTGTCACAGGATTCTAGCTGCTCAACAGTCCTGGGTCGTCTTTATCCTATTTTCCATTTTATGATTGTCCACATGTTTTCATTGGTGAAGGTCGTTCAACCTCGGGCTTTTTTACCGCAGAGCCATGCTGTTGTATTTAATGCAGATTTAGTATTGTCTTCCTGAAATATCCAAGACCTTCCCTGGGGAAAAATGAATAGGGGCACATGTTACTCTAAAACCTGTATATACCTTTCAGCATCGATGGTGCCTTTCCAAAGGGGCAAGCTGCTAGTGCCTTATCGGCACTAATGCACCCCCATACTGTCAGAGATGCAGACAAAGATTCTGAGTGCCAGGCTGGATGGTCTCTCTTGTCTTTAGTTTGCAGACACAGCATCCATGCTTTCCAAATAGAATTCCACATTTGGATTGTTTTGCTTTACTTCAGTCCATGTTAAATGAGCTTTGACCCAAAGACGGCAGCAGTGTTTCTGGATGTGTCTTTCTCTGTACATGACAGAGATTTAACCCAGATTGAACTGTGCTCACAGGTAGTGATTTCTGGGAGTGTACCTGAGCCCCTGCTGTGATTTCCATCACAGAATTAATGTCTGCTTTTAACGCAGTGCCACTCAATGACCCAAAGATCCAGCATCCAGTCCACATTTTAAGCCTTGCCCATTGTGCACGGAGATTTCCAAATTCTTTTGATGATATGATTTACTGTCACTTGATGTGAGATTTCCATATTAAAACAGAAACACAACAAAGTATAAGATAACATACGGTTTATTGAAAGTTGAGAAATTCCTGATAGTTTTTGTCTGTTTAGCTGAGGGTAAAAAAACAGAAGGATGTAGTAAAAGATGAAAGCATCACTCTGAGTGTTTCAGGGTCATCTGACTCCTTTTCTCAGAATCATATCGACCTGAAACCACAAAATATTGATGACGGGCCGCAGCAGCAGCACCTGCCCTCTGATACCAAGAAAACACCAATGCTGCTCATCTTTAATTCAAAGTAAATAAGACATCATTTGAAGCCCTTTTGTTAGGAGGAAAAGAAACTCATCATCGATGTAAAACTGATTACATTTCTACTACTAAACAAAGCTAAGTATTGGTTTCCAAATACAGATAAAAGCACCACTGATATCTTAGATGAAAAATAGTGAAAAGGTACAGCTGAGTAAGAAAATGGCCGACCCGATCACCAAGCTGGCTCCAGTTCCTCTCTGCAGTGATTGATTGGTCAGAAAAACATGAAACCTGATAGTTATTATATTTAAGTGCAGTCATAAGTCACCCTGCGAGGATGGGCGCTGCCATTAATGTCTCTGGCTGTACGGGGTCAGCGAGGGCGATGCTGCTGATCAATGAGCAGGGCTGCTTTACAGGATGTTTTTAGTCGGTCGCTTTTTAAAAGTGCTGCAAAACTCCGCAGAAACACTGTTTGAGTCATAAAATCTGAAAGTGCTTTGCCTTCATTTGTCAGCTGTTTATTTCTCTGGATTAATCAGTGAACTCTGGTGCCAGTCACTGCTTTATTTTGAGGACTACTTGGATCTTTTTATGAGCTTTATCACAATTTACATGTAATTTTACGACATCTTATTTTTCATTACCCTGGGGAAATATGTAGTTGGTGCAGAGCAGGGTGCTTCAACGCTACCTGCGTTTTTGCTAATCTTCTGCAGTCGTGGTTTATTTTAGGCAGTAGATTTGTTGTACAGCTCGCAGAAAAAACAGTTTCACTGCTGACCTGTTCCCCTCTTAAAGACATTGAAACACTATTTTGCACCGCTGCTTTATGCTGAAAAAGCACTGACCTCACTGCTTTGTGCATCAGCCTGCTGAGGCAGGAGGCCTCGGCATGACAGACCTTCAGTCACATCGATTTCACTCAACAGCAGTGACTCCCTGACCTGTGATGTTCAGATACTGCTGAGCTTTTAGTTTTTGCACTGCACTAAATTACATTAAATTCTTGTCTTTTTAAGACCTTTGAGAGTGACGTGCAGATAGAAACGATTTAAAAATTTGCGGGCACCAGTTTGAATCATTTTAACATGTTTTCAGTCATTTTGTCATGACAGGATAGATGATTACTGCAGTGTCCTTAAGCATTCGCTACTCTGGAGCACAATAAAGTAAAAGGTTAGGTGAGAGCTCAAACGTTTAATGAAGTAAATGAAAGTGAAACTCAGAAAGCAGCAAGTTCATCAACAAAAATCTGACATGAATGGTTTATAGACATATTAAACACGACGTGCTTGGTTTGGGTATTAATGTGGGACTGCCACTCCTGAGATACTTGAAAAGACACTTTGTTGCCACATTTAAGTGCAGTGGAACTTAAATGCAACATTTTTCAGTGTGCTGGGTTAACGTTGCAAAGGGGAATAATTTAACCCAAACCACGGTTAGCTGTTTAAATTTAGCGAGTAGATTTTGGCGTTCAGAACTAAAAACCTCATTGTCAAAGATGTAACCTAACCTGATAGCTTTTGGTACCGGAGCCTCGCCAGTAAGGAAAAGCAAAAGTAAATCAATCAAAGAAAAACAAAATCCCAAACCCTTCCATCCTCCTAATCAGGACTTTTATTTGTGTGCAGGGAGCTAACGAGGGTTTTTATATATT
Source organism: Aulonocara stuartgranti (assembly GCF_965226115.1). NCBI lineage: Eukaryota > Metazoa > Chordata > Actinopteri > Cichliformes > Cichlidae > Aulonocara > Aulonocara stuartgranti. The sequence goes on from NC_138957.1 coordinate 34,323,532, forward strand.
ATTTTACAAATGTTCTTTGCAAGTTTAATTATCTACCATGGAGAGCCCTTTAAAAGCCTGAATCGATGCAGCTCTGACGGACAAATGTGAAAGTCTTTCTTTTATTTATTTCCTTGCTGGCAAAACTGTGTCGCAGTTACATGGGTTGAGCATAGAAACACCAAAATTCACTCAAAAAGCAAAATTACAAATACATAACAATATTCTTCCTGAGCTGACTGATTTTCTTTCCAGTGAGGATAAAGGTCTTCAGTTTCCCTTTCATGTGACACGTTCAGCTTCATGTGTGTCTGCAGGGACACGCTGTCTGGGGACAAGTTGAAGATGAGCTGTTGTTTTTCTCTCTCATGAGTCATCCCCTCCTTTCTTTCTTTCCTCCTCCTGTTTGATCCTTTTTTTTCTATCCCTCCTCCTCCTCCTCCTCCTCCTCCTCCTCCCTGCTGGGTCTTGTTTTGGTACCTGCAATGCAGCACCGGCCTGTGACTGCCAGCAGTGATGTCACCCCACCTGACACCTCCCTCTCTTCCTTCTCTCCATTTTATCTTTTTACCCTCTGCTTCCCTCTCAGCGTCTGGCATCTTATTACATTTCTCCATTTCTAAATGCTCTCACTCTGCCCGGTCTTCCTCTTTGAGTCTCTCTGTCCTCGCTGACTCCTCATCCCTCTCTGCACTCCCCACCTCCCCACCCAGTGTGTCCGAGGCGAGCTTCTGCAGCGTCAGAGAGGCGCTGACATCAACATCTTTGTCGTCATCATTAGCTCGTCTCCAAACTACACAGCTGCAAAATGCTCGGGTTTCTTTCTCCGACGTTCTGCTTTTTGCAAACATTAATAATGATTAATAGAAGTTAAAAGTATGCAGACACGTATGGATGGCTGAGCGTGCCATTTAATAAGCACAGCATTAATTCTACTCCCCGTATCTGGGAAGTTATCCAATCAGATGTTGAGTAAACTCTAAGGGTTAAAACAATAAAGCTGACTGTGTGCAAGTGCCAATAACTGCACTTCCTCTACTGTCCACTTGAGGCTGACTGCAAGAGTGAAGTTCAAACAGGAAGTCTATGAATGCAGCTGTACAGTTTATGAATGGAGCTGGCAAATCATGCTTTAGCCCTCCACCATCGTGTCCCAATCTCTGGCTCCAACAAACGAAATCCAACATGGTGGTAACCCAAATGGCAGTCTTGAGTCTTTAAAACGTGCAGTCCAGAAGCACTGGTGACATTATAGAGGCTGCATATGAGGGCAGTTTATTTGACACCGGGTTGGGAGGTTTTTCTCCCAAACAGCGTTACTGAGATGATGTGAGCTGATGTGCTTTCACTGGTCAGACCAGATCAAACATCTGCAGATTTTCAGCCACATATTGCACATAAATACACACTGACACTGTTGTGTTATCTCCTCTGGCATTAATCGCTCACTCTGTAACAGAGAGCAGCAAATGTCAGTGACTCATACTTTTTTGTGTGCTGGAGGAGAGCGAGATAGCATCACCTTGCATACAGACGCAGGTTTCCTGATAGTGTCATGTCTTTACTCCTTGAGAGCCTGTTAGGTTTAACCCTTGAAGCAGTTTTCTGCTCTAAGCAGTTTCTGTTTATTTCAGCCTGCTTATTGAACAACATGACTGGATGTGCATTCAAACTTTTTCAGGGTGGACGCTGCCTGTGCAGCCATCATTGTGCACATACTGTTCTCATGGCCGTCAAATCACGTCTTTGTTGACGTGTCAGAACCTCATCATTAAAGGTACAGGAAGGTCGTCACATGCATCTTTAAAGGGGAAAGATTTAAGGAAGAGTGTGTGTCACTGTTTATCTCCCTTTAACTGTTATAAGTTGCACTCACTGGTCACTTTATTAGGTATACTGGTACCTTTCCTAGTACTGGGTTGGACCCTGTTTTGCCTTCGTTTTCATGGCATAGATTCAACAAGGTGCTTGAAATATTCCTCAACGGTTTATAAACCGTAGTGGGAAATTCCCAGTGGGTCAGCCGTTTCTAAAATACTCAGACCAACTGGCACCGACAGCGATGCCACGTTCCAAGTCACTTAAATCACCTTTCCTCCTTATACTGCTTTTTCCTTTGAAATTCAGGGCATCGTCTTGATAATGTCTGCATGCCCAAATGCATTGGCTGATTAGAGCTGAACTAAAGAGGGTGCTGATGAGTTTATAACTGTATGTGAGGTGCAAACGTCCCGTTTTTTCAGGAAAAGTTGCTCATTTAAATGTGTACTAGGTAGTTTTTTTAGGTTTTTGTGAACCTGTTGCAGGTGTTGTCACACTTTATAAGGAGATCCACTGTGTGATGATGAGATGGTAAAAAGAGGTCAGGAGATTGTAGGTCGAGCAGTTTGCTTTTCCACAGGCTGTAGGTCAGTTTAGCATAGTTTTTAGTTTTTAGATGTCAGCATGTTTAAGGTGGTCAGAGTAAATCCGATGTTTGCCACTTTTGACAAGGATGTTTTTGTGATGATTTTTTTTTTTTTGTCACAAGCTTTGTGTAACTTCTCATTTTTCTCTTTGTCTCTTTGAAATTGGAACAGTTTTAAAATCACTTTGTTGGTGAGCTTGATTTTGCTCCAGGTGCCGTTCACCTTGATTAATATTTAGCAGCTTTGCTGTGTGATGCTGCAGCCATGGTGATTTTACTTTTTGGCTTCTGCATCTATAAATAAATGACAGAGCTGCAGTTTGCTGTTTACTGAGGTGTTTTCTGCCCGTGTGTCACTGATGCTCTCTCTAAGGACAGAACAACGACCTCTGCAGATGTAACTTCAGTGTGAGGATGGTGAAATTCACATTCACAGTATTGCCCAGCTCTGATGAAGGTCGGCAGCTAAAACCTCATTGGAGATAAAGATCACAGTCTCACTTAAAGGAAATCAGTATTAAATGGTTCTGAGCCTTTCAGTCGATATTGGCTCGCTCTGAGAACAAGTCGGTTTCAGGTGGTTTGATCAAACGAGCTGCGTCGTTACTGCAGAGGGCTTTTCAAATTCTTTGACGTCACATCTGAGTGCAGCGCAGTGGCCTGGGCTCATTCTTAAAAAGTAAACGGTAAACGGTTTACGAAGCGTCTGCATCACCCAGCAGTTAGGACGTCAGCGCAGGTACACCGGCTGCTGTGTCTTTAATCAGTCAAACACACCGACCACCAGCAGCCTCACTGCAGAGCTGCGTGTTAGGACTGGCAAACAGACGAGAGCGAGGACAGCAGCTCGCTCTCTCTGGTTTTCATATCTGAGCACTGACTCGTGTCGTTGCAGCTGAAACACACCAGCTGCTTCATAGTTAATATTCAGGCTTTGAGTTGGCTTGTTGGTGCCTCTCCAGAGCACCTGTTGTCATTGTCATTGGCACCAAAGCAGATCGAATGGACTCACAATGGTTTATGCTTCCTTTTTTTTTTTTTTTTTTTTTTTTTGGCCTGTCCCGTTTGGCTCTTTTGCATCAGAATTGTTGTCTAAAGGCAAAGAAAGATGCCCAACGGATTTACTTTACCAAACTGACCATCCCAGCCTTGCCGTAATGGTCCATTTGATTCACCTTTTATTGTTTATTTTATTTTCACTTACTGAATACGGGACAGACTTGACTGAGGGAAAGAAGGGGAGAAAGAAAGAGGGAAAGAGAAACAGCTGAGAAGAGGGACGGGGGAGAAGGGCAAAAGACAAAAACCAACAGAACGGGCAGAGAAAAAAAAATGCATATATCAATCACCTGGATCACCTGCTGAGAAAGAAAAAAGAAAGCAAGCAGAAGAGAACAAGAGTAATAGAATAAACAACATCACAATGATATATGGGAATATGACAGTAAATACTAAATGTTAAACATTATTGTGCAGCACATAAGATCGACAGCACACAGTGTGCTTTGAGGTAGGAGCCAAAAAGGGTGTAGTTTGTGGGTGTGATCACCCGTGTGTACACCTGTGAGCATGGACGCGCTTGTTTTTTGTTTTTTTAAAAGGTTCCTTCATGTAATAATCTGCTAGAGGGTGTGGGGGGGCCACAGCCCCGTCCTCCAGGGCATGAAGCAGGTATGGAGGAGATCAAAACTCCAGACATCCAGAGGCCCCCAGAACACAAGAGACCAAGGAAGACCAACAGAGGGGCAGCTGCGCCACTGTTCCAGTAAGAGCTGAGGAGAGTCCCAGATGAGGGCTCACTCAGCAGCCGCGGAGCAGAAGCCAGGGGGAGTTGCAGTGACGCGCCCGTGAGCTCCGCCGGCAGCCAGCTGCGCCTGAGTGACCGAGCCCCAGGCCGAGAGGCCGGGGGCACCCCACCTCCGAAGTGGCCCGAGCGAGCCCCAGGCTCCAGGCCCCGATAAGCGGCCGCCAAGGAGTGAGCCGGTGTGTACCTGGACGCCCATCCCCGGACACAAAGAACCACCAACGCACCGATGTCTGAGGGGGTCCGCCACTGGCAGGGGAAGTGGTGGTAGGGGGAGATAGGCCTCCAAACCTTGGAGGGCCTGAGATGTCCCCAGAGAGGTGGCGCCTGATACCCAACCTGACATATAGACACAGATATACAGGCACACACAGACACAAACATCCATTCCCCCCCTCATGCTCTCATATGCACTTACTCCACACTCAACCAACGTGGAGACAGACATAAAGAGACGCTGTACACACGATCACACTCCCCAAGCGTACTCTACAAACCGGGTCTAGGTACCCTTGCCCCTGGAGGGGGGAACTGCACCCAGACCCAGGTGGTGTTTCCCTTTTCCCTGCGGTGGGGGGAGGCAGACCGCCCCGACTCCGCAGCAGCAGGAAGGCTCCACACTCCAGACCGCAGTCGGACGGCCAACTCCTCCTCCTAGCCCCCCTGCTCCAGCAGGTCGCAGAGAACGGGGGTGAGAGAAGACTCCAAACCTCCCTCCACCCGCTCATTGTAATGTTGATGCATGTGTGTTCTAAGGTGCATTTAAAACCCAGGAGGGCATGGAGCTACCTGCCAGAGAGCAGCAGGTAAGCGCATGGTCCCTCCTGCTAGCCCTCAATGTCTACGTGTATTTAAAATTGAGAGGTGGGCAACGATGCCAGGGGTGGGGTATACACCCTGATGGTACTTTGGACTCCGTGTATCGTGCCCACCCCCAAGATCCTATATGTATGTGTAATGAGAGTGTGAGTAATGTGAATGTCTAAGTTGTGGGATAAAATTGAGGCAGAGGCAGCCAGAAGGGGACAATGGTTAAATGGTTTATGCTTCCTGACAGTGCAGAATAATAACCCTGGAGTTTAACTGACTTTGTGTTGCACTGATGGTGTGTTCTCTTGATCAGCTGTTCAGGAAGTCATGTGATACATGTGACTGCAGAGATTTTACCCCAGTTTAAACTTTCATGATCTAAAACAGATTAGACCATATGTCCTGCTATCGTATATCAGCTTTATCTAATCCACTGATCGGTCCACATCCAGAAGGGTTTCTTGTCACAGTTATTTTTGAGGTCTTCAGAAGCTTCCTCTGATCTCATGTTACTTTACATATGTGAGGAATGAGTGCAAAGACATCCGATCAATACTATACATTAAGCTTTAGTGTCGTATCAGGAGAGATGGTTGAATATTATTGAATATACCCTCTAGCAGATCATTACATGAAGGAACCTTTTAAAAACAAGCGCGTCCATGCTCACAGGTGTACACACAGGTGCTCACACACACAAACTACACCCTTTTTGGCTCCTACCTCAAAGCACACTGTGCGCTGTCGATCTTATGTGCTGCACAATAATGTTTAATATTTAGTATTTCCTGTTATATTCACATAGATCATCGTGATGTTGTTTATTGTATTGCTCTCATTTTCTTCTGCTTGTTTTCTTTTTTCTTTCTCAACAGATGATCCAGGTGATTGATATATGTATATTTTTTATTTTATTTATTTATTTATTTTTTGTCTGCTTATTTAGTTGGTTTTTGTTTCTTTGCCCTTTATCCCCGTCCCTCTTCTCTGCTGTTTTTTCCCCTCTTCCTTTCTCCCTTTTCTTTTCCTCATTCAAGTCTGTCCCGTATCTAGCAAGTGAAAATAAAAAAATAAATAGAATAAACAATAAAAGGTGAATCAAATAGACCATTACGGCAAGGCTGGGATGGTCAATTTGGTAAAGTAAATCTGTTGGGCATCTTTCTTCGCCTTTAGACAATAATTCTGATGGCAAAAGAACCAAACGGGACAGGCAAAAAAAGAAAGAAAGAAAAAAAAAAACAGAAAAAAAAAATATATATTATTGAATATAATCGGATTTTGTCTCACTTTATTACATGGTGGTGCTAATAGTAAGACAAACCATTTTTCTTTTAATATCATCCTGAGGTCGTATTTATATGAGGCAGAAGAGGCATCGCACCACAACACAGGAACCAGATATGAGCCGGTCGTCCTGCTCTCTGTTTGTAGTGACTGCAGCGTGCTCTTCATGCCTTCATGCTCCAAATGCACACTTCTTGGTTTCTCCTTATGTAACACATGCTGAGTAATGACAGCGGTGGAGCTGGGAGGGGCCATGATGCTGCACAGTGTGGGTCTGTGTCAGGTGATCATGAAGGTTTTTGCCTTAAAGCTGCAGACATGAAGATAAAGAAGCGAAAATTCATCGCCTGTTTCAATCCATCTGAAAAAATCTCCACGGTAACCTGACAGACTAATTATTGTGACGTCAGCTAACACACACACAAAATCAAACTGTATTTCCCAAAGAAGTCACCAGCTGCAGTTGAAGGTGGTGGAGGTGGAGTAAGTTGAGTCAGGAGATGAGAGACTGCGATCAGGGGCAGGCGAACGCCACCAAGGAGCCCAGTGTGAGAGTGAGCTGTCGACTGAGTGCTCAGTACTACTCATGAGGACGTTTAGTGCAAATGAGTTTTCTCCAAAGAGTGTCTGAGTTCAGTCTTAGAGATCAGGCGAGGAGCTCAGGTAGAGCTGCTCATCATCAGCTAAGGTGGCTCAGTCTTCTGACTGTGGGACACAGTAGGCGGAGTTAAACTCTGTAGGAAAGTGTTGCTTAAACTAAACAGCTGATGGCCGTGGTAATGCTTTGTGGAGTATGAATGCATTCACTTTTTTTTTCTAGTGTTATTGCATTTTATTTTGTCACACGTAAACGTGTTTGTCTGCTTCAGAGAGTTTCTGTGCTTCACTCTGTGTGAGACGTCTGCTCTGCTTGTGTTTGCAGATGGGAGGAAGAGTACACAGCCAGAATGGACCTGCAGGAGAAGGTGGCTGAACTCGAGGAGGTAAAATTGACATAAAAATATTAGCTTGTGTTCAGATTAAATGTTTCTCATTTTAAAAGTGTTTGGTTTTACCGACACAGTCAGCTTCTCATCATGAACTCGGGTCTGATGATAGTCAGCTTTTTGAAGCTGAAGCATCAGCACATCAGTGCAAATTTAGCTCGTGTCATTTTCATGAAGCTGGTAAAACTGTTTTTACATACTTCTCTCTGATCCTTAAAGTAAGACGTGTGTCCTTCGGTAAACTTTGTCCTCTCAGTTGGGGATAGTTCAGTTTACCTGGAGCACACCTAATATTAGTGAGCAGCTCGAGAGCGGGGCCTGGGCTGTGTGAGTTGGAAATACAGCATCAAGCTGGACCACTATTTCTATTTCTGTTTTGAAAATGCACAGAGCAGAGAAAACAGCTGTTCCAGGGTTTTTACAAATCCTTAAAAAGTTCTTAGATATGTAACCTCAGATGTTTTAAATGTTCTAACACTTCATCAGATATACAGATATTTTTAGTGCTTAGAGTTTGCATTCACAGAACATATAACCTGCTCAAACTTTAAATAAAAAGAGGAGAACAAGGAGATAGGAGGAAATGTGGGTTTAAAACGTATGGGTCCAAGAAAAAGCACCAGGAATGGGATGGGATTGAGATGAGCTGAAAAAACATTTCAAGTTTTTGATTGAGGTTGAAGAAAACATCACGTGTGGACATAAAGACCTCACGGATGTCTTACACTTGCATACCTGTGCAGAGCTGATTGATCTGACCCACAGATGTTTGTGTTCGTAGGACCTGCAGGAGAGCGAGGTGTGTCAGGACGAGCTGGCTCTGAGGGTGAAGCGGCTGAAAGAGGAGCTCGTTCTCTTCAAAGGACTCGTCAGCAACGTGAGTCTGCTACAGCTTTATAAAAAGAAATGAGTCACAACTTCATCCATTTAGTTTTTAGGCATTAATTACATCTAATTACATGTGTCGGCCTGGGACTGTGCACATAAGCTCGATTGGTCCATATCCTGACAAAGGTTTTTTTTTTAAATGGTGAAATGCTCTTTTTTCCCTTTTATAGACAGAGAAAAAATACACAGAAAAAACATGATATTGTTAGCTTTGTGTTTATTTACCAGAACAAGAGGAAATATGACTAAAATGAAAACTTTTCTGTCTTTGGGTCAGAACCTGTCAGATCTGGACACTAAAATCCAGGAAAAGGCCATGAAGGTGGACATGGATATCTGCCGCCGGATTGACATCACCGCCCGCCTCTGTGACGTTGCCCAGCAGAGGAACTGCGAGGACATGAATCACATCTTCCAGGTAGATCCACAGCCACAAAATGTCCTGAACCACAGTCTGCTGCAACTTTCAAACCAACCCGTCTCCACGCAGCAGGTGCCCACGCCGCCCTCCACTTTGAGCCGCCGGGTCAGAAAACACAGCGGGCAGTCATTGAAGGGCGGGGACGGAGACGAGCTCAGCGTGTCGGAGAGCGAGGGAGGTGGGGCCAAAAGCGAGGATTCATGCAGCACGTCGGCCAATCAGATTAATGAGCAGATGCAGAAGATGCTGAACCAGCTGTAGGTGTTTTTTGTTCTTTATTTAACGTCTGAAACTTTCAGAAATGATGCTTAAACAGCTTGTGTGTGTGTGTGTGTGTGTGTGTGTGTGTAGGAGGGAGTGTGAGTTTGAGGATGACTGTGACAGTCTGGCCTGGGAGGAAACTGAAGAAACTCTTCTCCTGTGGGAAGATTTTCCAGGATACACACTAGGAGTGGAACCACAAGGAGAGGTACGCACACACACACACGGGCATTGACAGGATTTAACTTGATTAAATGCTCCTTGCTTTCTACCCTTGACAGACAACCAAGCACAGTGTGATAATACTGTATGTAATACGGGATATAATACATGTTGTGTATCTGATAGTATTTAGCTTAAATGAGAAAACATCTGCACATTTCATGCTTTTCCATATAAAAGAGTTAAACCTGGAAGTGTTGAAACACTGCAGCAAACGTGTGTGCTGCGGGCGGTCTATCCTTCAAGCTCGGGTGCTCTACCAGAGGCCTGGAGGTCCTGCTGCAGTATCTTAGCTGTTCCTAGGATTGCGCTCTTCTAGACAGAGATCTCAGATGTAGTTCCTGGGATCTGCTGGAGCCACTCACCTAGCTGCACTGCATTTAGTGCACCAGTTACCACTGGGACCTTCCCCTCCACATCTTCTCTGAGCCCTTGGTACTTTTCTAGCTTCTCGTGTTCCTTGGTTTTGATGTTGCTGTCATTCGCTATCAGTATGGCCGTGTATCTTCTGCTTCTCCACCACCACTGTGTCCGGTTGGTTAGCCACCACCATTTTGTCCGTCTGTATCTGGAAGTCCCACAGGATCTTAGCTCAGTCATTCTCCACCACCCTGGGGTGTCTCGCATTTTGACTTCAGTACTTTCAACCCATACTCAGCACAGATGTTTCTGTATACTATGCCAGCCACTTGGTTATGGCATTCCATATACGCCCTGCCTGGTAGCATCTCCAGTCTCCCTCTCCATGCTGATGGTGGTTAGTCTCGGCAGGTATCGTCTGTAGTGCTGCATTCACATCATCTAGTAGAGCTTCTGAGGGTACTTCATGTAGTCTTGGTCACTGGCTACTGGAGGATCCAGCTTTCAAGCTTCACACACTAAACAATCCTTCTTCCATCAGGGACCCAATCTCGGGTGGGGTGGGGGTGATGATATCTCCCCCTGACCCCTTGCCGTAACATGTGTGTTGTAGTCTCTAGCCATAAAAGCACCTACAGCTCAGTTCTCATCAGGGTGCCCTGGTTCCTCAACACCTGATGCGGACCTTGTTGATCCATTATGACTTCATAGTTATCTCTCTGCAGTAGGCTTGCTTAGCATGGGGGGACCCTTACTGGATACAGATGCCTCAGGTGGGAATTAGACTTGTAACTCCCGCTCCCAAGGCATGTAGTCATACTACTACTATGCTATCCAGCTGTCTGTGTGTGTTAGAATTTATCTAAAAATAAAACATTTTTTATAAAATATGAGCAGTAGCATCCTGAAAAGTTGGATTATGGATTAAAGACACTGCAGCATCATGCTGTCTAACAGAAGGTGTTCGGTGTTTCCTGTCAGCAGCAGTGTTATTTTGTCCCACTTGGATGACCTGACCTGGTGGACGAGCTGTTTTTAGTCTGCAGCCGCGTCAGAGTCCATCCTGCTGACCTGTAAGCTGCTTTTAACCAGATAAACTAAACAAGGTTAATGACCCGCTTAGTTAGGAAACAAGGAAACTAAACAGAGCTGCAGAGCTCATCTTCACACATTTAATTCAATGAATCCTCTTTAATTCAGTGTATTTATTAAGTGTGCCTATGCCAAAAGGCACACTTATTACTATTCGTCGGATTTATTATTATTATTATTTTCCTTTTTCCTTTTGTGCGGCTGGGTCTGGAATAGTATGCTATGACTTTTGGTGTTTATGACTGTTATAGTTTTTTAAATATTTAGATTTTAGTGCAAATTTTGGCCCATTTCTAGGCCCATGAGAAAGATTCAACTTTTGGCCCCATAGAAACAGATTTCAAACTTCATTTGTGGTGTGTTGGCTCTCTCTAGTGGTATGTCGGGAGTGGTACGGCCTGTCTACCCGTATTTGGATTACCGTAATGACGACAATATCAACGGCGCGCACAGCGTCGCTGCTTTCAGGAACCATTGGAATTTTTAAGGTTGCGCGAACCATTGAATAGTTACGGTAACCGCAAGGGTGTATGCTTGGTGGAACACTCCATATCCCACAATTCATAGCACGCCTCTACCGAGTCAAACAATGGCGGCCACCATTTCGTTTAATATATTCCTCTTATTTGTGTTTCTAGGTCACAAAATAAACTTTTAAGATATTTTCAGGTGAGAATGTAGGTGTGTAAACGTCAAATATCTGCTCGTTTTGTCAAAACATCCCATATTAGCAACAGTTTTCTCACGATGTTGCTGCTAGCCGGCTAGCTAGCGCGGCTAGCGCTGCTTCGCTCAAAAGCACCCGGGCTTGGCTTACAGTGAGGTGGCTGACACTCGTTTCACCACCCGATCGCTCACCAAGAGACTGTTTTTCAGCTGGACTTATTTTTCGTTTATATGGGCCGATAATTCATTTATTCGTTTTAGTAACGGTATAAACAGTGAAAGGTGGTTGTCCAGATGCTGGTCGATGTGGGAAAAATAACTGAGTTGTTTGGTGGTGGCTAACGCGGAGCTCAGTCGTGGATAAGGGAAACCGAAGGCAGGAGCGTGAGGTGGTGGCTAACGCGGAGCTACAACAGAGGGCAGCTAGCCACCGGTGTATGTCTCTTTCCCCTCGTATGCGGGGAAAGAAACATGCGAGGCGGCCGCGGATCGACCGGTGGTGGCTAACGCGGAGCTCAATCGTGGATAAGGGAAACCGAAAGCAGGAGAAGCAGGCGGCTGCCGGTCGGAGCGTGAGGCTGAATTTCAGGTAAGAAGTTATGAACTGCACTCTATTTGGGTCAGATATAAACAGAGTTTAGGTGTGGTTTATTTTCGTTGTGCTGACAGTTACAATAACTGTACTGCGTGGGAAGTTATGAACTGTTTCTGAGAGACAAATAACACCAGGATCCTTTTTTTGTGTAGCTGACAGCTGGTAACTGTGCAGGGGCGGATCTAGCAAAGCTTTTGCCAGGGGGCCAGGTAGGGCATTAACAGGGAAAGGGGGACACAAAGATATACTTTTCTTTCTTGCTCTCATATAAAATATTTAGCTTTTATTAAATAGTTATCTGAATCTTACAACCAAAGTTTGTATAATAATACACAAGATTGGCTGTAGACCATTGTTAATCATTCAGAACACTGTGTAAAAATAACAAAAAACAAAAAGTGAATGAAAAGTGCATAAATATTTATTTTACGTGTTTGATGTGTGTGGCAGGCCGTGGTCTGCAGTGCCGCTGCAGGGGAGGTGGACCCACCTCAGCGGCATCTGCAATCACGCCTCTCAGGCGTAAAGTCTGTGCTCTCTCGGTTTTTTGTTTTTTTTTGTATGTGTCGGGCTGTGAGATGAAAAGCTACAGCCGGCTTTTTTGGGTACAGCAACTATGTGTGAAAAGTGGTCCATAACCCAATGCTTCAAAGCGTGTTCATGCAAACATTGTCGGGTCTGCTTATGAACCTCTGTGCACAGCGTCTGCAAATCGGGGCTGTACGAAGTCACCTCATCTTTACACAAAACTGTAAGCTGTCATCTGTGAGGCGCGAGCGGTGTTTGGTTTTACCATAGTTGATGGTGGAGAATGGCTGCTCTGCTGAGTTTTGCTCTCGGTATCCGTTTGAATGGCAAACTACACTGATTAGCGGCGGCATAGGCACACTTAAAATTTCTTCCGAAATTTTCGCTTTCTAGTTCTTTTATTATCCCTTTATTATTTTTATTATTCTTTTTATTAGTCAATGAGGTTCTTTTTTGAGTGTCATTCTGTCTGTAAACATGAGAGCTCAAAAAGCTGTAGGTGGATTCAAAACTTCGGTGTCCAGAGGAGGGTCATGTTAAAAATCCATTCAAATCTGGCTTACGTCCTTCAAGCTCTTCAAGGTCAACTCATTGATTTATTGATTGAAAATGGACAAAAAGAAATTATTCTTACACGTGTAGCATTTACTGTCCACTTATACATTAGAAAGTAGTGTGTAAAGATTGTAAGTGTGACCTCTGACCTCTCCTTTAAGGATCTGATGGTCACAGCTAATAGAAGCTAATAAATTCAGTTTGCTTTTTTGTTTCAATATTGACTCAAATATATTTGTTGGTGATTTCAATCTTAATTATAATTAAAATAATGCAGAGCAGTGGTTCTAAAGAGTGCTCAGCCTTCACGCTGTGACTGGCTGATTATTAGAAGCAGAACTAATCTAATGCAGTTAAATCTCAAAGAGGGAAACACGTCTGGCTGAGCACTCACAGGAGGCTCAGCCATGAACAGCTGTGTGCTTAATATTTTGGGGTTCCTGCAGGGACAGTATTGATTTTGAAATAGTCATTAAGTTCTGAAAGAAAAGGTTTATTTATCTTTGTAATGATCTTTGTAATGTGTAATGACCTGCTAGTGCCACAGGGTGGCAGTATTGCACCTAGAAGCCGTTTGTCAAAGTTTCACACAGAAAAACAATACTTATTATTTTATATTATTATTATTTCTATTATCTTCTACTCCTTTATATATTGAGACTGTTGACTAGTTTTCACATTTGGACTTTGACCCTGAAAAATGTCAAACCTGAAGCAAACTTGGACTTTTTCGTTTTTCTTTTTTCTCTGCAGGAGGAGTCCATTGAGGAAGTGATCAAAGACACGGAGTCTCTGTTCAAATCTAGAGAGAAGGAATACCAGGAGACCATCGACCAGATCGAGGTGAGAAGGTCAGGTGCTGTTGGACGTGTTAAATAAGGGAAGAAGGACAGTGAGCTGGAGGCAACTCTCATACCTATAATTGTCCCTGCTGCAGGGACCTGCCACACATCGCCTGCATGTGTCTCCCCCTCACTGTCCAAAAGCTAAAATAACCACAACTAAAACTTAAGAAAGGAAAGACAGAATAAGATCCCCTTAAAGTTAGCAGCAGTCATGAAACAGCAGTGGGAATGTCAGCATTTCTGCCTCTCTGTGCGTCATCAGCTGGAACTGGCCACAGCGAAGAGCGACATGAACCGCCACCTGCACGAGTACATGGAGATGTGTTCAATGAAGAGAGGCCTGGATGTCCAGATGGAGACCTGCAGGAGGCTCATCACACAGAGTGGAGACAGGTAACACACACACACACACACACTCTATTAGATTCACTGGTCGTGCTTGTTTACATGACCTGTGCAAAACACCAGGCTAGAGCTCATGCTGAACAAAGACCTGGGTAGTGTCATGGTGTTAGTGTGAGCTAGTTCAGATTCTCAGCACGCCGATCTTCTCTTTTCCAAAGTCATAAATTCCCTTTCCCACCTTTCTTTGGTGTTTCTATCAAGGGCAAAAAAAGAGATTAGGAGATTGGTGCTACGTTTGGAACGTATCCATAGAAATGACAGATGCTGACCTCTGGTTGGACAGCAGCAATACCAGACTTTTTATTGGGTATACATACAGTGGGGCAAAAAAGTATTTAGTCAGCCACCGATTGTGCAAGTTCCCCCACTTAAAATGATGACAGAGGTCAGTAATTTGCACCAGAGGTACACTTCAACTGTGAGAGACAGAATGTGAAAAAAAAAATCCATGAATTCACATGGTAGGATTTGTAAAGAATTTATTCGTAAATCAGGGTGGAAAATAAGTATTTGGTCACCTCAAACTAGGAAAATCTCTGGCTCTCACAGACCTGTAACATCTTCTGTAAGAAGCTTTTCTGTCCCCCACTCGTTACCTGTATGAATGGCACCTGTTTGAACTCATCATCTGTATAAAAGACACCTGTCCACAGCCTCAAACAGTCAGACTCCAAACTCCGCCATGGCCAAGACCAAAGAGCTTTCGAAGGACACCAGGAAAAGTATTGTAGACCTGCACCAGACTGGGAAGAGTGAATCTACAATAGGCAAGCAGCTTGGTGTGAAAAAATCAACTGTGGGAGCAATCATCAGAAAATGGAAGACATACAAGACCACTGATAATCTCCCTCGATCTGGGGCTCCACGCAAGATCTCATCCCGTGGGGTCAAAATGATCATGAGAACGGTGAGCAAAGATCCCAGAACCACACGGGGGGACCTGGTGAATGACCTGCAGAGAGTTGGGACCAAAGTAACAAAGGTCACCATCAGTAACACACTACAACGGCAGGGAATCAAATCCCGCAGTGCCAGACGTGTTCCGCTGCTGAAGCCAGTGCATGTCCAGGCCCGTCTGAAGTTTGCCAGAGAGCACATGGATGATACAGCAGAGGATTGGGAGAATGTCATGTGGTCAGATGAAACCAAAGTAGAACTTTTTGGTATAAACTCAACTCGTCGTGTTTGGAGGAAGAAGAATACTGAGTTGCATCCCAAGAACACCATACCTACTGTGAAGCATGGGGGTGGAAACATCATGCTATGGGGCTGTTTTTCTGCCAAGGGGACAGGACGACTGATCCGTGTTAAGGACAGAATGAATGGGGCCATGTATCGTGAGATTTTCAGCCAAAACCTCCTTCCATCAGTGAGAACTTTGAAGATGAAACGAGGCTGGGTCTTCCAACATGACAATGATCCAAAACACACCGCCCGGGCAACAAAGGAGTGGCTCCGTAAGAAGCATTTGAAAGTCCTGGAGTGGCCTAGCCAGTCTCCAGACCTCAACCCCATAGAAAATCTGTGGCGGGAGTTGAAAGTCCGTGTTGCTCGGCGACAGCCCCAAAACATCACTGCTCTCGAGAAGATCTGCATGGAGGAATGGGCCAAAATACCAGCTACTGTGTGTGCAAACCTGGTAAAGACCTATAGTAAACGTTTGACCTCTGTTATTGCCAACAAAGGTTATGTTACAAAGTATTGAGTTGTATTTTTGTTATTGACCAAATACTTATTTTCCACCCTGATTTACGAATAAATTCTTTACAAATCCTACCATGTGGATTCATGGATTTTTTTTTTCACATTCTGTCTCTCACAGTTGAAGTGTACCTCTGGTGCAAATTACTGACCTCTGTCATCATTTTCAGTGGGGGAACTTGCACAATCGGTGGCTGACTAAATACTTTTTTGCCCCACTGTATTTAGGGAGGATGTTGGTATTGCACTGCAGTCTTTTTAGCATTGTGCTGCTAATAAACTGGGAACTAAGCGTGTCTTGAACTTTTTTCCCCTCATATATTTAAGCTTTGAAATCTGTGACGCCTTCACGATGATTTAAAGAATATTATGTACTGTGTTTATGAGAAGCTGTAAGTAAATATCAGCCCTCTTCCTGCAAAACTATGGTTTCTACAGGCCTGTTAATCTGCTGTCCTGGGATGAGATATCAAAATATTTTCAAGGAACTCAATAATCTGTCATTGTGTTTGATTCAGCTCCACTCCTGAGGGTTTATATTCAGAGAGCAATAATACCAATTGGCTTGAAGGACCTGGTCTCTACCTTCATCCTGAAATTGTGCTGGTAAGGTTTGCTCGGGCAAACCTGCGACGGTCAGGTTGGGTTTTTGATGAGCTGACAAGGAAACGCACAAAAAATATCTACCAAGGGTCACAGGGAGGGCAGGGTGAAAAGGTGTCGCAGGTGCAGCTTTTTGTAATTTACCTGCATTAACTTCATATCCTCATCACAGGAAGTCCACCTCGCTCATCTCGCTGACGGTGGATGACTCTGACAGCGAGGAGAAGGACAGGAAGAAGCCGGCGCTCCCCGCCGACTCGGAGATCAGCGACTCCTGCTGCGGCGTCAACGCCGCCATCCCACCTCTGACCTGGAGGAAACCCTAATACACGCTTCCTCTGAGGAAGAACAATGCAGAGCTTCCACACGTCTAAAATCATGTCTCTGTGATTTCTGTCACATTTTAAGTCTCCAGTGTGATTTTTACTGATCGTAAAGTCAGGCCAACATGGCAGCCGGAGATTCAGAGCCAAGCATGGAGGTTTTTACTGCTTTGAGGAAGAAGAGCTTCTCCTTACTGATGAACCTGTAGTTTCTTTGCAATATTAGTTATAGTATATGAAGTCATTTTAATTAAAAAAGCAGCAATAGTAATAGAGTGTGTGAGTGCTGCCCTCACATGGTTACCAGCTGTAACTGCACATCTGGAGGTCAAAACTTTACCGCACTTTAAAGAAAAGATGAGATGCCTGTGAGCTACATTATTGTATTTGCACACCGAGCTCACCAAAACCGTTGTTTGTAAAATGTCTCTAACGCTGCAGGATTAAAAGGACGCACATACAGGCTGTAATGCAGAAAGAAAGCAGTTTGCACAGCTCACTGTTCCAGCTCCATATTAAAGTGCAGTGGTTTTATATTACACTGACATTAGCAGCAGCTTCAAAATGTTAAAGCTCACGTTTAATTTGATTCTTTCTAACTGTAGTCAAGACAAAAATCCAGTGAAAGACCAGCTCGCCTTAAACCGATTTCCAGGACATTTTTTGGTGTGGGGGCATTTTGAAGGTTTAACCTTCACAATATTTACCTTACAGAAATCTTACATAAGTTTATTGATATGTACTTCTTCTTGAATTTGAAGTTTATTAAAAGCTCTGCTCCTGGTTTGTCTGTAAAAACTGATCCTTACTACAGTTTGGAGTTAAAATACTTCATTTTCCTCTCGGCGTAACATCAGCCGTGATATTTGAACAGATTTTGATACTGTGTAGTGATATACATGTAGTAATATAGATAATTTGGGGGTTTTGTAAGCTTTTGTACAGTTGTGGTTTCAGACCTCTCTCTCGCCTCCAGATCCATCTCAGTTTGAAAACATCAAAACGGTGCAAACAGGATCGGTTTGACAGTAAATGCCATTTAGATTTCTCACATTTTCTACAGATGATGTGATGCTAAAAGGTAAACTCTTATATTATGACAGTAATACTGTTTTTAAAAACCAGGTTAAATCACAGTTAAACTGATTTATTGTGGAAATGCCATTTTTAAACCTCGGTCTTGAAGAAATATTTTTTAAGTTAAATAATGTGGCAAAATGTACATTTCCACGTATTTTGGTGTCTGTGTTAAGATTCTATCTGGAATTAGTTCAGTATTTTTAGGATAATGTTAAAATGGACCTAAACAAATGCTCACATGAAACATGTTTTTAAATCAGGGCGTCCACGTAATCCCCGCAGGACTAAAGTTTAGACTGACAGTTTTTTTTTCTACTCGTGGATCTGTATGATGTCATAGAGAGAGGATATCCTGATATCTCCTACAGAAGCCTATCACACAGTTCACAGTTTAACTTGTATGTCTTTTTATGAGGGGCAGCCAATCAGAAGACGGTTGGCTAATAGGGGGAGGAGCTACAAGAGACAAATAAGGATTATTATCAACTGAATTATGCAGAGCTACTCTGACATAGCCCAAGAATAACAAATACAGAGCTGGAAATGATTGAAAAAGGCCCCCTTTAATCTTACACTTTAGGTAACACTCCCTTTTTTTATGTTATTTATTCTTAATACTGTTAATTAACAAGGCAATAATAGGTGTAATACAAATGTTATTTTTGCCTTTGATTTTCTGGGATCGGGAGGTATTTTGTCTTAAAGATGAAGATGCCACATTAGGTGGGACATACATGAGGATCAGTCACTGTTTATCTGTGTACAGTTTGTAAAGGACAAACACTGTAATTAATGTACATACCAATGCTGAAGTTGTGCTGCTGCTGGAAGCTTCATGGTGTAAATTTGGCTGAAACGATTCATATTTTTTACTTTATTTTTGTGGGTTTTTGTGGCCTTGCTGTTGCTCTCAGCTAAATCAGACCTAATGTTAGTGTCTCAGCAATAAAGCCTGCATCGGTGTAAAGTAAGAAAAGTCGAGCAAAAAGGCCTCCAGATGTGATTCAAAGCAAAAAGAAACAAACGTGTACAGGATGCTGCAGGAAAAGAGTCCTCATCACGACTTTAAATATGAGCGTGCTTCGGTCTTTGCTGATGCTTTGAATGTTTTCACTCCTTCAAATGTCATCACATCTTTGATTACTTGAATGTCTGCTTGTTAAGTAACCGGCCATATTCACCAGAGAAAAAACAGACCCATTAAAGGAACAGCCTGACCTCCAGTTTTCTTCACTGAGCACATCAAAAACATCCAATTTAAAATCTTTGTTCTTTTATGTGATCTCAGTGCAGGGAGAGAAATGGGCAAAGAGTCATTTTGTTCCTTTAATGATGAGAAAACAAAGCAACAAACTGCTATCGTTCAAAGCAAAGCTATCACTCACCATAGGAAACAGTGCAGACGCTCCGTTAGCCGAGTGCTTCATATCTATATTATCTGAATGTAAGTGGAATCTGTGGAGAGAGAAACGTGAATTTAAACATTTCAGGAAACACAGGAATGAAAGTGACTCTGATGAAAAAGAAAAAGCAAATAATCGAGCTGAAGGATGAAGCCATTTGTAGGAAAACCTATGAACGGAGTGTTTGAGCTGTCAGGGGTTCAGGTTTGAGTGTGTGGTGCACAGAGCTGTATGTATGTTTGATGAAATGAAAAGATGAGCAGAATAAAATACTTTGAAGAAACATAATTCTTTGGTTTTGTTCCCATGTAGCTACTCTGTTCACTCATCAATGAAAGGTTTTGTTTTAATAAACTTCTACACAAACAAACTTTACATATTCATATAAAAAAAAACTTCATCAATTCAAAAAGCTCGAGAATTTTTTTAAACTTCCTCTTTTGTTCTGATCGACTCTCAGTACGAAACTTTTCCAAGTTATCTTTGTCTTTCACGCCGTTTGTTCTTCCATTTAGAGGAAGTTTTGTCGTCACTTTATTATCCGCTGTGCAACATTTGGTGTTTTTTCTGGCTGTTCGTGTTAGTGAACAGAGGAGGTGGGCTACAACACCTGCTATCATCATCCACAGAGCCTTTTACAGATGAAAGTCACATCCTGACACCCTGATCTACACGATGACAGCAGCTGTGCGGATGTCCAAGGTCACAACCTCACCAGAAAATACCTGGTTTCTCCTTCAGGTTTTAGATCTGAAGAAGTGTTTTGGATGAGAGGACTGCTTTTGATATAATTTGCTTACACAAGTCTGATCTCAGTGTCTGATCTCAGTGTCTGATCTCAGTGGATTAACTGGGCTGAAATTACATGTATTCAAATTAAACACTAATCAGTTGTACTGTTAGTCTGAAATGTGTATAGAGAAGCACACGCTTAAAAAATAAATGCTTTGTATTCAGATTAGACGTTTCACTCCTTCAGAGACATCGCAGTTTGTCTTTACAAGCCCAAAGTTCAAAAGCAGGATCCACTCATGACTTGCTCTTTTTCTTGGTGTTTGCCATTGCAGAACTTTTCCATTCAAAAAAGAAATCAATCAAGTGGAAATTATTCT
This sequence comes from Aulonocara stuartgranti, assembly GCF_965226115.1. Taxonomy (NCBI): domain Eukaryota; kingdom Metazoa; phylum Chordata; class Actinopteri; order Cichliformes; family Cichlidae; genus Aulonocara; species Aulonocara stuartgranti. Next base: position 34,343,865 of record NC_138957.1, read on the forward strand.
AATAGCTATGCACTCTATGCACTACAATGCTGTGCAGTGTGCACAAAGTCCAGGGGGGGAAAGCACAGAAACCAGTGGAGATGAAGGTAAAAATGAACCATTTTAAAGTTAAGAAATCACGCAATTTTGCTGAAGAGTGACAAAAAAACAGCCACCTGAAAATCTAAACCCAACATTTTCGACTTTAGAAAAATGTGGGAAAAAAAATCGGAAAATCCAGAAAAAGAGCGCAGTTATGCCGCACAGTGTGAGTAAAAGGAAAAGCAGAAAAAGACATTTAAATACTCACATAAAGACGCCGAGGACAGAAAACACCGGATACCTCGCTGCAGTCAAACCAAACAGAAGCAGCAGGAAACAGTTACCCCACCTGTACGTCTGATTAACGGAGGGGCGTTTGATTTTCACCTCACTTTGCTCAGTATTGGTCAGGTGACAACCCACGCTACCTTCAGCTAACATACCACAGACATGAAAACTTTACTGTTTTGCACACAGCTTGAATTCTGTAAAACATTTAATTCTTCAAATATAGTTGTACAAAGGGAACATAACTGTGTTTCAGTCAGTGTAGAAGGAACCTAACACCGCTCCAATCTGTGGTGACATGCAAATGAGTTATGGAAAAACTATTTACAAAATGCTTAAATTTTGTCAACACAAACTCATGAGGGAAAAACAACATGAGAAAGGCTAAAATTGTGGTAAAAAAAAAATCTGGGAAGAGGATGTGGCAACTTCAAAAAGTACAAAGAAGAAGAAATCCAGGAAAAATAACAATAACGTATATTAATTTAAAAAAAAACTCAAAGTCAAAAATTCATAAGAAAAAGTTGTGGGCTTATGAAAAAAGTCACAAAATAACAAAAAAATAATTATTGTAACATAAAGAGAGAAAGAGAAAGAAATTTTTAAAGAAATTTTTAAATATATGAAATAAGCTGTAATTTACACACACAAATAATTTTTTTATGCACGAGAAAAAATGTTCTTAGAATCTTCCCAGCCTGATCAAACATGAAATATCAGGTATTTTATAGTATTTATTGCCACCACACAAAGTCTGTTATTCAGAGTCACGTTCAGTCCCGAGTTTTTACTGAAAAAACATGAATTAGGATTTGTTGGAGTGGCTGAGGTGGAGCTGATGGACCGCAGGCTGATGATGTGACGTTTAAATTTACTCCTGAAAAAGTCAAATTAAAATAATAACAATAATAAAAATCCAGAAATGCATGTTTCAAATGCTCAAACGTAACCCATGATGTCAGGTTTGTGTTGGGATTAACTGAGAGACAGAGGAAGCGGGCATGCGTGCGTGTGCGCGCATAGGGGCGGGACTTGTGTCTGACGCGAAAGGTTTTTTCGGTCTGTGCGCAGCTGCTTCAGTTGTAGTTTTTCTACGTGTTTTAAGAGAAAAAGTGAATGAAGACATCAGACAGAGAACAGAAGTCCTCCTCCTCGGTTTAGGTCCAGCCTCACCCTCTGTCAGATCATCTCCATCATCCTCCAGCTCAGATGTGAGTACTCCGACTCATTTTTATTTATTTCAGGCTTTTTAAAACCTCTAAAATCTTTCAATCCATGTCTGCTTTAAAAAACAAAAAACAAAGTGTAGTTAACAGACTAAAGAGATTCCTCATTAAATTCCGTGGTGGGTACAGCTACAGCACAATTCAAACTCCTTTTTTCTTATTAATTTAATTTTTAAAATCAATTTTTATCTCTAAATTTATGGATCAAAAGTGAAACTTGTCTGGAAATGTCAGTGCTGAGACTGCAGAAGTACGACCGTGACTCACCGGGTGACTCACCTACAAAACTATCATCAAACAGTGTGATCGGCTGAGCTGTGATGCTTTAATTTCCTGTCACACACACACACACACACACACACACACACACACAGAGAGAGAGAGAGAGAGAGAGAGAGAAACAAAGACTTAAACATATCACACGAAGCTACAAACACCTGGGAGTTTTTAGAGTGAAGAGAACCCACTGTGGGAATGTTTTTGGTGTGTTTTGTCCCGCGGGGGGAGGGGAGTGATTACTTAGTGCATGTTGATCTCCATCAGTCAGTCAGACTCCTGCTGCTGCTGCTGCTGCTGCACTAATCTTTCTCCATTTTGCGGGTGGAAAACAAGCCTGCTGGCAGTAACACTGTGTGTGTGTGTGTGTGTGTGTGTGTGTGTGTGTGTGTGTGTGTGTGTGTGTGTGTGTGTGTATAAACTGTTTATTTTTTATTCTTTTAATTTGTCCTTTACCTCTTCTGAGCTGCTGAGGCTGTTTCATCCTCTGAGACTCTGATTTTGTGGACGGAGGCCAAACTTTGATGAGTCATGTTTCTATTACTGAATTAGAGTTTGTGTTTAGAATTCAGGCGGCGTTCCTGCTTTTAAGGTCTAACAAATTACAAGCTTCACTCTGTGAAAATCATCTGAGATCTTACTTCAGAGTTTAAAACATAATATTAGTAGCACACAAAGGTTTATTATATTTATTAATTATATTGTATTTATTGTCTGAGCCAAACTAAAGACTGCTGTGCTCCTCCCAAACCTGCAATCACGATCCTGATTCATTCATCAGCTGTGCTCATCGAGGCTGGCGCTCCATGAAAACCTTGCAGCTCTCGACTGTCACAGCTTCACTGCTGCCTCGGCCGATGAGCAAGGATCAAAAGTAAAAAGGAGAAAATCAAGAGTGCTGCACACCCTTTAAATCTGTTGTTTTTCTTTTTTCTTTCTTAAAACAAATATTTGGCCATTTTAAACCAAGTTCATCTCATTATTATTATTATCATTACTATATGTGCAGTTCCTTCACACAGGGGCGTTTAGAGGGGCGGCACCAAAGGAAATCAGACTATATAGTCAGAAATATTTCATCAGTGTAGAAAACTGAATGTCTTTCATGCTCTTGTGCAGCCATGCGTCTGATTGCTGATTTAACATTTGAGATTTGGAGCTGCACAAGAATGAAAAGTTTTGCTGTTTTAAACCTGAAACCTTTCTGGAACTCTAACTACACCTCGTATCATTGTTCTACACCACAGAACAACCCTGATTGGTCCATTCAGCACCGTGTTTCCTCCTATGTATTTCCAGCTGCTACTTTTTGTTAAACTGAAAGAAAAAGAAGGAATCAACAAGTATGTTGGTGGTGAAATCACTTCTTCTTCTTAATAAAGTCTCTTCTGCTGCCTTTGCATACACATAGACACTTTGCTACATGACAGTTTCCTTCCTATTGTTGAGTTCTTAGTTCCTAAATGCTTTTTGAGCTTTAAGTAAACTTTTGCAGCTAAAACATGTTATTTTCTAGAGAGATCCACGTAGAACCTTTAGCTATAGATCTGACCTACATACACACTATCTGTTTATATACAGTATTTCAAAAGTCAAGGCAGCAGTCGGCTTTGAAAAGTCAAGGAGCTGCAGTGCCTTTAAGCAGCATTCTTTAAATGGCCTTCAAGCTGTTTTTCCCCTCTGACATGTCAGTGCTGCTGTTGCCCTGCATCACTGTCTGCTCTCTCAGTGCCCCCACAACCCATACATCCACCTCTGGACGCCACAGGGATGTTTAGTCACCACTCCATCTTTATATATATTGCACATAAGCCTGAAGTTATGCGCTCAAAGCCTAGATGCCTACCTCTAACTGTATTCTACTGCTGGGATAAATGAGTCATTTTTGACTGAATTCTTGTTACAAAACTCACATTTTCCCTGCAGGTCGACTCCAGATGCAGCAGGGACTCCAGGAGCTCCCGGGGCCCCGGAAGGTGAGGGGGGTCCTCCAGCTCAGGCCCCAAACCTGACGAGCAACAGACGACTCCAGCAGACACAGGCACAGGTGGACGAGGTGAGGACTGCAGCTCACTACGAGCAAATGGAAAACGTATCAGAGATGCTGATGGGTGTTTTCATCCCTCAGGTGGTGGACATCATGCGTGTGAATGTGGACAAAGTCCTGGAGAGAGATCAGAAGCTGTCGGAGCTGGACGACCGCGCCGACGCCCTGCAGGCCGGAGCCTCGCAGTTCGAGAGCAGCGCTGCCAAACTCAAGAACAAGTACTGGTGGAAAAATTGCAAGGTGGGTGTGACACAAGGAGATTTTTCCACGTTTCCTTCCCATCACCCCACATCCTCCCCTCCGGTTGGTTTCTTGCAGCAGACAGTGTGGCCTCGGATTTCTGAGTAGAAACCACCATTAAAGTGTTTTTTTGTTTTTTTTTATAGATCTTCACGCATCAAACTCTAAACATAACATTACTGAAATAATGATCACAACACAGCTGAAGTAAATATATAGAGTTACAAATCAAGATTGCAGAACATTAGGTGCACCTGTAGAACTGGGCTGGACCCCTTTTGCTTTCAGAACTGCTTTAATACTTTGTGGCATTTATTCAGCGAAGTGCTGGAAACTTACCTCAGAGATTTAGCTCCACATTTTCACGCAAGCGCTGCAGATTTGTCAGCTGCACATCTATGATGCAAATCTCCTGGTCCCCAAGGTGCTCTGTTGGATTGAGATCCGGTGACTGCGGAGGCTGTTCAAATACACTGAGCTCACTGTCATGTTCAAGAAATCAGCTTGAGATCATTTTAGTTCGTGGCATGAGGTGTGCTATCTTGCTGGAAGCAGAATATGGATGTACTGTGGCCATAAAAGGATTGGCATGGTCAGCGACTATGGTCAGACAGGCTGTGGTGGAGAGATGCTCTTCTGCATACTTTAGTTGGAATGAGCAGTTATTAAGTTACCGCTGGCTTGCTATCAGCTCAAAGCAGTCTGGCAATGCTCCCCTGATTTATGACATCATCAGCAACCATTACTGCTCGCTGGATATTCTCTGTTTCATGTCATTCTTAAACTCTAGAGATGCTTGTGCAGGAAAATCCCTGTGGATCATTTTACACGTCTACATGCTTCAATGCATTCAGCTGCTGCCGATTAGATATTTGTGGTAACAGGTGTTTAAACAGGTTACATCCCTTGTTGTGGAAAAGATTTCAGAAAACTTTGAAATTATCTTTACATAATCAATGTGTTGTTTTCATGTTAATCTGTGATCATAACAGGTAGAAATGAAGCTGCACGAACAGTTTCAGTTTAATGTACCGATTAAGTGCATTTAACTTATCCATCACTACCTCACAGCATCTCCTCTTCATCCATCCAGCCTCAGATGCCAGGTCTTTTTTTATCTCAGCGTCAGTCCATCAAGCCCCGCCTCCCCTCTGTACAGTTCAGACCGTCCAATCGCTGGATAGCCTGAGGAGGAAGAGGATTACATTAGAGGAGAGGAGGAGAGACTGTTTGACTGACAGCAAATCAGAGAGAGGAAGAGGAAAATCTCAATCTGGATTAGAATGACAGTCAGGGATTAAAAAGCCAGCTGTGATGTGTGACGTAACTCCTCCTATCCAACACACACACACACACACACACACACACACACACACACACACGTTTGTACATGGATACATCCGAACAATCATATGTGATGCATTTTATTCTGCTTTAATGACCCACACTGTCACCATAAACACACTCCTGCTCTCACAGTGGGCAGAGAACAAATGTGGATTCATACGCCGCTGAAAATAGACCCAAACAAAATGCTCTAAAAACACACAAAAACATTTTCTTTTAGCTTTTTCAATGACAGTTAGGAGATTTTCTTTCTTTATATGTAAACACTGAACAGCTCTGAATACACACACACATTTCAAACACACACAGTCACCACCAATCGCTCTCTCTCTCTCTAAACCTCTTGTTCTTGTTAATCTCTCTCGCCCTCCCCCCATCAGAGGTGATTTCCTGCCTGTTTCACTCTAATGTCATCATGTGGATTTTATTTATGGGGAATTTAGATCAACACACACGCACACTGTGCAACATGACATATATTAAAATCTGCAGGGCGTCGTCTGCTTTATATTTCTAGTTGGCCACGCCTACTCGGCTCATTTAAACTCTTTTTATTTTTATTCTTGGCCTCTGCTTGCAAACTTCAAAAGCTTCCTTTAATGGCAGTTATTGTAATTTCTTGTATTTAAAAGAAGTTCAAAACCTCCCAAAAAACTTACTGAAGCTTTAAAAAATAAAAAAGTCAACGAGATATCAGCTGAAGTTGAAGTATGGACAGGCAGTGCCACAAGGACAATGTCTTTATTTAATGATGGAAATAATTAAAAAATGCATTCTATTTCAAACGACAGCCTGGGAAAGGACATGGGTGACAAAGAAAAGTCCAAAGTTAAAAGAACAGCAGTGCACATCTAAAATCTATAAATGCTGCCCCCTGGCGGTGAACTTCTTAGTCCAAAGTTAACTTTTAAAAAGTACCTTTTAAAATGAAACCACACATTTCAAAGAGAAACAAGCACTAGCTCAACAAAGAATGACTCAGTATTATCAAAGTTATATGAATCTCTATCTCAGACTCACACAAGAGTGCAGAAACAGCTTGTTTAGCATCAAGGGAAATGCAATTAGTCCATCTTGTTATACAGAAATAGAAAGAAAATTCAGACTTTGAGAAGAAAGGAAGAAACATATGGGACCACCTCGCAGCTACAGACAGATCATCGCCCAGCTGTAAAATCCAGTTCTCACTGAACTAATTCAACAAATTTGGGGGAATAATTACAAAAAAGAGCGTTTAAGGCCACCCTCAGCTTACACCATCGTTCTCCTGATTGACTGCTCCCTTTAAACTAAAGGTTTGAACAGCAACACAGCAACAACTGTGTGTCTCAGATTATCATATGAAGACCATCAGATCAAGAGCTGAAACAACACTTTAGGCTTACTGGGATTGTTTGTACCGCTGAGACTGAATACATGACCGAGAATAAGTAAAAGAATAATCGCTCTCTTTTGCAATTACCTTCTGCAAATTTTAATAATGACCTTCACCACCAGGGGGCGGTGTTTGGCCAGTTGAAGTTGAGCTGATTTCTCTTCAGCACAGTCCACAGATGTTCACATGAAGTCATTGCTGTGGTTTCTTCACATTTTGTTGAAAGCTGAAACGTAATATGAGAAGGTTTATACCTATTTTAAACACAGTAATGTATATTAAGGACCTTAAAATTTATATTTGCAGGTAAATAAACTGAGGCTATAATTAATTGTAACTTCTACTTGTGCACTGTTTCTACTTAAAATTAAAGTGAAAGATTATTTCTAGCTAGGACCACAGTGCTCCGGAAAGCGCTCAAACAGGAGCCAGCGCTTCTCAACAAACAAGCCAGGTTTGGTGGACACATGTCTGGGTTAGAAGAGACCCCGAGCAGACTGAAGACAAGCTGGAGAGATGATGTCTCTGCTGACCCGGGAACACCTCAGTATCCCCTCTGAGGAGCTGGAGGAGGGGGTTGGAGGCTGATAAGCAGCAGACGATGGAGTGATTTATTGTCTCGGTGGAATTAAACGGCTGTTTCATCTTCTTAAGTTCATCTTTTGTTTCTGATGGCTCTGTTTGTTTTGTCTTTCTTCCAGATGATGATCATCATGGCCATTGTAGGTGTTATATTTGTTGGCGTCATTTTCTGTGAGTAAAATAAAGCCTTCTCTTATTTTTGCATGTGGTTTCTTGGCCTCCTTATGTGCACCTGTGGAGCATTTTCAGTATGGAGGTTCAGCTTCCTGGAAGCCCTGTTCTGCTTCTTCTGCAGAAACATTAAAACCCATTTTAAGGAAAGTTTGCAGACACACTCTGCCGATTAGGTTTTTCAAAGGCTAGCAAATTTTACTTTACTTTACTTTCAGAGCCGGTAGCTGCACCCATCACTGACTGCTGTCTGCACTCAGAGCTGCAGATCCTCGTGTAAAATCAGAGCAGTTTGATGCAGAAGTTGATGTTTGAAAGTACAGAGCAATCAGAGCAGCCTAAAAAAAGCAGACAAGCAGAAGATGATCCAGAGCTGCACCAGGAGACGTCCTAGGAGGATTTTACAGTCTGTTGCACTCTAAGGGTTATAAAAGCTTCTTTTTACTTTTAAATATCACTCAGAGACAAATATCTGTGTTTGCTGTCCTCAGTGTATTTCTTCTACTGAGCTGCTCTTCAGGGATGGACGAACAAGTCACAGGACGAGTCTGCACCACCGAACGCCAAATCCAGCCTCTCCTCAGTGCTCCTCCACCCCAGCGATGCCTTCCTCCAAAGCCTCCATGCATGCTCACATAATGTGCTCCACTACCTCCTTATTGTGCCTCCGCATGAGGCCGGTTTCCTGACTTTGTTACCGGGTTGGGTTTACTGCAGGTGTAAAATCTGTTGACCCAGGTTTGTCCTTTAAACACTGAAACAAAAAGAAAAAACCTCCTGCTGCGCCTGGTTTTTCTGCAGCTCAGTGCATGCAAGATTCATGGACAGGAAGCAGTGTGAGGTTTACTGGACACCAGTAAGAGCTGAAGTCGAATAGTCAGCTGGCTTCTCTTCAGAGGGCTTCTGAGTGACCCAGAGGGATGTGAGCAGCATCCAAAAGAGCTGTTTGAGTTCCTTAAATACAAAGGAAAGGAGCAGCATTGCAGACTAATCTTGAAATAAAATGAGGTTTCCGTGTTATACTAAAAATCTCTACAAAGTTAGGCTTTGTGCTTTAAATATAAAATCATCTATCCAAGTAAATTTAAACGTACGATAATTCAGTTCACATAATGCAGCCTTTAGGATTCTCATCGTCAGTCATGGAAATCTTAATAAAGGCAGGAGTGACACTGGATCGCCAGATCAGCAGGAAGGGAAATTAGAGATATTCATCTTTTCTGTAAAGTTACAGCTTTGTAAAGACGAAAGCCTGCATCGAACTTTGTTATCAGGCTTGAAACCCATCGTCTCTGTCAGGCTTTGAGGTTTCGATGATCCAGCAGCAGAGGAAGCCCGACTATGATGAACCTGCTCACCTCTCAGAACAGTTTGTTGCCTAAATCGACCAATTCTGACTTTCTCGCTCTTCATCCTAACGCTCACGCCACGAATCCTCATGAGTGACACTGAAATCAGGTTTCCTACTCGAGCTTGAAACATTTAAGCACAGCTGCTCTTTCTGTGTTAAACCTGGGTTTACAGATTCCTGCTTGGCTCTTCTCTCGGTGCAGACCATTACTGAGCAGAAATCTGACTTCCTGCGTGATTAACCCACCTGCTCGCGTGCCCAGCTCCGTCCGGCTGTCCTGCATTTGTTTCATCGTGTTGTGAACCAGCCTGAGTTTTGTTATCTGTGGTTTGAATGTTCAACATGTTTCTTTGTTCAGCCTGGATCGGTCCCCTGTGTGTGAAGGAGCTTTGAGGCTGAAGTGATTATTTAACCTTTGAAATATATTAGTCCATCTTAGACCGAATGGTGGAAGGTGGGAGTCGCTCATCATCATCATCGTCAGTGTTTCTTCTGTACTTCTTTGACACGCTCAGAGAGAACAGCCTGGACTTTCTAATAAAGTCATGTTTGCTACACACACACAGCGTCTTTGTGCCCTTGTTTGTTTGGCATCTTTAATATTCTTCAGCCTAAATACAAACTATAGGTTTTAAAGGGCTTGTGTTTTAAATGAGTCCACGTTGAATGTGCAGCAGTCGCCCACCTGAGCAGGCACATTTTAATAGAGCAGAAGATTTTGCCTTTCAGGTGAAGTCTCATACAGTGAGAAACATTAAACCAAACTAAAAATACGAACACCGCGTGGGTCATTGAGGACTTGGTGACATTTAAAGGAGTTTAAAATACAGTTACCTGATAAATATACTTTCGTGGTCACACCTTACTCGTACTGGATTCAACCCTCCTTCAGTGCTGCTTCGGCTCTTCGTGGTACAAAGGTACTGGATACACTCCTGAGATTTTGGTCCATATGAATACGATGGCGTCACACGGTGGAGGCCTCGAGTACAGTGAACTCAGTCATGAGAAACCAGTTTGATGACGTGTGGACAGAGACGTACCTGAGGACTGCTTTTCTTCAGTCTTTGGGCTGTGACTCGTTTCCTGATGGGAGAGATGCATGCGTGCATTTGTTTCCAGGCTGCACTCGGTTGTATCTGGTGGTCATTTGAGGTCACTGTTGCATTCCTGTCAGCTTGAACAGGCCAGCTCCTCTGACATCAACAAGTACTCTGCTGCACTCTGGACATTTTCTCCATTTTGGACTCTGATTTACCCACGTAGCCTCTCCAAAGCAGATCAGCAATTTCTTTAAAAATAATCAGAACAGCCCATCTCACGCCATTCCACATTCACCTCTCTTCCCCACGCGTACATGCCCGAATGCACCAACCAATAACATGGCAGCCATTTAATTTGATATTTGTGTTAATGAGGAGTTGAACAGGTACAGCCAACAATGCGGCCAGTGGCTTGCCGTCAAGTACCTGGAGCTAAGCTTGCTGGCTGGTGGAGACTCCTGTGAGGTGAAGCGCTAAAAATGCAAATCACAACAAGCCGGAGGAACTTTAACCGCGAGAAAGTGAACAAAAACAGTAAAGTCATAATGTGTGTAAAGCTTCAACAGCAGTAAACACCTTTCATCCTTCCATTTTCTTTCACTCGACCAATTAATTTTTTAAATTCTCAAAAACAAATCACATCTTTAAGTCACAAAGCTGCCACATGTGCAGGACTCACACCTCCTCCTTTAACATCATTGCTGCTACAACACAGAGAAAAACAATTATACCGGATATAAAAAGTTGGCAGAGTTTTTATGAGGATCACTTAAGCTCCAACAAAACTTCATTTAATTTTTTTATTTTGTTTAGGTCCCAAAAAAAACCATCATAATAACATTATATCAATAATATTAATACAGAAGTTGAAAAAAATGGAGGAAAAAATAAAACAGCTTTTCTGTCCACAGCCTCGTTCTCAGTGGGGAGGGGAGGGGGATTTGATCCTCCGGGGGGGGGAAAAATCTGTAAAGTCCTTTTTTTCAGGGGTGGGGGTAATCAAAACAAACAAACAAAACCAAAAAATGTGAAGTGGGCGTGGCTTCAAGCTTGAGGCGCGAAGTCTGTCTTACTCCTGTGCACCAATCAGGAATGTCGAGGTGAGGCAGGGGGTGGTTTTCGAGGTAAAGAGCCGACGTTCAGTCTCACTGCTGCGACATCTGCCGGGGGAGGAACGGAGAGGTGGGGTCAGAGAGATGTCGTGTGTGTGTGTGTGTGTGTGTGTGTGTGTGTGTGTGTGTGTGTGTGTGTGTTAGTTACCTGCTGTGTCTGCGGCTGTGGTTCAGGTGCTCGGCTTGCCAAGCGGCTCAGGATGTTCCTCTCAGACATCTGGAGTCGGACTGCAACCGGCGGTATCCGGGCGATGGTTGCAGGCAGCCGGGTGACGTCCGCCTTCATGTCACTCAGCAGCTCCTCCAACTGCTTCAGCACTGAGGGAGGACAGACACATACATTAGAGTTATTTTCGAGGTTCTTCGCAACTTATTTTAATGTTCTCAAGGTGCTTTTATCTTAAAAATCAGACAAAGTTGACATTTTTAGCAGCGCGACTCTAAAAACAAACAGCTAAGCCTGCTCGCCGACGTTACCTTTGTGCAGGACGGCGTTGGCCGGTTTGTTCCCGGACATGGACTCCTTGCTGAGGTGCTGGTGAGACTCGGCCAGACACTCCACCTCGCTGAAGCGGGTGTTGAGGGCCATGGAGGGGTGGGAGGGGTCCTCCGACATGTTGAGGTAGGCGGCGCGTCGCAGCTGCTCCTCGATCACCAGCGCCTGTTCCAACAGCTGCAGCGGAGGCGAACAAAGAGTCATTTTATTTTAAATGTTCTGCTCAGTTCAAAGATCCATCTCCTCTGTAACATCGAATATCATAGGAGTGGAAGAAAACGATCAGAAACACAAACAGTGTTGATGTCGTCCTTTACCTGAAACAAGTCTTTATCAGAAAAAAATATCTTTAAAGTCAAATCTTTCATACCTTGAATCTTCTGGCGAGGAACTTGTTCTTGATTTCCAGGAAGTTTCCTCTGTTCATCTCTCCTTTAAAAGGCTCGTTGAGGATGGCGAACTTGACGTCGTTCTGGATGTCCTGCCAGCGGGCGTAACCGTGTCTGAAGGAGGTAGAGGTCAAAGGAAACAACAGACTCTGATCTCACATTAAGTGCTATTGTTTTAGTCTCCAGGGAAGCCAAACAGACAGACAGGTGTGCAAAGGATACTGTATGATGCCGGCCAGCAGCCAGTAGTCGTGGCGGCGATGCCAGATCTCGTTGGTTTTCTTGGTTACCGTGGCAGCGCGCTCCTCGTTCTGCCACAGTGAGTGGAGCTCTGAGAGAAACACGTGAGTCAGCGTTGAATTGAAAACATTCGAATGAGTTGTGCTCGAGTCTGAGCCAGCGTGTACCTGTGAATCCTCCGTCTGCGATGTTGAACATGAACCGAGTCTTGGCTTTCTTCTTCTCCTCGCTGGCCCCGCTCGCCGTGGCAGCGGCGGTCGATGCCGTTCCCTCCTTGTTGCCGTCTCCGTTCTGCAGTTTGGCCGCCGATTCCACTGGTTTCTGAGTCTCCTTCTCCTCCTTCACATCTGCGGGAGGATGAAAAAGGAATCACAATTAACGACAGCAGAGCGTCAGAGAGCGCCGAGAAACCCTGCAGGAAACGTCATCGGCACCTTTCTTTTCATCTGCGGGAGGCGTGGTGTCCATCTTTTCTGTCTTCTCTTCCTTCTTTTCTTCTGCTGAAATCAAGATTTTTTAAAAAAAGGAAGAACTTAGTAACCAAATAACAAGGTGTATCTCTATCACTTACTCTCTAAAGTTTTATTTAAAAATATATTAAAACAGGAAGAATCCCGAGTGACTAGTTTTACCTTTGACCTCTGCATCCTCAGGTTTGACCTCTGACCCCTCTGTCTTTGCCTCTGAGGGGGGCTTCGTTTCCTCCGCTCCCTCTGGACTCTTCTTCTCACCCTCTCCTTCCTCCATCTTCTCGCCTTCTTTCTCTTTCACGCCCTCCGTTTCGCCATTGCTCGGTTTGTCCGTCTCCATTGGCTCCCCGTTCTTCTTCTCCTGCTCGGCTGACGGACTCTTCTCGTCATCGTCTGGGATGGCGATCACCTGCCGCAGACGTGGAAGATTAAAAATCTTTCCTCCTTCCGACTCCATAAACCCGATTTCATTCACAGCACTCAGTCTTTACCTCGTTGCTGGTTTTTCCGGCCTCTTTACCGTTCTTCTCTGCCTCGCCCTCTTTCTTCACGTCCTTCTCACACTCCTTCGAGGAGTCGTCGACTACAAACAAAGTATCTCGTGATATTGTTCTATTTTTATACGCTTTATTTTTCATCACAAACACATCGAGTATCCTGTATGACTTGTGTATTTGTTGGTTTAGCTCCAGTGTGAGTGTTACCTGGCACAGGCGTGTTGGGCTGCGTGTCGGCGGGGGTGCCGGTGGACGGCGTTTTTGCAGGAGAATCGGGCTGAGCCGCGGCCCTCTTGTTCTCCTCCAGCTCGGCCATCCAGGGCATCGACCACTGGCCGTTTACGTGCTCGAACTCCTGAACCTGGAAAACAGGCGAGCGCGTCAGCAAGACGTCTCTACATGTTGCTCAAACTAAATAGAAACAAAATAAAATAAAAATCTCAAATCAAGCATTTCTGGGGAACATGACATTACCAAGTTTATTTTCATCCTTGTTTTTCTAAATAACTTCTGTATATTTTAACCAAAGCTTTCACCACCAGGGGGCAGCATTTTACCGCTGGGTGTCATGAAATTGTTCAGTTTTGACTTTTCGCCTACCAGCTTCTAAATGAAGTGGCATTTACTTCAAACACATTAGAAATGCTGCATTTATAAAACAAAACCAGAGTTTCCCCCCTGAGACCAGATTTAACTCATTTAAGCTTCAACTCCACTCGTTCACTAAAGACGGTCTTTGGAGCCCAGCCTGCAGCTAACAAGTACAACAGATCTCCTACAAGCTCTGGAGTTCAAATCAAATCAAAATCAAATCAAATCACTTTTATTGTCACATCACATGTGCAGGCACACTGGCACAGCACATGCGAGTGAAATTCTTGTGTGCGAGCCCCACAAGCAACAGAGATGTGCAAACACAACAACACAAACGAGCAAATACAAGAATGGCCAACCTGAAACTAATAAATATATGTACAATATATAATAGTGTATGCATTTCTGGATGTGTATACTAAATATTTTCCTACGTGTGTGTGTGTGTGTGTATACACATTTACAAATTAAATAGTAAAAAAAAAAAAAAAAAAAAAAAAAAAAATAATATATATATATATATATATATATATATATATATATATATATATATATATATATATATATAATAATAATAAAATATATAAAAATATACAGAGTTGAATATGTGCAAAACAAGTGGCATTTATATACAGTGTGGAGTGCATAATGTTGAGTTCAAAACAGTGAAGATGTTACAGGCGCAGAGTTTTATTTAACTCTAAAAGGTTGTTAATGATTTTTAAAGAAAATAATTAAGAAAAAACTGAGAAATATTCAGACAAAGTTTCTTTTAAGCGTAATTTGTTTTCCTTTTTCAGTTATTTGTGTGTCCAGGGTCCCTGCAGGTAAAGTCAACCTAGATTTAAAAGCAAAAATTGCAAAACCCTGTTGAATAAAATGTTATACTGCTATACTCCAACAAACCCAGTCATCCCAGTTTAGTAAGAAAAAATAGGAAAGCTTGACTGAGTTTACACAGAGAGAATAAAAAGAAAACATACACTCATCCTCAAATACCTCTCATTAGTTGAAGATGGATAAAAGTTTTGTTTTTGGTCCGATGAGCCAAAGTGTCGGAGGTTAACTGTACTTTTAAGTGACTGGTAACAGTTTTTACACATAGAAAGAGCCTGAAAGCACAAGTGGAACTATGAAGACAGCAGAGAATCAAATTCCTGCTGCAGACTGCTGGTTCATTTCTAGCTTCAAATGCATTTCCAACAAAACAAACAAACCAAGTTCTTCAAAACAAGCGTATGAACCAACCCTAAGGCGATCTACAGCTGTTAGCCTCTTATTACAAAATGAAAGAAAGAGTGCCTTCATTACCTTTTTGCGAATAAGTGACATGACTCCGATGCGGGTGAGGACGTGCTGCCGAGACAGCCCTTCTCTGGGGACGCCGTCCGCAAAGGTCTCGGCCCCGTCGGCTCCGGGCTCACAGAGGTGACGCATAAACAAAGACACGTAGGCCCTGAGGGAGTTTAAAAGATGAAGCAATAAAAAGCTTTATTACATCAGTTTAAAATGTGGCAGAAGACCACCTTGATGAGCACTTCACTGTCTTCAGTGGAAGCCACGTGTTTGTATTTAAGCTGCGATCCTCACTTGAATTCTTTCTCAGATTTCCCTCGCAGGTCTCGGACCAGCCACTGGGTGGTGAAGGCGTCTTGTGGGGGCATCCCATAACGCATCACTGCGTTCAGGAAGGCCTTCCTCTGCCGAGAGTTGAAGCCCAAAACCTGGGAAACGTCAGAGGGGTAAACATCAGAGTTTACATACAGAGAACAAACAGTCATAAGATCCACGATAGTTGAGTTTTGAGATATACCACCATTATACCTTAAAGACTATTCAAAGAACAAGGTCACCACTGATACACTTATAATCTGAGATGTTTGAAGCTTTGAGTCTCTGAGACGCTCACCTCGATGTTGCCCCCCACCCTGGCCAGCAGGGGAGGCAGCGGTTTGTCTTTGTCGTTCCTCAGGCCCTTCCTGCTCGGCCTGCGAGAGTTGGCTGCAGAGAGGAAACAACGCTGGTGATTTTACAGATGATAAGAAACACTCTGCAGGGAGGCAGACCGTGCTGCAACACTCAAAATTAATGTTTCCCTTTTCCGTCTACAGAATGACATTCAGAGTTTATTGAGTTAAAAGCTTAGAATACATTCAGTTTCTCTTGTCTGTCGTTTAAACCTTTAGTTATTCTGTTCTGCAGGTTTAACATGAGTCACTTTTCCAAAAAATATTTTTTAAAACCGAACAATTTTGTGAGTAAGTGAAGCTGGAGATCCTGTTTTTATGTACTTGTGAAGTAACCAGCACTAATTAGACTGCTTTAAATGTAGAGAGCAAATATTAAACATTTCATCCTGGACCTCAGGAAACAAGTTAACCAAGTTTTTACCTTCTGATCTCTCGTCAAAGTCCTCATCGCCCTCCTCAGATGCCACCGAGTAATCTGATTGGCCATCTGACTGGTCATCCTGCCAATCAGCTTTGAGACAAAAGTAAAAAGGAAGCTTTAAATTTCATCATTTCTCTATCTGCACGTACGCACACCACAGCTTGTTTCATGTAATCTACAGTTTTTCTTATAAATCAGGCTGAGATTCTTTGAGCACTGCTCCCCTTCACCAGAAGTCCCATTCAAAGGGGGAGGAGCAGGAGAAATGAGGGAGGTGGGAAGGAGAAAGAAGCAGTAGAGCAAAACCCTGGGGAGAGGGAGTGATCAGTCTCCTAGTAGATGTTATAAATTTGAAAATCCTACAAGTTTTTCAGAAAAGTTCTCCTTTTTTTTTTTAACCAAAGGTCAAAGGTGAAGTCAAAGGGGGGGGGGACTCATCATAGAAATGGGTAATGGGGAGGGGTGTTAGAAGAAGAAGAAAAAGGGGAAATGGAAAAAGAAGGTGAAAAGTGAGGAGGAGGAGAAAAGGGGGGGAGGGGCATGTGAGGAGGCAGCACAGGAGGATGGATGTTCCCGTTTTTATTTTTCATTAAATGTTCAGAATCCATTTCATCAGGTGGTTTTTTTTTTTTCAGTGAGCCATGAAGAGAAGCGAAAACCCTTCTTCCTTATGTAAAGCAACCAACGACATCATTAGAGACACTTGAAGAGAGAAGTGACCTTAAACTCAAGCTTCCCCCTCAGCAGAGGAGAAACTCCTCACTGAAAACTCTGAACTCTAATACACCCGTGCGTTTTCCTCAAATATTTTGAGCACAAAATACTAAATCTGTTCTTAGACCATTTTATTTTATACATATAAAACACTGTTTTCCCCTCTCTAAAAAGTAAGAGGAGTAGAAGAAGACGCCCTCTCACCTCTGTCTTCTTGAGAACCGTCGTTGTAGTTGACCTGCTTGCGGATACGTTTGCCTTTGCCCAGGTTTCGGGCCAGATCCTCCTGCTGCTGCTCGTAATGGTGACGCAGCAGCTTCTCCCAGTAGTCTGGATCCACGCTCTCCTCCTGCTTAATGATCTCCCGCTGCACCTCCTCCTCCTGAGCAACAAGAAGGACGAAGGTGGTTAAAAGGACAAAAGGGGAGCTGGGTGTATGAAGGTCACTCCTGATGGGCTCAGGCGCTCACCTCCTCCTCCTCATCTTTCACCACATATTGAGCCACTTTGAAGGAGCTCAGGTATTCATTCATGCTCTGCAGCTCCGTGTCGTCAGTGGCGTCCTGGTTCCTGTCCAGTAGTCGCTCTATGGCTTTGTCATCGTAGTGAATGATGCTGCTGTCCTCCTCTTTGTTCTCACCTGCAGACGCACAGACTTCAGTTCACATAATTTTCCCTCCCTCTCTTTCTGTTGTCTTCTCCCAAGCTTCCCTCCACCCTCACCTTCTCCCTCATCCTTGAACAGCTCTTCTGTTCCAAACTTGAGGATGTCATCCAGCTCCTGCTTGGACATGGAGCCCGTCTTGGATCCGAGGCCAGGCCGGACCACCAGGTGAGTCAGCATCATCTTCTTCTTGGCAACCTGGAGAGAGCAGAGCAGGTAAGGAGAGAGGGAAATTTTATAAGAGCAACCAGCCAAGATTTCAACTCTGTGGGACTCTGCTTATATTTACCTGAGTAATCCTCTCCTCCACTGAGGCCTTGGTGACGAATCGGTAGATCATCACCTTCTTGTTTTGACCGATACGATGAGCTCTGCTGAAGGCCTGAAAGCAAAAATACACGTATGAATAAGCAGTTTGGGTGAATGTGTGAGTGATGACTAATGTCTCTGCGACTGTACCTGGATGTCATTGTGCGGATTCCAGTCCGAGTCGTAGATGATGACGGTGTCGGCAGTAGCCAGATTGATTCCCAACCCTCCGGCTCTCGTCGACAGCAGGAAGGCAAATTGCTGAGCACCAGGAGCTGAAGGATGAAGTAGGAAAGAGAATAAAGTTGCTTCAAGAATCAGATTTAGTGAATCAACTGGAACAATCCTAAAGCCGGTGATGTTTACATTCTGCCCCCTATAAAAGGACCCAATTCGACCCCCTGGACAGCGTTCCAAAAAAAAAACCTGCAAAGCTTTCATTCGTTATTCCAGTTTTTCCAATAGGAAAGCAGTTTTTTCCAGGTGTGATGAATCCAGCGTTGATACACAGGAGTGGAAAAGATATGAAAGGTGAAGGAAGAGAAGAGAGCAGGTGAGATAAGGATCAACTCACCATTGAATCTGTCAATGGCCTCCTGTCTCATCCCTCCTGTGATTCCTCCGTCAATCCTCTCGTACTTGTAGCCTTCGTTCTCCAGGAAGTCTTCTAGCAAGTCCAACATTTTAGTCATCTACAGAAAAAAAATAGAAAGGTTAGTTTAAGATAAAGACTTCCAAGTTGATTTATCTTTAGTATCAGATTGTTTGAGACGTCCGGCGTTGTACCTGAGAGAAAACTAGCACTCTGTGTCCTCCCTCCTTCAGCTTCCTCATCATCTTTTGCAGTAACATCAGTTTCCCTGAAGACTTGATGAGAGCATTTCCATCATACATCCCGTTGGGCATCTTTGGAGCTTCCTGTTGGGACCAATCAAATGTTAAGGTTTCATAAATTGCATAAAAGGTTTGTCCAAAGGTAGAACAGTAGGAGCCGTCCACAGCCTCCTTCTTAAATAAATGGTCTCTCCCTGGTGTTTGGGTCGTACCATAGCAGCCCCGGGGAAGAGGTAGGGGTGGTTGCAGCATTTTTTGAGGTCCATGACGACGTTGAGCAGTGAAACCTGGTTTCCTCCTCCTTTGGTGTTCAAAGCCTCAAAGTTTTTCGTCAGGATAAATTTGTAATATTTCCTGCAAACAGACCACAAACATTCAGCCTCATGTCCACTCCTCTGACCTCTCTTCTACAGCTGCTGCTGTACCAACCACCCCACTCACTTCTGCAGCTGGCTGAGCTCCACTCTGACGATGAGCTCGGTCTTGGAGGGCATGTGCTTGAAGACGTCAGCCTTCAGCCTCCTGAGCATGTGCGGACCCAGCATGTCGTGTAGCTTCTTGATCTGGTCCTCCTTGGCAATGTCGGCAAACTCCTCCAAGAAGATCTCCAACTTACTGCAGAAAAAGAAATGACAGAGAAACCAGATCACACGTGAGGTATTCCTTTACTTATCTGACAGTAAAGCGATACATTTTTACAACAGAGCTCAGGCTCACCTGAACCTCTCGGGCGTGAGGAAGTTGAGCAGGTGGAAAAGCTCCTCGAGGTTGTTCTGCAGAGGAGTTCCAGTCAGCAGCAGTTTGTGCTGCAGGGAGTAGTTGTTCAACACCCGGAAAAACTACAGCAGGGGGAAACAAAAATGTTTATAACAGGATCAGGCTGAGTGAGAATTCACAGGCAGCTGCACATGTTTTCAATTCAGACGCACTCACAACAGATTTATTACAGCTGTTTCAAGTAACCATGCCGACAAGCAGACCGATGATTCAGATAAACTTCTGATTCAACCACAGAACAGCTTTTCTTTGTTTTGTTATTACAGTCTGGGATTTTTATTGCCCGCATTGTTGCTGAAAAATGATTCGCTTGTGCGAAAGCGCCCATCCCCTGTGTGTTGTACCTTTGATTGGTTGTTTTTTAGCCTGTGGGCCTCGTCCACCACCAGACAGGCCCAATCTATGGAGCCCAGGACGGCCATGTCGATGGTGATCAACTCGTAGGACGTCAGCAGAACGTGGAACTTGATGGATACATCTTTCTGTTGGAGGAAATCGCCAAAACTCAAACTCAAGTTTGAACACACTTTTTTCCTGCGGTTTCTTTTTTTTGCTATTTGTTTTACGGATTTCCACTCACGCCACCATCTCCTTACCTTCATCCTGGAGGCCTTCTTGCCTCCTCGGACGGCGTTATCCTCGAAGGAGAACTCGTTCTCCCGGATGACGGCTCTGCTGTCCTTGTCTCCGATGTATGTCACTACGTACATGTCAGGCGCCCACATCTCAAACTCTCTCTCCCAGTTGATGATGGTGGAGAGGGGCGCGCTGACCAGGAACGGCCCTTTGGAGTGACCCTGGATGAGGAGACGAGAAGTGAGTGTAAAGCATCATACAGATGAAGGTCACCAGCGCTTCACTTAATGACCAACGACCTTTGCCCCAGACCCACTGGTCTTAACTCCACCTGGTAAATAAAAGTGTTCAAACTCTTGGGATTCCCAAATTTAACTAATCTGTAAAATATTCTGTGCATTACAGCATATTTAAGCTGCTTTTCCCACAAATCAATAAAGAAACTAAAAATATTGTCAATAAAATCCTAGTAAGTTCAGTTGGAGGAAGTTTGCAGGAAGTGCATTCTGGCCTCCCACCTTCAGGTGGCAGCAGCCGCACATATGATGAGTGGTGGTTTACAGTTTCTGATCCAGCTTAATGTCGTCAGATTTCACCTGGTTTATACAAAATGGCTGGATGGCTGCTAGCCAATAGGATGACAGCCACCTACAGACATAACGTAGCCACACAGAGCACCGCTGAGTTGTAGCACTGAACGAAAAATTCATTTCATTAATTCATCTCAAACTAAATTCAACAAAAAAAAGAAATAAAAATCACATAAGTAAAACTGTTTAAGTCTAGTTCGAGTAGAAGCTCAAATTTCCAACAAAAAGGCGGAGAAGAGCTAGACCCAAAGCTTTCTAACCACAGAAGAAGATATACAGTTACAGCTTCAGCATGTGCGGCGCCACAGGGGTATAACAGAATCCAGCTTCTCACAGCCACTCACCTCTTTATACAGCGAGTAAAGGAAGACGGCGGTCTGCACCGTCTTGCCCAGACCCATCTCATCGGCCAGGATGGTGTCAGTGCCCTGAGCCCACGAGAACCGCAGCCAGTTGAGACCCTCCAGCTGGTAGGGGTGCAGCGTCCCCCCCGTGCTGTCCAGATATTCTGGCTGACGCTCAAATTTGATGGTGGGCTGGAAACGGAAGAATTACAATTTATAAACAAGGGCAGACGCAATCAAGGCGCTCTACAATCAGGAATATCAGGAATTTTTTTAATTTTATTTAAAGAAAATATAAATTTATAACTACAGGAAGTCTGACATCAAGACCACCCAGAAACTCTACGTGGGCACAGCAGGGACCCACAGTAGTGTAGGAGCTGAGGGACAATGAACAGACCCACAGCCCAGAACTGAAACCAGCTGGCACCATTGGGGTGCCAGGACACAGCCGCGGTGGCACAGGACAGCCCAGCTCCAAAGAGCTGATGCCCGACCCCCACGCTCCCACAACAGAGGAAAAGAAGCCCACCTCACCAAAGACAGCCAGGCCTCAGGAATGTCAGGAAGAGTTTGAGGGCACATAACCTCATTTAAACATTTTCTTCCCTCTGGTTCTTGTAGGGATTTATTCATCTGCATTTTGGAATGCGGCTCATCCAGTTCTGGAGGTACTGGCTTTCTCATGAATCATATGGAACTAAATGGCAATTGACCTCAAAGTTGCTAAAAACCAACCACGAAGATGTCAGTTGATGGATGTCAATGGTAGAAAGAAAACACTTCCTAGTTGAGTGCCATTTAGTTTTACTGTATTAAAAAAACAGTCCATTTTAGAGGCAAACTGAGCAGTTTTGGAGGATGTTCATGCATCAGGGTTATTTTTGTGCTTTTAGATAATTGTTGTTGAATTTGAATTCCCAAATGTTCCAGTAAATGGTAACCAGAACTTAGAAAGACCAACTAAATTCTTTCACCTTTTAAAAAACGATCAGCATTGCTGGTTTACCAGGTGTAACTATGAAGTTTAACATCCAGGCATCCATGGAAACAGCATTTATTACATTTAACGGAGTTAGAAGTTAGCAGGAAGTTAGCTCGCTTGTTTTGTTAGTTACCTAAACATGATATAGCATGTTCTGACAGAGAGATTTCTGAAAAAATTAAAAGGTACAGCTCTGCTATCACTTCCAACATAAATGAAGACAGAAAACTAAACAGCAGTGACGTTTGTAGGGTTACTGAAGTTGGGCTAGCTGGTATATAATGATGTGCTACGTGATCGCTAGCGACACAGCTATGTTAGCATAACATAAACAGTGAAGCTGGAGGATGAACACTAACTTTTTTCCACTCAATAAAAGTTAACGTGAAGGTTCCTGATGGTTAGAGACAAATACAATCGCATGGCAGGATGCTGTAAACGGACCAAACTTCAGTCAGGAGAACAACTGAGATAATCCATCCACAATACGAGGTTAGTCATTAATATACTGCAACCACATGGGAACAGAGCAGCTGTGATAGAATACAGCATCAATGAATCAATGGTACAGAAGTGGAGGAAGCAAGAAGAATGAGTTTAATAAAGTTTAATAAAGATTTATCTGACTGCTTTGTTTCTCTTAATGTGTCTTATAATCCCGTGCAGCTTATGGTCCGACAAATATGTATTGGACTTTTTTTTATTTTTTATTTGGCACACTGCAGTTTATTGTTGCAAAGCACCTTGTTTTAACTTCAGTGGATATTATATATGATTATGCTCAGGATATGTCAGCCCATTTCTACTTTTTATAGAGCTTTAATGCACATAAAAACAGCTGCTTGTTTAAGTGAAAATAAATGGATTGGGGGGGGGGGGGGGGTTGCGCTAGTAAAGTTGTGGAGTTGTAATTTGTCTCGCATCAATTATATAGTCAGTTATATCGTTATCGCAAATTTTCAAATCTATATCGTGATAAATTTTTTTGGCCATATTGCCCTGCTCTAGTTGTGACCAGTGCAGCGAGCATAAAGTCACCTAAAACCCACTGACTCTTGGTAATGTCTGAGTTTTAGGACTCATTCCCTCACAAAGACTCATTAATTCCAACTTACATCGATCACCGGGTTCTCAGGAGGCCTTTCAGGCCGCTTCACTCTTCCTTTCACCTTTATCTTCTTCCCAGGTCTTCCCTCCTCTCCCATCATCAGCTCTCTGGAACAAACACGCACTATGAGTAAAAAGCGGCAAGTTTCAGGTTGTTAACACAGCTGTGCAGAACTTAACTCACCTGTGGTTCCAGTACTGCTGTTTGTACGGGTCATACTCGGGTATGTCCATGTCCTCGGCCTCCCAGGTCGCCTGGTCGTACGGCAGCTCTCTCCACTTGATCAGGTAGTGGACGTTATTTTTTCTGTCCACACTGGGGGGGGAAGAGCCGGCACAGAAGATTTAATCAAAGTTACTTGTTGTCTTTAGTACATTGTTCACTCCAGAACAGTGAGAATGACAAAAATTAAGATTGAATAGAATAAGTTTAGAGACAGTGTGATTACTTCATTAGTGTTTACACAATCTCTACTTTTAAGATTAGGCTTCAAACTTAACTATATGCTTTAGCAAAAAGGAAAGGCTGGACCAGGTGATCCTGAATCCTCCCTTAGTTATGCTGCAATAGACGTAGGCTGCCGGGGGATTCCCATGATGCATTGAGTTTTTCCTTTCCAGTCACCTTCCTCACTCACTATGTGTTAACAGACCTCTCTGCATTGAATCATATCTGTTATTAACCTCTGTCTCTCTTCCACAGCATGTCTTTTATCCTGTCTTCCTTCTCTCACCCCAACCGATCGCCGCAGATGGCCCCACCCCTCCCTGAGCCTGGTTCTGCCGGAGGTTTCTTCCTGTTAAAAAGGGAGTTTTTCCTTCCCACTATCGCCAAAGTGCTTGCTCATAGGGGGTCATATGATTGTTGGGTTTTTCTCTGTATCTATGAAGCGCCTTGAGGCGACTTTTGTTGTGATTTGGCGCTATATAAATAAAATTGAATTGAACTGAATTGAATTAAAAATCTAAAATCTAAAAAAGTTTATAATTAAATCAAAATAATTTATTCTGATAGAAAAAGTGACTCTTTTTGATGGTTTATGAATAGTACAGAATCAGAGCTGAAGTCTAATCTGTGTAACATTGTGTCTGTAAGAAGGTCAGACTGACCTGTGGTTAAGGATTCGATGAACCATCAGCCACTCCATCTTAATCCCAAAGCGGAGGTATTTCTCCTCCAGATGTTTATACATGGGGTCCTTGCTCTTCCTCTTGACACACTTGTCCTCCTCTCCTTCCCCAAAGTCGATGGGGGGCGGCTCCTCCATGTCGTTCTTCCTCTGGTAGTTCCTGAACATCACTTGGCAGTGCAGCTCCAGCTACACAACATGCACGAGAAAAAGTTTAGGATGAGGTTCAGCTATCAGAGAGATTTAAAGCTTTCCTGAAGCTGTACACACCTGGAGCTCCGTGACCCACGAGCAGTGCCAGTAGGACATGTTGCACCATTTGGCGAAGAACTCCCTCTCGGGCCGCCCTGCCAGCGGGGCGGGGTCGGGGGCATCGGCTGGGAGGTCTGGGGGACGGGGAACCGGTGTGGGAGGAGGGGGGTCTCCCCAGCGCCATGTCAAGATTTTCTGGACCTTCCCCTTCATGGGTGGACACTGGAGGGGAGGGGGACAGTAAAGGTTTAAGTCTTTATGGATGCTTTTAATTAAAACTGGTGAAAAAGAAAAAAAATTCAGTTGAGCCACTAAAATTTAAAAACAGTTTCAGCTTTAAAAATAAGTTATCGCTACAAAAAACTTCAAACTTCAAAGAACTTTTGAGAGGACAGATGTTTTTTTAATGCCTATGACAACAACATGATCGGTTTACTAGTGGACAATCCCCTCAATCACTGCTAACCAGCTAACACCACTTCATCCCATCTAGTGTTTTCCTACTGGCAGGTTAGTCAGGTCACTATTGTTGTGGTCCCTGATGTCACTCATTGGCTTTGAGTATCCAACAAACAAACTCCACCTCTGCCGTTTTGGGCCACCGCTGTAGTTCTTGTTCCCTTGTGTTCTGGAAGATCTCCCCAACCAAAACCTGCACTGGTGGAGAACTTGTGCCACTATGCCAAAACTCAACAAGGGTACTGACAGGAAACTAGTATATTAACATAATGCACAAGGTATTATATATTATCAAATCCTTCCTCCTTCTCTCTCTTTTATTTTTAAAACCACTGTGACTTAAAGAATCCCATAACTGACCACATGATCAATAAATAATAATAACGCATGTTAGTACAATCACCACGTTTAACCCTGACCGTCCTGTCGCTCACCATGCAGCGGGGGCAGATCCACTCCCCGTTGGGGATCTCGGGGAGCGGTGGGTTGAGGCAGTGGATGTGGTACGACGAGGGGCACGAGTCGCAGCAGAGCAGCTCTCCGCCATCTTTACAAACTCTGCAGAACTCCATGTGGTGGTCGTCCTCCTCCATGTCACCCGCGTCTCCGTTGTCCTCCTCACCATCGGAGCCGTCTTCTCTGGCTTCCCACTGGATGCCCTCCTTTTCCTGCAATCGCAGGACAGTTTATGCTTTATGACCTTTAATCACAACAGTTTCCAACTATTTTAACTGGTGTCTAATGATTTAAAAAAATGAAACTGTGTTACCAGTGACAAATTAAAGAAAAATGGTAACCGTTCCACACTGAAAATCTGGGTATTTTTTAAGTCGCTTAAATGTTTGAACCCAGACTTTGTGATCGAACAGATGCACTTTTATTTAAACATCAGAAAGCTAGAACCTCCTGATGTTACCACTATAAAATAAAATGTCCATTATTAAGCAACTGAAGCCACTTTATGTGCTTTGTCTGACCTTCAGAAGGGTAATTTTTTTTTTTAAGGTGGAATAAGTTGTCAAGAAGTTTCTTACACAGTGCGGGCAGCTCCAGGTGCCCTCCGGTGCTTTCTCCATGTCAGGGTCCAGGCAGACCATGTGGTACGCTCTGGGACAGGTGTCGCACAGGATGATCTCCCCACCCTGCTGGCACACCTCACAGTAGTCCTGGTGGTCCGTCTCATAGCCGTCACCATCTTCTACGTCTGATGAGGAAGGACAAAAAGTATTACACCCACTAACGTCTCACGTTAACAGAGAGTCAGGAAGTGATACGCGCTGTGATCCGTGATCGGTGTTTATGACACTGAGCTGTGTGTTTATGTTGCTTGTCAGAGAAAAAACTACTCAGTGAGTCACTCTTTCCCCTCAAGCTCAGATTCTCTCAATGACACCAACAGACTGAAACTGACGGGCTTCACTAGGATGAAGTAACTATCTGTTTTAGACAGAGATCCCACCGAAACACCTAAACACAGCCAGAAACAAAAACACTGAGATTTTCAGCCTGCTGACCAAAGTCAACAGTAACATGAAGTTTGGGTTAGTGGGGAGGAAAGAAAAAAAAAAAAAAGAGCTAAAAGTGTTTGATCAAAATCTAAAGTGTCACCAAAAACAAAACATTTGCGCAAACTACAGGAGTGTGTTAAACCTCACTCGCCTGAATCTGGCTGAACAAAAGCCAAAGAAAAGTTGCAGTGCCTTCGACGGACAACAGTGAAATTAAATAAAATAAATAAACTGACCATTTGTATTTCAGTACACTTAGGGTAGGGCTGCTCAAATATGGTAGAACCCCAATGATCATTATTTTGATAAATAACTAATCTTGATATAAAACATAGTTAAACAGTTATAAATCAGTAGGGAGAAACGGTCTACAGGAGGTTGATTTGATTGATTCGATTCCTGGCTACTCCAGTCAGCACGCCAAAGTTATCCTTGGACATTCAAATGAAATACATAGTACACATAGTAGGAGACAAAGTCTCCCAGTTTAAGATTGAAGGTTCAAATAAGGATGTTTTTGACAGGAAGGTGTCTCGCTGGTCTCCACCGGGGCATCTGTGGATGGAGATGAGCCGACAAGAGGCCTAGATAACACAGGACCAACCATAGAGCACGGTGGTTTCTGAGGATCTTTAGACATCCAGATGGGGGGAAAAAAAGGAGCCACAGGCAGCCTTTGTAATTTGTCCACAGGTTCTTCTACAGGAGTCTTACGTCCCCTACAGAAACAGGCTCTCCTTCTCATCTGGCAAATGTCCTCAAGATGATCAAAAGTGCTCACAAGTCTGAGTTTCTACAGCCAGAACCACACAGCTCTACAAGAAATCTGTGCATTAGATTTATAAGGAAAAAACAAAAACAAAACTGCTTTTTAGTGAAAATGAAAGGTTGTAATAATTATATTCCGACTATCTTACCTTCATAATCACTCGCGGCCAAAAACTGTAATCCAATAATCTCCCAGTGCAAATTTTACTTTCCATCTGCAGCTAAAACCTTAACCAGTTAAAAGCGTTTCCACGCCTACGCAGCAGGGTGTCTGCGAGGACTCCGTCCTCTTTCAGTTCATGTGACTCCATCCACTACGTCATCCGACCGGTGACAACAGCTACAGAAGAGGCATCAGCAGGCGACAGGCCTGATGAAGACATCGTCCTTCTAAATATACCAAACTCCTCTGACTCAGTCGCAGTGATTAATGTGTGTGTGTGTGCACACTCCTCCTCATGTCGTCAAGAAGGCCACACGCTTCTAATACTTCACCCCGAACGCAGTCATTACCGCACAGCTAACCAGCAATCTTCAATCGCTACGCCCCATCAGCAACTGTTTAAGCAAGCACAGGAGCACTGGCTCATCACACCTGAGCTTAGTTTCAGTCTTAAAGACGCACCTTTCTTCTTCTTGGGTTTGCTCTTGGATGGCTTCTTTTTGCTGCGGCTGCTGCGACTGTTTGACCCCTCGGAGACCGCCACACTGTTGATGCTGCCGTTATCAAAATCACTGTCCACGTCGGGCTCATCCTCCTCGCTCTGTGCACACGGGACAAAAGATTTTAAGATACGTTTAGGATACAACAGGGTTCCCTCAGCTTAAGAGAATAAGATTTACGATTTCTTCTGAAGCTACGTGGAGTAACGTGTAACACAAAGTTAATTAAAACGAATAAATGCAAAAGCAAAATAAATTCCTCATGGTTAGAGGCACAGACAGCTTTGTTCTTGGCTTCAGGGTATCATTAAACAAGCTGATGTAACCTGACTCGTCGGAAATGCTTGAATGAACTTTGACCTGTGCCTCTTACTGCACTACCTTATTGAACAGCTAATTTTCCAACTAATACCCATTCCCCACTTTTTTAATAAACTGGTTAAAAACACTATTCTATACTGGGCACAGTGGTGGGCTTAATAACAAAAAACGCAGATGATGATGATGATGATATTTTGATACTTACTGATGAGCGTTTCCTCTTGCTGTTGAGGCCCCCCAGTTTGATTTTGAGAGGAGCCACTTTCTTTGTTTTCGTATTATTCTTCTTCTCTTGTGGTTTTGGTGCAGGTTTTGACTTCCTGCGGGCGTTGGGACCTGCCGGGGGGAGAAAAAAAAAAAGAAGAGAAGAAAAACTCAGTTTAGCGTCACACAGATACAGGAGGCTGATATTTTAGCCTTTCATGTGACCTCTCCTGCTCAGGATACCTTTGCCTTCCTTGGTCTTGGCCTTGCGGAGCGGGGGAGCAGGAGCCTGAGGAGGCTCCGCCGGAGGTGGCTGTGCTGCGGCGGGCGGCGTGACCTCTGCTACCATGGTGTCAACAGCAGCCGGCACGTTGGCGGTAGCCAGGGCAGCGTTGGCAGCAGCAGCTCCCCTCAGAGGGTTGTTGGTGCTGAACTCGCGCCACTTTGCGCCCAGAACCATCATCATCTTAGACACGGCGATCTTTGGGTTCTTGGCAGCGATGAGGGGCCTGAGACGGGTGTCAGGAAATAAAATTTTAAGAATGGGTACGAGTTCATTTAGCATCAAACGAATGGTACACATACAGCTGATTGCACGCTGATTACTGATCATGATGGGTTTCTTTAACAGAGTTTATTTTAGTCAAAGTTCAATGTTTTGGTGGTTTTGATGCTGCTGTGGGTCACATGTGTTCACTAGGTATCAGCTGCTGTGCAGACAAGTCTGCACGGTTACATCCTGAACAGTGAGTAACAGAAGCAATGCTGGGAGTTAGAGATGGTTTCTGTTGTTTCTGTGCATTTACGGTGTAAATTAGCAGGAAACTGAATTATCATTATTTATATTTTTGCTGTTCCTTCTTTCCCTGCAACTGGACGAGTCCATGCAGGTGATCCTGGACTGATTAACAGAGGACAGTGGAAGTGGCAACTTTCCGTGAGATGGTAAAATTAACTTTGCCACCTTTTTGTTGCACTCTTCTCCAACATCCCTTTAAAACCCTAAGTCAACAAACAGTTACACCTGCACCGTGTACAAGCTCTCGATACCACACACTTGAACTTTTATTTATCTAGCACTTTATATCACATCCGTCCATGTACCTGACAAACTGGCTGAAGGCTTTGTAGTTAGTCAGAGAGCGGTAGTCTTCCTCGGTGAAGACGTGGTCAATATCCTCCATGCCCCAGTCATCCAGCAGCTGAGATGACGACTTTGGCTCCTGCAGAAACAAAAATACAAAAACAAATTGTTAAAATCAAATAAAAAACAAATGGACACAAATGAAAACACAAGATAATGTATTAATGCCTCTCACATGTTTTGTTTTAATGTCCCACACTCGCCACAAAATGAATCCAACTGTGGGAAACGCTAAAGTCTATTCAAAAGAAAAGATCTCCCCACACAGTAAAGGCCTGTTCCCTGTTAGTGTATCACACAAGGAAATGCTTAATGTGCACTTTAATAACACCACACAATAAAAACAAAAAAATAAAACAAAAAAACAAAATGGTTGTATCCATCCTGCGAATTGGGTTTGGGTCGTAGACGACACCACCTGTGCTCTTTATTTAATATGACAAATACCTTGAGTGGGAATGGGCCATTACTCTGACAGGTAAAACTATGAAAACGTAATCATTTTGATATGCAAACAACAATGAGTCAGGTCCACTTGGTGCCTTTATTGAAACAAAATTCATTCTTCATTACAAAAAAATAAAATTAAAAAAAAAAAGAACAAAACATTATTGCTAACATCCTGTGACGCAGGTAAAAAAGCCCACAGTGTCTCAAAACCTGGCATAATGCAAAGACCAGAACTTCCTGTTTTCTCAAAACCACATTAGCGCTGTAAAGTGTTATCAATATGGATCTGATCAGATAACAGAGCGCGCAGATCAAGCACCCGCTGAATAGAGCGACCACAATTCAGTACATGCCACAGACACAACACAACGGGAGGCGTGTTTATTTCGGAACATCATTATTCCCAAAAAAAAGAAGCTTTACGCAATAAACTCCTGCTGAACGAGGACGGCATCAACTGATCACACACAGACCGAGTGACCAACATGTGGGACCATCTGTGACTTATGAATCTGAAGCATAAAACCAACCAGCAGGGTTTCAATTTGATTTTTAAAAAAGGTGCTGCTGTGCCCTTAAGCATCATAAAAAGCCCCCCTCCTACAAAAAAGCACTTTTGTTCCCTTTCTGCACATCAGAAAGAGTCCAGTAGGTGGTTTGTGGCTTTATTTTACCCCACAACATACAAAATTATTATTCCACAGACTTTTACATTATCCATGGAATAACATCCTTTTCACAGCAACTGAAATAACAACTCCACTGACCCGAGGGGTTTGAGTGGCCCGTGAAGAAGCTCCAAAATGAGCATCGAGCAAGCAACCGAAATGCTGAAACAAAAGTGACACTGACCATTAAACTTAATTACATCAGACTGTTTGTTAATTAAGCTGATAATTCAGTGTGAGTAGAGTCAATCCATTAGATCACCACCAACCTGATGAGAATCTTTACAATTTACTCATTTATTAGTTGTTCTGCTGGTTTTTTTCCTCACTTTCCTGTCCTTGTTAAACAAACCTCAATCATAACTTGTGTACGCGATTTAAGAGTTTGATGGAAATTTGTCCTTACTTTGATTCTTTGATGACTAAATGATAAATGAAAAATAATCATTAGTTGCAGTGTGATGCTGTGGTTACAGCTGACTCACTGATCACTCCACATCATTACAGCCCTCCCATTCAAATACCTGCAGATCAACCATTTGTCTTGGAAAGGTTACAAAAATCAGGAGGTGCACAGCAAACCAAAACAACATCAAAGGGAACCACATGGTGGGAGTCCTAAGTCCCTTTTGGCCTGTGCCACTGTTCGGAAGGATGACAACAGTAAACACTGTCACTGAAGTTTTGCCCCTGCTGTCCAACTCTTATCCTACCAAGAGCCTGTTTTATCAAAATAAACAAACTATTACTAGAGAGTTTCAGCATCAAACATGATTTTTCCCTGAAAAAGGCCTCTGGGCAAATAGATCAGGCTTTTTCTGGACCACAGAAATGGACATTTTAATAAATTTGTACGCAATTTGTATACTTCAAGGAAAACAAGTAACTAAAGCCTTGAAATAAGCACAGTGGAGTAAACACTGCCTCCTGTATGCTGCAGCTGGATACTGCAAAGTTTCTAAGAAATTTGAAGCAGTTCATCTGCATTCAAACAGCTTTTATGGTGGGTGAAAACTGAAAACATCAACAGTGGATGGGAGCAAAAAAACAACAAACAATACTTTTCAGATTTAAACTACCCGCACAGGTGGTTTAATGAAAGACGTTCAGTGGTATTTTAATGTGAGAACACCAGGTGGGAGAAGAAGTTACTTGGAGAGGCTTCATTTCAGTGAGTTTGCTGCACAGGATCACTGTACTTCTTTACTGGCCCAGGGCAATGAGGCCATTCATGAGGTGACGTTGATCCCTTTGATTGCTTAAAATACAAACTGTTTAATGGTGCAAATCTAAGAGTTCAGGCGTCTATCATATAAGATGACGAAAAGCAGAACTTTTCACAATTTAGAAGCTGGAATCACAAAATGTTTGGCTCATTTTTCCAGAAAAGGGACTGGAAATCACTCATCACAGTAGGTAAACCATTTCATCTCTACAGCAAGCAGACTTCAGGCAATTATGGCAAAAATGCTAATCAAGTATTTAATCCAATTATTAGAGTGGTGGGGGACACAGGGCAGCCCCATAGGGAGCTGGGCTTTATGTTCAGCTTCCACCAAGTTATGGGGAGGCCACAAGGCTTGTGCAGCACAGTACTCCCACACCTCAGGAAACCAGTACTGAATATCACCAGATCTTTAATGTTTTTTCCCCTCTTAAGGTTGATAGAAATTCAGTTAATTCAGACAACTGATTTTTCTCCATTTTGTCTTCCCTGCCTGCTGGATGGCTCCTTTCCATCAGCAGAGGTCGAAGTTTAGATCTGCTGAACTTTGAACAAGATGTCCGAAAAGCTCCGAAGCTGCATACTGTGGTCGCTGCAAAGCGCAAACCAATAAAAATAACTCCATCTGCAGGCAGCTGCTAATGATCCCTCCAAAAGTTTAAAGCCTTTTCTTCTGTTGTCTAAAGATGTTCTCTTTCTTTAAAGCCAGAATCATAAGTGAAATTTAACTTCTAAACTACTGTCTTCTAAAGCCAGTTTCTTTTGAAGTTTAAATGCTAATAAAAAGGTGAACAGTTTGATAAAAACACCTGGCTCCGTTCGCTTCCCATCTCACAGCCTGAGCTGCAGACCTGATGCAGGGCAGCTCTCCCAATGAATCAAATTGTGTTTATCTAACCACAAAGAAGCAGGGTCAAGTGCGTAGTGCAGCGTTGGGTGATGTTGCCATAGTAACAGCATATGTCTTCACACACCCCAATCCACCCTCTCTTATGTTGCACTGAGTGTCATTAACTACAAGGACCCCGATTGGCTGGCGGCCTCAGAACTGGCCAGAATCGGCTCTTTGTTTGAGCACGTCTTACATCAAATCTGTTTGTTAAACAGCTGCTGACTCCATTACAGGTACAACTATCAATACCTGCTCTTCGCAGAGGAGAGAAGGGTACTTTAAACCAATAACAAACCTTTTAACTGTACAGAGAAACTATAGCAAGTTTTGTTTTTTACTCTGTTACTCATAACAGCGATGAATAACAGAGCTGTTGTCAGCAGCATTATTTTTGTAACAAAGTATTTCAAAGTGACCAAAAATTTCAACAAGCACTAAATGTGTTATAAGTGCATGGACCTTCTTTGCTCGCCTTTCTTACCATGCCGTCATCATCATCGTCATCCTCATCCTCCTCTGGTTCTGGTTCTTTCTTCTTGGAGGCGCTCCTCTCCGCTGCGGCGCTGTTCCTCTTCTTGTCCTTGCCGCTGCTGGCTCTCTTCTTCTTCTTGCGCCCGGGAGTGTAGTCGCTGCCCTCGCTCTCTGAGCGCTGGCCAGGGCCGCCATCTTCACCATCATCTACGCCGCCCAAGTCCATGGGCTCTGGGGAGCTAATGGGCAGCTCCTGGAAAAAGGAGAAAGGCAGTGAGCAAACAGAGACATAAATTGACCGGAAAACAAATCGTCAACTTTTAGTAGGTTTCTGTTCTAGAGTTACTCAGCATCACATGTTTATCTTTCTAATCCAGAACTGAAACTAGATCTCCAGAGACCCCCATATATACAAACACCCCAGATTAATTGGATAATCCCCTCACCTCTCTGCGCGACCGCCGCTTGCTGCCCTTGCTCTCTCTGCTCTTCTTTGCCTTCTTTTTCTTCCTCACCTTCGGAGTCTCATTCTCAGAGATCTCTCCTTCCTCGTCATCTGCAGATCAGGCCAACAGAGAAATTTCATTGTTAAGGTGTACAAAGGAGCAACTGTGTGTCAGTGTTTGTGCCGAGAGATAACAACAATGAACAGCTGGCCGTGAAGATGACATGCGTATCGGAGGACACTTGCATATCCTGCTGGAAACTCAACACCAGCTGTAGGCTGCTAAATACTTGCATCGACTGTTTAATTCTTGATTCAGCTATTTCACAGGTAAACGGCACGTGTTACAGATCACAGTGGAACTATGAAATGACAGAATTTGTAAAGAAGCTTTGTTTCCGGATGTCGACTTTTATGATCCCAGGGCCTGAAATTCAAATATCTTAAAACTAGAGGGAATTCCCCTTTAACTGCTTCCCACAAGGCAGATTTATATTCTCTGGAACATGTTTGAGTCTGCTACGCTACTCTTAGTTTATGCTCGCTTATGCCACCTTCATGCTGGCAAGTTCCCTTGTTGGTGCCGTTTGGTGTGTTTTTTTGTGCAACTCTTGATTTTTGTAACCAGGTGACAGATGCAGGTGTCTGCGCAGTTTGATCTTTGCGTACAGTTGTGTCAATCAATGCAGAAGCAAAGAGATTTGTAACTGATAGAGGAGGGCTAATACAACAATTTACTTTGGAGAAAAATAAAACAATAAACAAACAATCATTGGGTTTTCCGTTTCAACATTTTCTACAACAACACTGATCAGCTACAGTTTTCAGAGAAGCAACACCTATCGATCAGCAGCAGATTGTCACAACTGAATCTCTGGCACCAGCTCATCTAAACGATGATCTCAAGCTTCAGGGTGCAGAAACATCTGAGGTTTGAGTAGCCAATGAGTAACCTGCAACTTGCTGTAACAGTTCAAATTATTTCTGGGGTGCTAGTGAGATTTAAGGTCATTTTCATCTGGGTCTTGTTTTGTTTACTTATCACCCTGTACACTGAACACTTGACCCTTGGCTCAACAGTCGTGTTAACAAAAGGACAAAAGTGTTGAGAAGACTTGATTGTTTCTATTTGTACAATAAAATAGAAAGTAACCAAATTTCTCCTTTTTGCAGTAATCAAAAACAAAAAATAAAGTCTGGGTTTTCATCTGTCTCACTCAGTGTCAGAAAGCATTTAAGTTATCCACAGTTAGATGTCTGGAATTAAAGACCTGTGATGTTAGCAGTTAAACTAGTAATCTAAGTTACTTTCCAGTTACACAAGTTGCCCTCAGAGGGGGAGTGACTAATGAGTTTGGCTCTAGAGGTTAAAAACATCATTTACAACTGATTCATCAGGATGATTTAACCACACCCCTGCAGGCCTCACAAACAGCAAAAATCTCGATCCAGTATCTGGCACTGAGCGCTTATTAATGTAATGGACTACAGTAAGAAGCAAATGGCAAGTCGCCATCAAAGATGCACCTGGAAAGGAAGACAATTTAATGAGATGGGACTTTTTGGGTCAATAGAGGTAACTGAGCTTTGTGTAGGTAGGTGGAAACACAGCTGTAGCTGATAAGAAAAATTATTCGAATCTGATTCAAGTGTTTAACACAAAGAGCTCCTTATGAGCACAGTGATAGAATTTTCTATTTGATGCAAAGCGTGAGAAAAGCACGTTTTATGGACAAAGACCAGATTTTGCGTCACAGATGATTTTACTCCACAGATATAAAGACCTAATTTTGTGTACTCTGATTTATCCCTGTGGGATCTGTGCTTGTGAAGACCTAATATGACTCCTGATGGAAAACAAATTTTAAATTAGAAGATTTTCACTTAATAGAAACTCAGAAGTTTGAAAAACTAAAGACTGCATATGACATTCATTCTGAGCTGTGCAAAAAAGGACACTAACAAAGACACAAAAGGAACTTTGACAGATTAAAAAAAAACTGTGTCAAGAACTTAAATTCAATCTATAAATTGCACCAAACTCTACTGCAGTCAATAGAAAATAACTCACCAGCTATTCAGCTACATTATTATACATCCTATATACAATTCCAGTGCAAAATTAATAACTGGCTGTTGATTGTGCATGAGTAATTCAAAGGCATATTTCTGGACTCTGTTTTTGTCCTCCCTTTGTTGATTATCTGTCATTTTTCTTTACAGCTGCAGAGATTTTACTTTTACTCTCATGAATCAAGATGTGTTTATCAGAAAAACATTTTTGAACCACATTATTTTGTTTTTGTCATTTTTGAAAGCTTCAACTAATGGTAATTTTCGATTAATTGCACTGGTGATTTTTTCCCCACTTGTCTTTTACTTGTTTGGCACCTTTGCTGACAATCAATTAGAAACCATGGTTGATCACTATATCTTATAAGCTGTGCAATTTTTAACCGTCTTTTCAGCTGCAGCATCTATTAATAAAAGCTGAATGCTGACATGTTTTTTTACTAAAATGGAAACGATTTTCCACAGTTTTAGCTTATGCAGTATTAGACCCAAAAAAAATAGTTAAAACGTGTTGCGGTACTTCAGAACCAGTTAGCAGGTACTGACACTAGAAACAACAAAATATGAATTAAAAGACAAAATTATTAGAAAATGTTTGACCTTTGTAAGACATCTGAGCATAAAGGCTAGCCTGAATAATTGGTTTCTGTATGGCTATTAATGAAAAGAAGAATGATTTTACAGTGTGTTGTCTTTTGCACCGTTTGTTTTATTGCTGTTATAAAGCTTTAAAACACGTGAACAAAAAGTGGACCGTTTTTGATCGATTTTTAGCATTTGCTGCTAACTTGCTGAATGTTTGTTCTCAACGGTTCTATCGCGGACGGTGCGCCTGCTCGTCGGAATTAAGCACACTGTAAACATCGGCCACACCTGCACGTAAAAACTAAAAGGTGATCGGGGATAAATAACGGTTAAATAAGAAGCTGGGTGTTGTTTTTTCCTTTCCGTATGATTATTATTATTACTTTTCCCCCCTTGCACACTCAAACCGAAGGCGCCGGCCATGAGGAGGGGGACGCCGCTGAACGTCATCCGCCAGCTTTCAAGCTAACTGGCTGCCTCCATCTTGTCATCGACACGTAAAAATACCGGTAGCTGGCTAACGCTAGGCCCCGGGAACATGCCGGTTTGTCGGCGTGACTTCACTCCGATGCAACCACCAGCCATGCCGTCTCAGGTTGTGGTAAAAACTGGACTTCTTTCTAAAACGATACTCAGCCGCGAATGAAGCCGGTTTGCTACTGTTAGCAACCCGGTAGTTAGCCGCATTGTGCAGTTAGCATTATGCTAACAAACATGATTGATGTGAATGTCAAAAACATCTGCTCATGCTAGCGCATAACCCAGCGTGAACATTAGCATTCTCTGCTAACAAATGAGCCTCGCCTTACCGTGCATTAACCGGTCCTCGGGGGCTCCGTATTCATCCCTCTCATCGTCGCTTGCAGACATAGCGGACAACAGAAAACTTTCTTTCTTTAGTTAGCTAGCAGTTTAGCTAACTAAATAAAGTTTCCAGGGTAATCCAGAGTTCTGACCCAGGCTTGAGTCCGTCCAAGTCGAGGAGGTGTTGTAGTGTAGGGGGGGTGGGGGGCAGAGAAGAACAAAAAAAAGAGAGCGGAAGGAAGTGAATATACATAAGACAGCAATCAGGACAATAAACAATCCCCACACGAGGTTTCTTTTTGGACAATAACTCTAACTTTGGACAGCTCGTAAAGATTAGCCCACACTCCATCTCCGCTAACATGCCATCTTGCCATTATCGTTAGTTTCCGTCTCATTAGCATGCGTGCTAGCCGAGCTTGACCGGCGGCCAGGTTCAGATCAAACACAAGACCCCCTCACACGCTCATATCTACCCCATAAAATACCTCACGGTGGGTTCTTTTATAACCACCCGGCATCCCAACCAGCCTGACTCAAGTAAAACCCACAAACAATAAAAACTGATACTCACAACTTGAGTCCCACACCGGCTCCAAAAACAGTAACTCCGGGCTCAGTTTGTTCGCCGGTCAGCACTTAGAGGCTCTTTTTTCTTGTATGTACACCGTTATCTTAACAATTTAAATATATTTCCGTGGTTTTTTGTGTGTAGCAGCAGCGTGTGCGCACGACGCCGTCTCCTCTTTCTCTTCCTTGCACACTACACACACCCCGCTCGCGCGCGCGCGCACACATACACAAAGAGATCAGGGGGCAGGCATCCCATAATATGCCCCCCCTCCTCCACCACTACCACACATACACACACACTTCACTGACCCCTCCCCCACTCTGCATAGTTACCTTGCAACGTACAGACCATAATAGTCAATCCACCCCCCCCCCCTCTTCCCCATTCCTCTATGCATACACGAACACACACCCCCCTCCTTCCACACACACACCTACACCCCTCCCTTAGCAACCGGGGTTACCATGGAGACGTCCCCCTCCCACCCCCGTGTGGCATCCCATAATAGTAATGAGCACAGTCACTGACATCCCACAATAAGCATAACTCCAAAAAGAGAAAAAAAAGGAAAAGGCGTCACATGGCAACTGTGTGTGCCACATGACTTGCTGCTTAACTTGAGCGTGCACGTTTGCATGTATGCGCACGCGCTGTACTGTATATGAGCCAGTGCACAGGTTGTAGGTGCAGCAGGGGGGGAGGCTGGTATAAAGCAGCAAAAAAATAAAAAATAAAAGTAGGGGTGACACCAGGTGAGTCCAGGTGTTACCCCCCTCCCCGCCTTTATAACAGCTGTAGTATTACACTTGTTTAACTTCTTTATATACACAAAGAAGGCCACATTACTTTTTAACACATGCAGACCAAAGAATAAAAACTTGTGAGCAGGTCAGTGTGGGGTTAAAAAGTCAGCCATTAGAAGAAGGTCAGAGGGGTCAAACTGTAGTCAAAACTTTGACGTTTGCAGCTTAAAACTGAGAAGAAGGCACTCAGGAGTGCAGTGGTGAAGGCAGCAGCTGCTCTCACACACACAGGCTGGAAATGCATTACAGTCAATGGTGGGAAAAATGTCTGGGTCCTAGACAGATTTTTCCCACCATTGACTGCCTGTGTTTCATTTAGAGGTGCTTGTGCATCCACACGAGCTTGTGCATGATGGTTTTCCACATGGGAAATAAAATGTGCAGATGTGGGCTAATGAGGAGCTGTTTTTTGTTTTTGTTTTTTTTTGTTGGTTTGTTTATTTTGGGTTTTTTTGGGGGGGGGCGGGGGGGTCCCTTGTGAAGCATGAAGATAAGAGATGTGCTGTTATTTATTGTAGAACCATGGGTATGGGTCCCAGAGGCTAATAACTAGGGTTGTAACAATATTAGATTTTTACTGCATGATCATCATGGAGCCTCTGCCAAGGCCAATGGCCTGTTATACAATTTCAAATAAAGTTATTCCGATCCTTACTAAAATTTCACAGATTCTTCCTTTTTCATTGCTCTGTCTCTTTACCAAGTTTCAAGAAATACAGCTGTGTAGTTTGAACTCAAAGCTTTCTGGAAGGCATGCTTTCTAAGATGAAGTTAGTGTTTTAAAAAGTGTTTTCATCCAAATCGGATTTTCCCTAAATCTCATCAAGTTGTCTTGTTGCCTGAAGGGGTGTCCACAGAGGGAGACACTAGAGACTGATAACTTCGTCTTAAACTTATCTCAACACTGAGCTGAGTGATTTAGACAGCTATCAATGGGAGTGGGAAATACCTTAGAGAGTTACCTACCAGCAAGAGACCAGTGTCCTCGAGCAAACAACCGTCAGCTACAAACTCGGTTGGCAGGGAACCCTTTATGTGTGATTTCTTCTTCTGCATTGAATCTCAGTAGAGTCTGAGAAAGCTGAAAATGCATACGAGGACACAATGGTACTGAGTGTGCCGATCACAGTCACTGTGAGCTTCACCGATGCAATGTGTAGTTGTTACATAATAGGCTCGAGATAGATTCAGTGCTGAAGTATAAAGGTGCACATCAAGTTACATCATGAGTTATAGCTTACAGTTTTAGAGAGGTCTGCAATTATAGTCTACCTAAAGCACACCCAGCATAAATGATGATGTTAGACCCCAAACCCTCATTGAATACAGATACCTGCAATCTATTGATTCTTAAGAGATAAATAGTAAGTATAAAAAACAGACATAGCTTCCAAATCTGAAAAGTCAAGCTTACCTAAAACCTGTATTTTTTCAGTGGCCTCCAGAGGGCAGTACTTGTGGATGCAGAAACACTTACAGTCCTATATAAGTCTATTGGAGAAGCAAGCCTCTGGCTGAACCCCTGTAAGCACTTTCCTGGTGAGTTTATGAGCTCAGTCAGTCATTTTGGGTCATATTGAATAAGGTGAGGTCAATTTTGGTCATTCCAAGTGTTAGAAAAGAGGATTATCCTGGATATCCTCCCGGCTGCTAATGTAATCAAGCCAATGAGCGTGCAGTTCCACAGTCAGATCCACCACCAACAAGATGGTAACGGTAAAATCCATCTCTTTGAGTCTTCAAAACAAGAATTTGAAACCAGAGGGTGACATCATGGTTGCTACATCATATATAGGTGCAAATAAAACCGTTCAGCACAGTGTTTCAG
Organism: Aulonocara stuartgranti; assembly: GCF_965226115.1. Taxonomy (NCBI): domain Eukaryota; kingdom Metazoa; phylum Chordata; class Actinopteri; order Cichliformes; family Cichlidae; genus Aulonocara; species Aulonocara stuartgranti. Next base: position 34,384,188 of record NC_138957.1, read on the forward strand.
TACAGGTAGGGTTGGATAGGGATGTAAAAGCACCTAAATAGTACAACATAACATTTTACTACCTAATACAACAGACTACCTGCTTCCACAGTTTGTACAAAGTATGAACTTTATGTGAGGCAATTACAAACCACTGGTCCAGTGCATAAGAAGTTGGCCTTTCTGTGTGTTAAAATTTCTGAAAAAAATAAAATGAGATAAATAAAAGAGCAAGATCCGGCCACTTTGAACCGAATAAGCAGTTAAGAAAAGGGATTGATGGACAAAGTTGCTTAGTTCAAATTCTAAAAAACATTCTCAGACCCAGAGATTCCCCCAAACCTTTGATTACTAAGTACGTTTTAAAATATAAAAGACAAAAATCTTGTTTGGCGCAAAGCTGCTAAACATTAGCTGATATTTTCCAAAGGTAAGCGTGAATTATTCATCCGTTAGGAACAACATCTTGTCGTTGAGCGGTCACTGCTTCAGCGGGATAAAGAAGGATTCATCGTAATGTTGCAAGGCATGAAAAAAAAATGTCTGCATAATTTTTCCCCGTGAAATTGGAAAATTGGTGCTATTATGTGACAGATTCAATCAATGGAGGATTTATGAATGGCTTCACACATGATTCATGTCAGCATATTGTTGCAGTGCCCTAACCCTTTGGCTTTTCACCCACTTCAAGCTGTCCCTGTTTCTTTAGATTCAGCTGGAGGGCTCTCTCTCTCCCCTGGTTTTTTGTTTTTTTTGTCTTACAGTTGCATCTGACTCAGCACACCTTTATTTTGACTCTTCTTTCCTTTCCTTTGTCCCTTACGCCTCTGGCCTAAACAAAGAGCAACTTTATTTCCGTCCATTTCTGCCTCGTTTTCTCTCCCCCATGCTTTGCATCTTCCCCCCTCCCCCACACTTTTCCCTTCCTTGACTGTGGACACAGTGTTCATGTGTGCATTTGGAGGGTGTAGGATTTTTTTTTGGGGGGGGGGGGGGGGGCATATCCCATAATCACCAATCAGAAGGTTCCTGGGGGCAGTTGTCATAGAAACCTCGTGCACGGCTCTTGACGCTCCTCCCACCCCTTAACGCCGCCATCACACTGGCAGAATTGCATATCTCATAATGATAATAATATCATATCTGAGGCAAAAGGAAAAAAGAAAAGGAGGAGGGAGGGAGGGTACAGACCATAATAGTGTTCCTGTTCGGCTGGTCGCCATGGAGATAAGCAAAGAGGGTGGTGGTGGTGGTGGAGGGGAGGAGGGTAACAGGCGGGGTCAGATTACCATGTATGTCAAAATACATACCATACTACTTCTTGACCCCCCCCCCCACGCCATTCCCTCCGTTAGACACCATCTCTGCTCCACCCGTCCTGCTCCTCCGAAGCACCAGAAAGAAAAGTGGAAATGGATTTGATCAGCCCCAACATGTCAGCCATATGAGATAACACACACCACTACAGAGAGGCTGACACATGGAGAAACAACGATGATGAGATTTGTAGGACGGGGCAGTCTGTGATGGTCTGGAGTTCACATCTTTTTATCTGCCATATTTCAGCCAATCGTGTGACTTAAAACAGGAAGTTCACTGATAGAAACTCATTGATCGCTTTAATATATTACTGACAGATCTGTTAGACCTGTCTCATCACATATAAAGTGTGCAACTATGCATAGTATTTAGAAGTAATTACTGTGAGCCACAAGCTCAGGGTTCAAACTGCCCTAAATCCTGTTTCAGGCTCTTTTTTTCTGCTCTCAGATATGTCATGGGGGTGCATATCCCTAATATGGTTGTATAGAACAAAAAGCTTTGACTGTGAGGGGCAACCAATCAAAAAAAGGTTGGCTTAAAAGGGAGTTTGGTATAAAATAGGATTATTTTGAACTATGAATCATGCAAAGCTGCTCCAGTTAAATCCAAGAATTAAAAGATAGAGCTAAAATATGGAGTGTAATAGATCCCCTGTGAATAAATTAGCTATTAACAGGAACATAGCTGTTGTAAGAGAGACATTGAAGAATCCTGAATTGAAATCTATGAGAGAAATTTAACACAGCCAAGGTTTTTGTAGAAGTATATCTTCTTTGGGACAAAGTCAGCAAACTTTCTGATAATTCTGTAGATGCAGTGTTTATGTCCCAGTCGTCTGCGTCATGTTTCAACAGCACGTCCTCCTCCTGGGCCTTCCCAACATCCACATCCTGACTGGCTACCAGTGCTGTAAGTGAGAAGCTACACTGGAAACACTCACTCTCTCAATCCTCAATGACTACTCCCCTTAAAACTTTCTTCTCGATCAGGGATGTCAAACTCATTTTACATCGTGATCCCACTTTAATCTTAAGTGGGCCAGACCAGTGAAACTCTTCTTTCTGTCACTGTACAGAAGTTTAATTGCACATTTAATCCTGGAGAAATCTTAATAAAAGAAAAAGAAGCATAATTACTATGTCATTTTTCTACATGACAGAGAAATGCTCCTGTAGTAAATTAAAGAAATCTGTCAAAATTACTAAAAGTTCTGGTAGGTTATTGTTGCAACCTTCCTGTAATTCTAAAACTAATAGATAAACCTGATAGATAGTGAAAAAAATGGAACTTTTGTGTCATATAATTGCTTATCTATTATTATGTAGTATCAATGGCCATGGAAGAGGTCTTTATCAGTAGGAAAAGGTGTAAAACTTATGAAAATACAGTTAAAAGTCCATTCCTGGGTCCTTCACATTTTCCAAAGCAGTCCAGCGGTCAGAGTCTTTGTGAGGCCCCCAGGCTTTATGTTTGATGCCCCTGATGTAGACTCATGTCTTAGATTCAGAATTTCTCTGTGCTGACTTACCAAACCATATCACATTGAGCACTGACCGTTCTTACAGACTGGATATGTTTGTGCCATTGTAAACAGGAAACAGAGGATTGGCTGCTTGTAGAAAATACAGAGGGACAGCAGTGGCAAAAATATAAAACCAGAGACTTTTTTGTCTGCGCTGATGATGAGGTGGAGTATTTGGCGGACTGAGACACAAAAAAGGAATGTAAGCTGGAGTCTATCCCAACTGATGTTGCAAGAAATAGGATACACCCCGGACAGACCATCACAGAGGTTATAACATTTCATCCCGAGGAGAACATGCACCAAATATTGTGACAGTGCATCCATCAATTGTTGAGACATCTCAGTTAGAAATGCAAATGTCAAACTGCTGTTGGCGCAAGAGAAAACACGAGAGGATGACCAAAGTAAGGACAGTCTGGGCGACCGACCAGCTGGCATTGCCTTTCGAATGGCTAGGCTACTAGCATGGCTAAGGGCCAGGTTGTGCTAGAAAAAGGGAAGGTTCAAATGCCATTTTGTCTGACCATGTTGGAAAAGAGGTGTTTACAGATGGTTCAAAATGCCACACTTCAAAGTGGAGTGATATGCCAGCTGTGTGGAAAACTCTTATTTTTTTTTTTTGCAGATATAGTGGTGCAAACATTAGCAAAAGAGCTTGAGAGCCTTTACCAAACTGGCAGATGGCATTGTAAAGTGAGCTAAGAGATGCCAGGTTCTTGAATGATTTCTCAGATTTATAAAGCTGTAAACTACAAAAAAGTCTGCAGAGCGCATCTTCAGGAATTTGTCACACAATTACACAAAGATGAAAATCTTCCAGTTCATCTCTCTGTTCCCACTTGTCCCTTCTTGTCACAGTCGGCCTGCTTCCAGTGGCGAAGGAGGGAACAATAGTGAGCAGGGCCGAGAGCCAAAATCCAGTTGTGACAAATAATTTTTGTGCAGTTTTGAGTTCATGCTGACCAAGAAAAACGCCAACAACTCCTGTGTGATGTTACAGACAAGTGCCGTCACTTAATTGGTCTGACAGCCTGCTGCTGTATATATAAATAATATATTTCCCGAGCAGAAGGACAATGCAAATCTGCAAGAGTTTAGGCAGTAAACACAGCAAATCGCTGCACATAAACACGGTGCGTGCTCCACTGCTGCCTCAGTAATTTTCATTATGGTGGACAGGGAGTGTATTGTGCTGCTCAGATACTTTGCCAATGAAGTTTTTTGATGAATTCCCAGCTGCTGCTACTTCGCCTCACTGCCTTTGTGCTGCCTCCTCTCTCGGGTCTCACTCCCTTCTTGAGTCACCTGAAGATAGATGCCCCCTCCACCCTCACTTGCCCACCCACCACCGCCACCACCAGCAAATATGCAAAGTCTGTGCACGTCGGGCTGTGATGTCAACACGCGCCTGGAGGGGTTTGGCGGGATTGCACTGCTCACAAAAACAGGCCTAGGCCACAACATAATACCCCCTCCCCCCATCTGACAACACAGACATCCCATAATAAGCATTTGCCTGCCCCCCCACCCTCCTCGCCACCACCACTTCCTCCTCCTCCTCCTTTCTTCAGCGCTTGGCCTGCCAGTCCATAATAATCACATGGCTAATTCTCCTCCTCTCTCTCTCTCTTTCTCTCACTCTCAGCCCCTTCCTCCTCCCCCTCCACTAACACCATCATCACTTCCTGTCTTATAGCTTATAGGTTCCTCAAGTGCACAGTATATTATGTCTCTCTAAACGGCAGCCACCGCTGCTCAAAATACCCAGCCTTCCCATCTGTGACGTCTTTGTCGCACTTCGTCAGGCCGGGGTTCCTCTCGCTCTCTTCCTTTCTCCCCCACAGCCTCACGGAGCTGCAGATCATCACAAACAGATATGATAAACTGTGTATTTATTTGGTTCTAACCACAGAAGGAAAGTTCACCAAAATCAACAAAGGACTGGAAAAAAGTCACTCCCACACATCTTTTTTAAATGTCAAGTTCAGTTATACACAATTGTCTTATTAACAGATGTATTATTGTCTATTGTTATGCCATGTTTGGTAGTGTAAGGCGTAATGCATTACTATAATCACATTACATTTGCCAGTACTTTTCACCCATCCGTCCAAGTTGGAGTTGGATTCTAGTCGTCATAGTTCGAGAGGTGGAGTACACCCTGAAAAGTATTAACATAAAAGTAAAAAGCAAATAACAGTGAAACAAGGTGAACAACACAAAGGTCAAGTGGGACATCTTTCATTCTTCTGGCTGACAAAACCGACCACCACAATCCATCTCTCTAATCTCTTGATGTGGATCGTAAAACTGGACTGCAGCAGGTTTTACATGCACGATACCAAAGTACACCTTGTTTGTTTGGGGTGAGGCAGGAGGCAGTTTATCTGGCAGTTATGTTCTTCAATTATCTGCATGACCCAATTGAGCTTGTGCAACAATTGGTTGACATCAGTTGAAGTGAGAGAGAGGACAAAAATAAAGCGTGATTTACAACTTTTGAGGAGTGATGATTACATTTAATTTACTGCATAAAACCACAACATTTTTCTGTCAAGTCCTCTATGAGCTGTTTTTCACCCTCTCTGTCAGCTTTGTAGTAAAACTTAAATATGTTACTGAAAGAAAGATGTTTGTCATCCTTGATAGAAGAAACACAGAAGTAAAGAAGAATAAGAATAAGAAAAAAAAGAACATGTAAAGTAATACATTACTTAAAAAGTAGAAGATAAAAATGTCTTTTATTGTTTTTGAGTAATGACCTTTAACACTAAACATAAATATACTTTTATATATACTTTAGGGTCAGAGGATCCTCAGCTGGACATCAGGGCCAGAATCGACTTCCCAAAGGGTTTCATCCGGCCCACTGGATGAATATGTGAAATTACAAAGGAGGGCATAAATTTTGGACTTGCAGTTCTTTTCTTAAGATTTCATCATCAGTTTTATAAATGGGGGCTATTAAATGAGAACATTTTCAGAAGGTATTGCACTAGAAGAAGCTGGAACAATTTGAAGCTCCAGGCTAAATTGGGTTTGACACCTATTTCTCTGTGTGTGTGTGTGTGTTCTCATGTTTGCTGAGGAATTTAAATGTCAAACTAAAACTTGGAACAACTGAGAAATGGAAGTCCTCGATGCTGGGACCACAAACAGACTGCAACTCAGTCCTATGTTTGCACTTAGATCAAAATGTCAAAGTCATGGTGCAAGGATGTTTGGAGGTATACACATTGATTACTGAGCCAATCAATGGCAGAGCTGCTCGTGGGAAATTACTTAAACATTGAGCTCTGACGCTGTACAACAGCTGAAGGAAGAGTCAGTGTCAACGGCACCTTTGCTGTAAATCCGTGAGGTGTCCTGTGTCGAGCGTGATGTCAAACAGGAATGTTATTATTAGGCCAAATTGGATGTTGGTCACAGATGCCGTCTGTGAGGCTTCCTACTGAACCAGGTATCATATGCTGCTCTATTCACATTTCACTGTTTCATTCTCTTGCAAGAGTCCATGGGATTTATTTGGTGTTAACTGTACTATCTGAAAATGTCCCAATGTTTGAGAAGTCCTGAAAAACTGTTAGTCTTAGTGGAGCCTTTAGAAGTCCGATGGAAATTTGATCACCTATTTTGTCAATGCAGAGTGAGACCTTCCACTTGGACGCCGTCCCTTCTAGCATTGACAGTTTATTCTTTGACATGTATGTTTTGGTTATCGGGCTTCTTTCTGCCCCATTTTCAGATCCCTTATTAATATTTACAGATTGTGTTCTTTGTTAGGACCTGCCAGAGAGTTGCTCTGGGAGAAAACTTGGTTTCTAATATTCTCTTCAGATTTTCCAGTCTGCAAAAATAAAACTGAGCAACTCATCAACATAAGTATGAAACTTATAAATACACTTTTGATTCCAGTACTGCTATTCCACAACTCGATTAATCCCTGAATGTAACGTTACAGGTTAATATGACCTCACAGAGAAGATTGAGTGGAAAATCAGTGTGTATAAGTGAAAAAATGCTACAATTCAACATTATTAACCCATTCAGGTTTGGCTAGTAGGTCAAATGATACTAACCTATCATATTATGCCATATGATACCTAAACATATTTTTATTCTTCTTTGCAAGCTACATATTCATTGTATAAGACGAAGGAATCGGTGATCATCACCATGTCAAAATATGACCTCAATGTTTTATGCTGATAGTTTTTTCTTATGCAAAAACAAAAAGCTATCAGGAAAATAGCAGACGCATTAACATTTACATTAACATGCTCATGAAATGGTCGTCACAGTTTGTAAAAACTGTTTCCATATGGATCAATCAGGCAAGTCATGAAGTCCAATGGGATGTGTTCCAATGCTATATGTGCCACCTGGAGATTGTGGGAGTTTTATGGGAGAAAATAAAATATCGTTAGCTTCATAGCATAATTGCCTAAGTCATTTGACTAAGTCAATGACTTAGGCACTTATGCTATGAAGCTAACGATATACAATATAAAATATACTGCTGAAGTAGTTCATTGTTCTGGCACAGAATGTCCAGAAAAATAGGTAAGTATGCGAGAGACCAAGAGGGACAAAGTTAAGTCCAATTCCTCAGATCTTCTGCAATTTGGAGAGCACTAAATCCCAATATTTCTGCAATCAACGGCAGGACCAAAGGCAGCGCGTTAACCCGGTGGTATTTATTTTACACTTAGGACATTAAGGTTGAGTGCCAGCCTTGAATTTTGAAAGGAGACTGGGTGGTAGATGAGCTGAATGCAAAAATGTCTTACATTAACGGGATATCAACTAAAGTTGAAGTAGGGCTAGGCTGTACTTTCTTGTAATACCAGTTTGTACCAGGAGATGGTGTAGTGAGACAGGTAAACTTTATATACCAGTTAAGTAAGTAAATAAAACACCTTTTTCTTTATAGTAGCCTGGCGAGGATGTAAAGAGAAATACCAACAGTTATAATAACAATAGCAACATTATATAATGCTGAAAATGTGCAGAGGTTAATTTTTAAAAAAGTACTTTTAACCTTGAAAAAAAAAATACATTACAGTCTGTATATTTAGTGCCAGCTGGAACTTCATGAAAAATAAGTAAGTAATTTCTTTTGTAAAGACACGTTAAAGAGTGAAAATTTTAAAAACAAAGCAAAATCTATTAAAGCGAGTCACGCCATATATGCATGATGTCAGATGTGTGTGAGAGGGACTATGTAATAACTGATATTAACTGATCACAACTTCCAGAATCAACAATTGAATGATTGATAAACACAAACAATATCTTCAGAAAAATCCAATGGACTCAGTGTAATGTCACAAAAACAATTCCTCTCATCACTGGACCAAAATCCTTCTTTTGACATAAACACCTCATCGTACCATATTATCACAGCACAGTGCTTCACTCTCAGACTGCTGGATTAGCTGTGGTTCCTAGGATATTTAAAAGTCGAATGCGAGGCAGAGCCTTCAGCTTTCAGGCCTTCTTCTATGGAACCAGCTTCCAGTTTGAATTCACAAGGCAGATACTGTCTCTACTTTTAAGATCAGGCTTAAACGTTCCCTTTTGATAAAGCTCATAGTTACGGCTGGATCAGATGACCCTGAACCCTCCCCTGGTTATGCTGGTGCAGGCTCAGATTGCTGAGGTACTTTCCATCATACACTTATCATTTCTTCTCTTCTTAATTCTTTTCAATCAATCAAATCAATGAAAACTTTATTTGTATAGCACTTTTTATAGAACTTTGCAGCCCAAGTTACTTAAAGGAAACACAACAGCATAGCCTCTCTTTCACTTTCTCTCATACGTAAAGACAAAAATCACTGCTGAGCCCACCATAAAACATTAAAAACCGAACAGAGGAAACACTATCAGTGAAGCAAAAACATTAAATAAATAAATATATGATAACAAAGCACAATATATAAGAAAACAGGGTAAAACCCCCCAATTCTGATTATTTCACTCCCCGTGTCATTAATTTGATCTTCCCTCTTCCATAGTTATTGTTATATAGATGACTCCCCCTCTCTTGTTCTGTTGGAGGTTTGTTCCTGTTAAAATGGATTTCTTCCTCCCTGCCATCACCAAGTGGTCGTTCATTCTAGTTGTGTTAATAGATGAGGTTTTCTCTGTAATACTGAAGGGTCTTTGACTGCTGCTGTGAATTAGTGCTATATAAACAAAGTTGAATTCAATCAAGGGTCACCTTTTGAATATATCCAAACCCCCACAGTCCTGGATTAACTCATTTCAGGAGGAAAATGAGGAGCCAAAATATCAAAAACAGGGTAATTCTGACTGTACAAACTGACTTCTGGGTGTGAAAGCAGCAAAAGTAAACTTTACAACCAGCCTTGCGCACGCACACACAGGAGCTGCCATTTTATCTTACCTTCTCAAACACATATGCGTGCACTCACTCTCTCTCTCTCATGCACTTATTATAAGCTCACACGTCTGCGCAGACACGCACGCCCAACCCCCACACAATCTTCTGCTCAACACACACATACACAAACCTGACACGCTTTCCCTGCAACACTCCCCCAAACACACACATACTTCGCGCGCGCACACTTGTGCACGCCAACACACACCCTGATCCCTTCCCCCCTCCCATTCCATACCAGGGCACGTCGTGACAAAACAAAGAACACCCCATAATAGTCAGAGTCGCACAGTATGCATGGTAACCAGTTATGTCAGAGATGAAGGCAATCTCTGTGTCTGTGAATCTCACTGTATACTGCATATGAACACACACGCACACACACACATACAGCAGTGTGTCTGCAGATAGTTCATACAGAAATAAACACACAAACATTCCACAAACCCACATATATACACCTCCCACGCACGCACGCACGCACGCAAGTAAGCACATACACACACATACACACACAAAATTACAGGCCGATGGGTTCGTATCCACACACACACACACATGCAGCATGTACACACCCAGACACAGACACACACACCCATAAAAAAGTACACTGCACATAAATAATGACTCACATGAGCAAGAATATGGAGGCACAGACACAAAGAAAGACGCAAGATTTAACATGTGAGCACAAAAACGAGGAAGTATGGAGTAAAGATAAAGAAGTAGACACAAAGAAACATGGAAGATGAATTAAAAAACAGGAGACACAAACATGGAAACACAAAATGAAACGCACTGTGGATACACCAACATGTACTCCATCAAAGAAAAAACGAAACACACCAAATAAAAAGAAATAATGCAAAAATACACCTGAGTGCAGACAAAAATTAGACACACCAACATGAAATCACTATAACACTATAACACACATGTTTTTTTTAACAATAAAATCTGAAGGTAAACACACAAAATAAAATGATAGAAACACAATATTTGGAAAGACGTACAAAAATACACCAAACTTTATATGCAAACATGATATGGATGAATAAACGTGCACAAGGTATGTGGTTCAATAACACTACAGCACCGATACACTACACAGTATCGCTGGAGTAAGTACAATAAAGAGACAAAAAAATTTAAATACAAGCACAAAATGTTAACACACACTAAAAACGGTAAACACACACACACACACACACACACACACACACACACACACACACACACACACACACACACACACACACACACACACACACACACACACACATTGAAACATAAAACTCAAAAACAGAAGCAGCTTTATTGCCATGTAATATAAAAATACACACATTACAACACCGAGAGTATAACTGTCATCTGAAACCTCTTCAGTTCTTCTTTTATTTCTATTTTGTCAGATGAAGGGACTTTTAATAGCTCGTTTGAACCGACTATAACAGCGACTATTTAATTAGCTGTGGTTCGCACCGCGCTTGAGAACGATCTGTTTTACCGCCTCATTATCAATAAGACCCTTTGAAATGTGTTAATTTCAACCTTGTTCGTTACTCTCTAAGCAGTTCAAAGAGTGATGTATGGTTGACACAAAAGCCGAAAGCACACCTGGACTTTGCACTGGACACACCATTGGGAATCAACGCAGCAGTGACATATAAACAATAAGAAATGGTCAGTGGGAGAAACAAACACACAGCGTCCCTCTATTTCACAATCTGATCCACCCTGCGCTCCTGACATCCAGATTCAAAATGTTTAGATTTATGTTTTATGTTTTAAGTCTTCTGATTGGCTGCCCCTCGGAAATCCAAGATTTCCCTCTTTATAACTTCATCTAAACATAAAATTGAGTGTTCAGATCAGCTTCAAGCCTAAGTTTTTGGCCTTGTGCATACACTGACCTCACTATTAGAAACTTTAGTCATGTTGTAACAATGTACACATAACTCACCTCTCTTAGCTATATTTTGCATGGTGTAAATGAACCTGACAAACCACAAACAGTGCTGGTTTCCTTCAACAGAAGTGTCCACTCTGTGCAAGTTCATCACGAGTCTTGTGGTTTTTTCTTTACATTCAGCAGTAAACGGATATTATCTTTTTCCTCCTCCTCTTTTATGTATCTATGTTCAAACAAACCGTGTGTGTGTTTGTGTGCGCGTGTGTGCATGGCTGCACATGTGCGTCCACAGAGAGAAGAAGAAGAAAAAAACAAAAAAACAGGCAGAGGTCAGGTTTCTATCCCATGATGCAACTCTCTCTCTCTCTCTCTCTCTCTCTCTCTCTCCCCTCCTTGTTCTCCATGCTGGTTGCCCATAGCAACACACTTATAATGAGGTCAGATGGACATCCAATAATATTCACCAGCCACACTACCAAGCAGTAGCGGCAGTGAGAGAGGCACTTTGGGACAGACAGCAGTCAAAGTGTCAGAGGCAAGATGGCCGCCACACAAATGTAATAAATCATCAAGTTCCTCAAAGTAAAAGTGAAACTGATCTGGAAACAGTTTGATGTGGGTTTTCACGTTGATCGGGACTTAAATTCTCTGAAAACGGAAAAAAAAAAGTTTGGATGAGATGTTGCTGTGTTTACAAAATATGAACAAAAACTTCAGAATACCTGAAGAAGAAAGGCAGCGCTCGCTGTAAAAGGCAACTAAAGTCAAAAGTCCTTAGAACTGAAGAAGCTTCTCGGATGAGAGGTGAAACGTCTTCAAGTAACTTAAAGAAGTCCAGACGCTTTTCTTTGCAAGCTCCTTTGACTACGATGACCTGGATGACTGAGAACCTTCACAGACATGATGTGAAAATTATTCATTTAAAAAATATTTGATTTTATTTTACCTACAACGATACTGAGCTGCAGTTATTCCACTCACAAAAACTTGTTTTTAGTTATCAAAGTTAAAAAGATTAATCAAACGATCAACTGTCAGTAAATTTAAAGTCTACTAATTTTTTCAGCTCTGTTTGTATTAGAGTAGCTTTGCATGGCCTACAAAAATAATCCTTATTTATCTTCTCAGTTCATCTGTTTTGTTGTATGAAACAAGCTGTTGCAGAAGCTAAATCTCTTATGAATGGTTGCTATTTACAAACAGAGGGTTCTATCTAATGTTCGAGTCCGATACTGGTCACAGTTTGCTGATCTATTCAGTTCAGTTCTGGTTTATTTTGTGATATCTGCACAATTGCAAAGTACTTTTCCAGTCTTACTGGCCAAACAAGGTGCTCTACATCACAAGCTGCATTTAACCACACGTTTCTGGTTCCTGGGCTTTCTGTGTGGAGTTTGCATGTTCTCCCCATGCTTGTGTGGGTATTTTGGCTTCCCCCCACAGTCCAAGGACATGCACGGGTTAGGTTAGTTGCTCATTCTAAGGTGGCCATGAATGTGATGTAGATAAAGTGCTGGAAGTGTACAGAAAAACACGCGGCATGAATGTGTGGTTAAAATGTGACTAAATGTGACTATATAAATGCAAATACATCTACTTTGGAGAATATCCAGGCAGATACAAGGAAAACATGCAAACGCTGCACAGAAACCACTGCAATGCTGTGCTATCCCAGAGAAGATCAAAGTCATGTATCGCCATTACACATGAAAAATTCATACTGGCGGATTCTGTCATGAATCGCTGTGTGCAGGCAACAGATGCAGCACTCGCAACACGGGAATCAACTCAAAAAGGCAGTTTATTGTAGACTTATTGTAGATTAAAGTGGTGCACTCACATTGCAGTGTAAAAATTCTAAACAACATAATTAAAAAAAAAAAACACCAAATAATAACTTTGTCTTCTGTAAAGCACTTTGGTGCACAGGTGAGTGCACAAAGGGGAAAATGAGGTGGCACCAGCTTTAAGGTGAGAAAAGGGCCATGCACTAGAGGGGATAAAAAATCTCCAGCATTAGAAGTCTGCAAAGGTGGTCCCCTTCACCTCCATGCTGGCAGCCACTCATATTCATCAGGTGATACACTGAGATCGCTCTGCCTCTCTGTAATCTTACTGCATGTTTGCAAATGTATTAACTTTGTCCTTATTAACTACAGACAAAGAAAGATACCAAACTTAGTTTCCACACATTGTTGCAGCTTCCACATGAAGTCTCATCGTTGTAATACTTTCCTGTAAATGACAGTTTTTTCACCAGTCTCTGTCCCTTACATTTATTTACAACCGCAATACAGCTCCCTCTCGCCAAAGGACTGATATGAGCCAGAGCAAAGTTCGCTGAGTCAAAGCAGTGCAGACTCACTGTTGTCACTCCTCTTGACATATTGCTACATCTTATTGATGTTGGTTTGCAGGCCATCTCTGACCCTCAGGCTGTATTTAGTCCCTGTATCATATAAAGTCATTAATATCATGTACATTATTCTGCATGATAAGTACTTTTGCTCCAGATACTTTAAATGGATTTAAATGAGCATTAATGCATCTTTTACCTCCTTGCAAACTACCTGGTGTGGAATGACCTTTAATTTATTATCATCTGCACAACAAGGACACATTTCTGCATATAAGCCTGAAAACCAACATTTTATACACTGATTTTCTACTTTTTCTATTTCCTCACCTCTGGGAAGTCTCACTTGAAAGTTTTTCGGTGGATAAAAATCTGCATGTTTATGTGGATGGGATTGTGTTCAGGTTATTTTTATCCAGAGGTGTAACTGCATATAACAGTGTATTAAATGAGATCTGATAAATGGCCTTTAAGCTCATTTGAGTGGTTTATGTCTCGAACATGATGAGGGTAGAGCTCCACATAAGACAACTGTAAACATGTTGCTCCTGCAGTTTGTATCAGTGATCACTGTGGTTAGAAACTGTTGCGAAAGGATGATGACTCAAGTTTTTAGATGAGCTGAGAGGACTCAAACACAAAGACCTCAAAGGCTCAGACAAAAGACACAAAGACGCACGGAGAAAAGGCTGATGGGAGAAGGCATTGAAGAAGAGGATGGGAGTAGGAGAGAGAGATCGGGCTGTGCTGTGAATGAAGGGCTAATTCATTTTTTCTTTTCCGTCTGGTTCACGCCTGGCTGCTGCTGTTAGTCAGACAAAGGAGTGAGCGGGTCTCAGCCTCCATGCCATGTTGGTCTGAAGGATCCATTTTAGTCTGCCAATCAAAATGAACCCAGGTCATTTACATACCAGATCCACCAGGGCCCACTGAAAACCTGTGGAGCAGCTCCCCCTAGAGTTCTGTGAGTGGACACTGCATCTGCTCTGCAGACGTAAACCACGTGTCCACTCTCATGTAGGGAGCATTTGATCTGCAGATTGAATTAAACACATTTCAAATGTTTACTTATAATCAGTAAATGAATTCAGACATTATTAGAGAGGAACTTTAAAAAAATAACCTTGCCTGACTCTTATTTAGGGAGGAAAAAGTTCAAGAACCCTGATTTAACAGAGACACAGCAGGGATGTGTGCTCTCTCATGTATCGAGTACTAAATGTGTCAAATGTATTAAGCACTTTTAAATGTTTAGCTCTAACCAGGAAATGAATTCAGATAATTTAAGAGAAGCTTTACAATGTACAGTTTAAAGGATTCAAGGATTCTTTATTGTCATTCACCACAAAGAAAACACGACAGTGCAGTTACTCAGTTCTCTGACTAACAATCAAAAATAGTAAACAGCCAACTAAAAATATAATCATTTATATATGAAATAAACAAGTAAATAAATATATTACCTATTAAATCATTTCAGAGATGTGGAGGTTTAGCACAGTTTAACATTGTCACAGTATCCAGAAAAGCAGCAATTCTTCGGCCTCACCAGGATGCTGTGCAGCCTCCATCCCAAATGGAGGAGGGAAAACGGTCCATAGCAGGCAAAAGATTACTGCTGTAAAACTGTTTAATTCTCTTCCTAACTTAACCCCCCCCCACACATCTATTTTAAAATGTAAAACATTTTAAATTTAAAATTAATTAATAAATTATGATGTCGATTCACAGACTCCAGCCTATGCCATTATGGCTGAACACTCATATGGGCTAATGATTCCGGGTCCACCTCCCCTTCTTCCTCCTAAACCCTCTTTTCCTCTTCTACTTCTCCTTCTACTTTTCCGTTTATAGCAGAACACAGAAGTAAGTGGATTTTTTATCTGTAGGATTTCGAGTTGCCAGGATGGCCTCTTCAAACACCTCCCTCACTCCTTCCTGAAAACGAGACAGAAAGAGACACTCAAATTTAACAAGAGGAAAAAAAGATTTCTACTTCAGAGAGAGGTGGAGGAGTTATCAGATCAAAATAAAGATCTATTTCCTAGCAGAGTATCAAGATAAACAGGAAATATTGTGAATATAAACTGTTTATTTTGATACTCTACAAGGAAAAATCTAAGATGTGAGAAATCATGATGGTCTCTGCAGTCCTGCTGACGTGCCTCTGAAACATTGCATGGACGTTGAGTACAGCGCCTCTGTGCTGGCACACTGGGGAGGTGGCTCCCCTGTTTGCCACAGACTGTTCCTTCCTTGAAAGGCACTGATCAAACCTCAGATTCAGGAAGAGAAAGGCAGTTTTTATCCTGGTCCTTGAACACACTGCATCAAGTATTTATCCTCTGAACATATTCAAAGGTGCGTGGCAGTTTTATATTGTAAGGTAGAGACCTGACAATAATACAAAGAAAACAGAGAAATACAAAGAAAACCCCAACAGCCATATGAGCCCCTATGAGCAAGCACTTTGTTGACAGAAGGAAAAACTCCCTTTTAACAGGAAGAAACCTTCAGCAGAACCAGGGTCAGGGAGGGGCGGGGCCATCTGCCGTGGCCAATTGGGGTGAGAGAAGGAAGACAGGACAAAAGACATGCTGTGAAAGAGAACCAGAGATTAATAATAACTAATGATTCAATCCAGAGAGGCATAGTGAGTGAAGAAGAAACACTAAATGCATCATGGGAATCCCCCAGCACCCTCGACCTATTGTAGTGTAACTAAGGGGGGATTCAAGGTCACCTGTTCCAGCACTAACTATATGCTTTAATAAAAGGAAAGTTTGAAGCCTAATCTTGAAAGTAGAGATAGTGTCTGTCTCCTGAATCCAAACTGGAAGCTGGTTCCACAGAAGAGGGGCCTGAAAACTGAAGGCTCTCCCTCCCGTTCTACTTTTAAATACTCTAGGAACAACAAGTAGGCCTGCAGAGCGAGAGCGGAGCGCTCTAATAGGGTGATATGGTACTACAAGGTCATTAAGATAAGGTGGGGCCTGATTATTTAAGACCTTGTATGTGAGGAGCAGGACTTTGAATTCAATTCTGGATTTAACAGGAAGCCATTGAAGGGAAGCCAAAACAGGAGAAATCTGCTCTCTCTTTCTAGTCCCTGCAGCAAGAGTACTGAAGCCGTCTCAGGGAGTTTTCAGGACATCCTGATAGTAACGAATTACTGTAGTCTAGCCTAGAAGTAATACATGCATGAACTAGTTTTTAGTGTCACTCTGAGAAAGGTTCTGTTCATAATTGTTATTAATTTTTAGGCACAGAGGGTTTCCTCTTTCCCTGCTGAGGATGCTTTGGTTATTTTGGCTTCACTGCGTGATGAACTGCAGCTCGCAACTAAGGCCACTGTTCTCAGTTAGAAATGGGAGAGGAGCTGCTGCCTAAGAACAGGTGTGAGGTGAGAGTGGAGCAGGAGGTTGGCAGACTGATTTGTAGGGCAGTGGCTGCAGATACAAGCAGTGGAAATGAGCTTCCCCTGTGGGGTCTGGGCTCACCCACAGAGAGGGGATGCCGAAGCCTTCTGGGTGAGGTGCTGCGGGTATTAGAGTCATAGAGGCCAGTATTTTACTCAAATATGTTGAGCCATACTTAAAAATTTTGTTATGATCTTTAATTTTTGTGATTTGTAATTTTTTTATCTTAATTATTTAGTTTATGTTGCAATTTTAAACAGTATCATCGGTAAATTCACCATGCTTTGCTGATCTATTCTGTTTTAAGTTGGTAGATGTCGTAAAACGGGTGCACGTTGAGCCTCCATGTGGTGATTGTTTTTTTGTTTTGTTTTGTTTTTTTGCCTGTCCCATTTGGTTCTTTAGCCGTCAGAATTGTTGTCTGAAGACCAACAAGGATCGCCAATGGATTTACTTTGCCAAATGGATCATCACGGCCTTGCCGTATTGGTCCTTTTGATCGACCTTTGTTGTTATTATTTATTTTATTTTATTTTCAGTTGTTACAGACGGGAGAGACATGAGTGAGGGATAGGAAAGGGAGAAAGAAAGAGGAAGGAAAAGAAAAACAGAAGGGGAGAGGGACAGTGAGAAAGGGGGGGAGAAAAAAAAAAAATCTCCTGGATCACCTGTTGAGAGAAGAATAGAAAACAAGCAAAAAAAAAAAAAAAAAAAAAAAAACCAGAGCAACATACTAAACACAACACCATCACGTTAATCTAGCTAAGTGTAAACAGCAGTAAATACTAAATATTGAATGTTGTTGTGTAGCAAGCAGGACCGACAGCGCACAATGTGCTTGGAAATAGCAGCCAATGAAGGTGTAGTTTATGTCTATGAACAGTGAACACCCGTGTGCACACCTGTGTGGATCAGCGCGCTTGTATTCAAAAGGTTTCTCCATGTAATGGTCTGCTAGAGGATGTAGCGAGCCATAGCCCCGTCCCCCAGGGCATGAAGCAGGCATAGAGGAGATCCAGGCCCCAGACATCCAGAGGCCCCAGAGTGCGAGAGCCCAAGGAGGACCACCGGAGGGGCATCCGTGTCACCCTCCTGGGAAGAGCTGAGGAGAGCCCAGATGAGGGGTCACCCAGTAGCCACGGAGCAGAAGCCAGAGGGGGCTGCAGTGGCGTGCCCGCCGGCTCTGCCGGCAGCCAGCTGTGCCAGAGTGAACCGAGCCGCAGGCCCAGAGGCCACTCCCCAAACAAACTCTATACCCCAGGTCCAGGTACCCTCGCCCCTAGAGGTGGAAACGGCACCTAGACCAGTTACCCTTTCCCCCGGGGTGGAGGCAAGCAGACCGCTCCAGGCTCCGCAGCAGCAGGGAGGCCCCGCATCCTAGATCCCAATCGGACGGCCAACACCTCCTCCCAGCCCCCCCGCCCCAATGGCCAGCAGAGAACAGGAGTGTGTGAAGACCCCACACCTCCCTCCTCTCACTCATGTGTAGTGTTGCTGCGTGTTGTTCGAAGGTGCATTTAAAACACGGGAGAGCATGGTGCTGCCAGAGAGCAGCAGGTGTTAGCACGGCCCCTCCTGAGAACCCTCCATGTCTACATGGATTTAAAACTGAGAGGTGGGCACCGGCGCCAGAGGTGGGGTTGAATACACAGACCGTCCACTAGACGCTGTTAATGTGCCCACCTTCAAGGCCCTATATGTATGTGTTATGAGAGTGTGAGTAATGTGGATGTCTAAGTTGTGGAATAAAATTGAGGCACAAGTGGCCAAAAGGGGGGGGGGGGGGGGGGCACTAACCAGGTTATGACCACAACCCCTGGGTTAAGTCCTCCAGGGATAACGTCCCTAGGGATTCTCCAGACCCCGTAAGCCCGTCCCTACCTCCACATCAACCACAATGGCGAAGGCGGGACCAGACCACGACCCCCCGTGGTGGTGATTGTTTTAGATATATCAGGAGTATGTAACCAGGACCCCAACCTGAGATGTTTTGTAGTTATTTTTTACTTCCACTAGGTTTTGACAAATGGCTTTTGATGCCTTTTTATTAAGTGTAAAGACTTCCTGTGACTCTGTGAGTAATGATGATGTTCATATTTCTTTTATTCTTATTGCCCAAAACGTATAGATACCAAGGCTTCTTTCTCAACAGAGAATCCCACCAGCAGACTTATTTTTCTCTCTCTGTACCTGAGTCCGAGCCGAACACTCCATGTATTTAACGGCCTTCAGCTCATGAGCCAGTTCCTCGCCACTCGTAAAGGTCAGGGCTTGTTCCAGGGTGTTCTCGTTATCTCTCAGATCCACCTGAGTCCCAACCAGCAGGAATGGCGTCTTTGGAGAGAAGCGTAAAATCTCTGGCACCCACTGTAAAAAGACAAGCTAAAGGTTTGATGCAGTTTCACTGCAACCCTAACGATCTCTGCTCTGTGTGTGTTTATCCTTAGAGTTTGGCTCATTATATTTCTAGTTATGGAAGTAATTAAAGTGAAGGACATGAGCATCAAATTAGAAATAAAACACACAAACCATCTAAACGAACCTTGTCTGTGACGTTCTCAAAGGTTGAGGGCGATACGACAGAGAAACAGACAAGGAAGACGTCGGTGTCAGTGTACGTGTTAAGTCGGATGTTTTCGTAGTTCTCCTGACCTGCAGAGGCAGACACACACGAAAAAGATCCGCAACAAACAGTGCAACCAAAGCAAGGCAAATTTAAGCAGTTATCTCCGAGGCTGAAAAATGTGAAAAAAGAAACACTGCAGTTCCTTTAATATCCACTTGGGGCTAAAACTTTACAGCAGAAATAATTACATTCTCAACCTGATACAAAACACAGTTTTGTCATCTCTGGACTGATTTATTCCCTCATAGAAACTGTATGGTGGGTAATGTTTTTCTAAATCACCCATCAAGATACTGGTGAGGCTTAAAGTCAGTGGCATGGCTGCTTTGATTGACAGCTGTTGCCAGATAACTGTTCGTGTTTCATAAGTGCCGCAACCCAAAAATAAAGATTTCATAAGGAACTTCATAAGGACAGTGTAGTAAGATTTCAAATTGCTATAGGATCCTATCCATCACCAGCAGCTCCGAACATTACAGGAAATACTGCTACTAATATAAATATGCTACAGCTGTTGCTATTAGTATCTGTTTTGTTTCAGTTTATGTGTATTTTTTACCTGAAGTGTCACACAGTTGCAGATTGTACTCCTCGTCATTGATCTTCACTGTCTTCACACAGGTAGCAAACGACTGGGGGGACAGAAGGCAAGGAGTGAGGAAACAAAGAAAAAGACAGTAAACCTGTGAAAAACCTTGATTGCAGATGTACTCCAAACAAAACTGGAAGTAGACTTCTGGACTAGTTAAACCTCTGAACGAGTGTCGTCTCAGTTAGTCTGTGGAGCTGAACCAAAGCCACGTAGTTCCAGTGTTAAACAAAGATTACACTGCTGAAACAAAACATGTTTGTGGATGCTGACAGAATAAACTGGTGAAATCTGACCAAGTTTTGTTTAAGTGCCATAAATACACGAAAAGTTTCCCACTCTTATTAAACCTTAAAGGTGCTCATACGTTCCACACACTCACATAAATGCGTCAACGAGTTGGAGGTTCATCATCTTGACAAAGGACACCCATGAACTAGAGCAGCCAGAGATTGAATCCCTGACCTTTCGTTTTCACAGAACTGTAAGTAGATCTTGAGCAGTGTTGGATCAGATACTCAGTGGTCTGCAACCTGCCAGGTCTTTAGCACAAAGTCACTATAACACCTGAGCATATTGTGTGAGGACATAGCTGTCGAGAGGGAGCAGCAGGGTTCTCCCTCTGTATAACAAGCTTGGCAGCACTCCGGCTCATACTGATCCCCAGCAGATCCTCTAAATTCAAAGCTATAGCTGTTACGTTATACCTGCTCTTCTGTTCAAGTCTTAAGTCTTAAATCAGTCTCAAAGGGGATGGTTAGTGAGGGGTGAGTGTGCATGTATATATTTATATTATACAGGACCTCGTATGGGTATTCTGCAATTGATACATCAATACGTTTATATATCAACTGTTACGTAGACCATATGTAGTGAAAACTGTAAATGTTAATACACAGAACTTTAGACATATCCGCACATCATTAACAGACAGCAGCGATTACATTCCTGCGCTCTATGATACCGGCTCATATTGAATACTGTATTACAAGTTGGTCCTATACAAGCTTTGCTGCTATCGGGCCAATCGAAGTGTGCTACAAAGATCATTGAAAATATTAGATAAGGAACCTTTTTCATATCACCATTGTCAAATTTTAGATAAATACAAGTTTCAAAATTTTACTAATTTCAAATTATTTAAATCTGCCTGTCTAATATACAAAGTTCTTGTCATTGTTTGTTCTAGTATAATGTGATCACTGTTTTTGTCCTTGTCACATGACCTGTAAATATTGTCTCTGTATGTTATTACTAACTTGTGTTTAACACCAACCTGCCAGAGAGTCTGCAGATGGAAATTAGCCCAAGGCTATTTGTTAAAATATTCATTAATATGTATTGTCCCTCTTTCTAAATAAATAAATAAATGAATGTATTATCACAGCAGGGCTGCTGTACAACAAATGCGGAGTAGTAGTACTTCCAAATAAGCCGTTGAATGGTGTGACGGGGTGCCCAATCCCACTCCTCGAGAGCTATTGTCCTGCACCTTTTAGATCCATCCCTACTCCAACACAGATGAAACAAACGGTTGGATTACCTCTTCAGCATGCCATCAAGTTTGGCAAAGGCCTGATAACAAGCCATTCATCTGATTCAGGTGTGTCAGAACAAAGATGCATCTAAAAGCTGCAGGACGGTAGCTCTCGAGGACTGGAGTTGGACAGCCCTGCTCTAGGAGAAAGATTTGACACATTCACAGAGCTTCATCACATCATCACTACACTTTATACTGCAAGAGGCCCTGCAACACTACAGAGAAAACTGAACCCACTACCAACCCCCCCCCCAAAAAAAAAAAACAAAACAAAACAAAATCTGATGACCTATGGGCAAGAGCTTTGGAGACACTGGGAAGGAAATACTCTGTTTAAATAGGTAGAAACCTCAGGCGGAACCAGGCTCAGTGGGATGCAGAGATTAATAATAACTATCGATTACCCTCTTAAGCACCTATGTCCCCAGATACGGGGCAAAGGGGAGGAGATCACATTTACGGTTATGCGTGGGTGCTTAAGAGGTTAAATGCAGAGTGGTGCAAAAACACATAGTGGGTGAAAAGCTGACTAAAGGACAACTCGGTGCATGATGAGATCTATCACAGATCTACTGAAGGAGGTTTCAAGGTCACTGGCTCCAGCCCAAACTATACCATTTGCAAAAAAGAAAAGGAAACCTTCTGCCTGTGCTCAAAACTTCTGTCTGCGTAGGGCAACCCATCAGAAGGCGATGGCATAAAAATATGATAGCAATAGACATAAAGTCAAATCATATATTGGTCACATGCCAACACCGTGGTCACGCACAGACTAAATGTTGTGACTGCTGCTTCCTTTAGATTGACATCCTTGGCTGAAAGGCTCTCTTTAGTGGTTTTGGTGGGAACTGAACTGAACATCGAGTGAGTTCGATTTTTTAGTGAGAGGTAAAAATGCACCACTGTCAACTAAAGAGATGTTTTGTGTTACCAAAACAAAAGCTTTGCAGTGAAATGAATTCCAGTGACCAATCCTTTGATCGTGATCATCTTGTTTTCAAGATAACGGCCAGCAGATCAAACGGGTTTGTCTGCAGCGACGATTTTCACTTATTATGGTTGCTAACACTAACAAAACAAGCACAGAAACCAGAGTACAGCACTGTGATTCTGGATTTGACTTCCAAATGGTAGCACTTCTAGTTTTAGGGCATTTCAATATGTCGTCCACATTTTTGGTTATCTTGCAGGCGATCGAAAAGAACTGGAGGAAAACAGACGTATACCCTAGAGCATGTTTTTAAATGTATTTATATGTACTCATTCTCAACTGTATGCTATGTTTTAGTTATGGCGTGAAACAAGAGTCAGAAATACTCTGGAAAAACAATGTTACAGGTGACCTGTTTTCTTACTGCGGTGGTTATTTGTTAGATGAGTGACAGGAAACACCACCACAAGAGCCAGCACTGGCATGAAACAGCTCAACACAAAGCAAAGATTAAAGAAAGTATGCAGGGCACAGCTGGGAGATTAGAGAGGACACTCTGGTTATTCAACTTAAGGCCTGATGACTTAAAGGTTTAAGATACAACTACAGCACTGACAACGAGTTGTTAGATAGTTAATAACAACAGGAAAATATAGGCAGGAACAAGAAGGTTAATATTTATACAATCAATGAGACAATAAGCAATTAAGAGTGGCAGTGATGTAGTCACAGCCCATCACAATTCACAGGTTATTGCCCAGGAAACGAATGTGACCTTGACACTGAGCACAATTTAGGTGAAGAGCCGTAAGGTGAACACCATGTTTGTTTTTGTCCAGGTACGGCTGTGTGGCAGGAAGAAAGAACTCAAAATCATTCTTAAGCCCCTTTTCCATTAGTACCTACTTGTGTTTTCAGGGTTTTTCCTGTAGGTCATAGTACCTGGTACCAGCTACTTTTTAAATACCTACTCCATGGGGTTTTGAGCGATCCAAGGCGACCTGAAAATGTGACGTCAGAAGACTTCATGTCACCAAAAAACAACATTGTGGTTCTCGAGTCTGAAAAAAAGCCACAGACTGTGCGGCAGGTAGATCGTTGCCTCGACGTCCGCCTTTGTTGTGGCGTTCGTGTCACATACTAATCACATCGTGAGACTGTCGGCCGCGCTGCTTTAATAACCCCACGTGCATTAGGTGGTATCCCACTGTAATGGAAAACGAGTTGTGCCGCTTCGAGCCGATCCAAATAGGTACTAATGGAAAAAGAGCTTTAATGCTGCTGTTTTAACAGAATACAAAAGGCCAACACAGAAGCAGGGCAGGAAAGGGGAAACTGAAAACTCTGAAACACAGAGCAGGGAGACACAGGACCATGAATGAGGACGTGACAAAGGACAGGGGGAGACAAAAAATACTTACAAGATAACGAGGGGAGAGGAAACAAGTAGGAACACAGCTGAGGGAAACTAACATCATGATTTGGGAGGAAGTCGTCATGGTCCTGCATCTTTGACCCAGTGTCTTGAGTTTTTGTGTGCTCATGATGTGATCTGTGTTCAGCTCTGCTTCGTGCTTGTGAGTATTATATTATTTCCTAGTGCTTTTCAGTTTTGTTTTCTATGGTCTTCAGATGACAGCAGTTTCCTTTCTCTTCCAGTCTGTCCTAGTTTCTTCTCTGTGTTTTGTGCCTCATGTATGATGTCAGTCTTCTCTCCGTGTTGGTTTCCCTTCTGTCTTTGCGTTCTTCTGTTTCCGTGTTCGATAACATCTCGTTTTATTTTGATAGTCTTTCGTCTCATGTGCGTTATGTTCAGTTTTGCCCGAGTCGTCTCCACTCTGCCCTCATCTCCTCTTGTGTATTTAACCCCTCATTTTGTTTCTGTTCTTTGTTTTGCCCTCCATTGTCACGCATTTTCTAAGAAGCATTTTTTGCTTTAAAATATAAAAAATAAAAATCTTTTTGGCCCTTTCAGTAAAGAGCGACAAAGAGAAAGGAAATAAATGCACCGAAGAGCTGTGGGTCAGACTCCAACCCAGGCTGGCCACTTCCTGCCACTCAGCACATGGTCACCTGCTCATCCCAGTGATCTAAACCGGCACCCCTGACCTGCCTTTTTGATGCATTTTTGTAAGCGCTTATAAATAATAAAACAGGTTTTTGAGTTTTATATCTTCAGTGTCCTTCACTTTTGGTCCCATTGCCGTCCACCACACAGTGAACCTTGATGGAAGTTAAACTAAACACAGACTGACCTATTCGCCCATTCGTTCATTTTCATTGCTGACACTGGATTGCCCAATCAAATCTCCTAATGCGAGCGGTGTTGTGCCAAAAAGTGATTGTCTGCCAAAAACTGATTTCTGGTATTTGCCAAAAAAAGATTGCTCGTATTTAAACTGCTATAAATAACTTGTTGGTCTATAATATGTGAAACATATGTCAAACATATCCCACATGAATGATACCAAGTCATCTTGAGCCACAAACAACATTCCTGTAACAAGGTAGAAGCCACGATCAGTTTTTGGCAGTGATTGTTATATATCATTTATTTATGCAGTTAAAAAAAATCCTGTTGACATTAAAAATGTCTTTTGTAAGAGTAATCTGGCCAAGACGACAGCAGAAAGTGCAACAAATATTAGTTCTGTAAACATATTTTAAGTGGACAAAAAGGACTGAATTGGTTATAATGTAAGTACAATAACACAGAGTTATAAAGATACTTAAAAAACAGGTAATTTTTAAATTGTATATATAACCCCTTTGTAAACTCTGTTCACCAAACTCTATTTACCAACATACGTAAAGATATCACACATAAAAAACACACGGAAACATTGGAAATCAGTTTTTGGCAGGCGATCACTTTTTGGCACTACACTGTCCCTTCGCCCACCTGTGCGCTCACGCCGCTTAAGTTTCAGTGTTGAAGAAGTGGTGAAAAGCTGAGAGACAATGTTAGCTGTCAGGGTGCTGATGAACTTTATTACCAGTAACAACTAGAAAACAGACCTCACAGTCACAGGAGGCTGCTGCTGGCACCAGCTGTGGAGAAGTGAGGAAGAGACAGAGGAAGATGAATTCATGTGTTAAGAAAATAGATGGAGGGACAATTAGGAAGGGAGAGATTTCAGGTAAAACCAATGGCTACTCTGACCATGAGCCATCGCTAATAGCGAAAGTGTAACTTTAAGTTATTGTCAAGTGTATTATATCCGTCAATCAACAGAAATGATCCCCAGTCCAGCCCTTTGTCAGCATTACAATGACTGCACAGAGCCTTGCTTTCACTCTTCTACCTGCAGAGATTAGATAGTTACAACCATTTACCACTTCCTGTGTGACAGCATGGAGCCAAACACCGAGTATTCCAGAGAACACTCTTAAGTTAATAACAAGCTGGCTTTTGAGCCGTTTCACAGCTGGTGAATGGAAGCCACTTGACACTGTGCTGTTTTCGGATACTCACCGTGGGGAAATCTCCAATGGGAAGCTTGTCAGTTGTGTAGGAATTGAGCAGGCAGGTCTTTCCTGCTTCATAGTCACCCACCACCACACATTTAATGTCTTTCATCTGAGGAGAAGGAAGACACAGAATTTAAAGAAATAAAAAGGACAATATGAGGAAATAACACCTCTTTTCCACTAGCACTTACTCGGCTCGGCGCGACTCGCCTCGACTCGACAGTGATGGATCAAACAATACCGAAGCATCGGTGCATGTGTCAAACACACACCTCGCACCGGTGCGTGTATGGCTTTAAGAAAAACCACGTGACAGAAGCTAGGAGGACGATAGGAGCGCGTTAACAGTGCCGTTTGTGTGTTTACGGGTTTCACTCGTCATGAATGAATTCCAGCGATATCTGTAGGATGTCACCTTGGCCGCAAAATGCGACATTCGTCTTCTTTCTTATTAATAATAAACCGTAAAGCCTGTCTTCTCCCCTCACACACAGATACACATGAACTCCCACTTTTACAAGCACGTATTAGTCATTCCTATTATTTTTGTTCTGCTCCGTGTTATTCTATTTTGTCCAGTTAGAACTCTATCATCACTTGGTTAACTAAACAGGATTACTCATCACTCGTTTGCTGTCCACATGTCAAAGTGAACGAACTTCAGTCTGTCTCCAGGTTTCCTGCAATTACTTTTTAAACCGAGCAGATGTCGCTGTTGAGCGATTCACGGAAACAGTGTCAACAGCAAGCAGAGGATTAGTTTGTCATATCCTCCCGAGAATAACAGCCTTTTCATTTATGTCCTCTGTGATCGACATTAGCTTTGACTTATCTTATCCACTGACTTATTTGCTCTCTGGGTACTCTGGGTTTCTGCAACAGTCTCAAGATGTGAGTAACCCAAGTTAAATCACTAGACTTAACGCTCTAGTCCTATTTGAGTTAATATTCTCTAATCAACAAAAATGTACCCTTAGGCCCCCTCCTCGATTCAGAGATTTATGTAAATGGCCTTCTTGACTCCCTGCTCATACCAGCGTTCTTCCCTGTCCAGGATGTGTAAATCCTCATCATGGGGAGGCTACATCTTTCTTCATCTTACAATGCTGTGATTGCAGCAATTCTCTGTGAATGGTACTCATGGCCATTGATCAGATCAAGGAACTGACTTCACAGCCCATTGGTCATTCAGTGGTGCTAGTTTCAGTCACTGTGTAAATGTACTGTTAATAAGGTTTGGGGAAACCTGCAGTCAGCTGAGACCGAAGAAGTCAGTTGGCTGAGTGACGAAACGTTTCTACGTCCAGATGAACAGAATCAACCTTTTGGGAGTTAGCATTACTTCTGTTCTAACAAATAACATAAAACAACAAAACACGACATTAAATGAGAGGTCATTGAATTTATTGCTAGTTTTAAATACATTTTACTTTTAAAGTAAAATGATTGTAAAGCATATGAAAAAAAAGATCAAACAAGCTTGTAAAGATTTTTGGTTACCAGTTAATTTCAGTCTCTAACTATTATCTTACTCATCTTGTCAGTCAAAAACTGATGACTGACTGCACGGTGTTAGATAAAAGTCTACACAAGATGCAACTGGTTGTAAAATACAATATGCAGAATTCAAATAATACAAAACAAACAGATGCTTGCCTGATATATTCACAGAGGAGATTTGTGGGCTGTGGCCTACCTCAGTATCTTCTCCGGGTCAGTCAGGAGCTTTTCAGTATAATTCCAGCATCAGCGTCCTCGTGCTGTCACGCTTCATCAGAATTTTAACACTGATCTGAAGGTTGTTTGGCCTCGAGAATATACTCTCCGTAATAATAGTGACTCAGAGGAAATCTTCTGAGTGTGCTACTGTTTAATCATCCAGTCGGTCCTGTTCTGCACTCTTTTCAAAAACGAAACTATTTCAGTTCATTCCAGTTTTATCTCACGTGGATCAAACCAACAACGCATAATCTAATCTACATTTTGTTTACTTACTTACTTTCTGTTTTCTTTTATACTTTGTAGGAAGAATTTTGTAAAAAAAAAAAAAAAAAAAAAAAGAAAAGAAAAGAAAAGAAAAAAACATTCAGGAAGTGAAAACTGATCGATATTATTTAGATTATGGTTTTGGGTTAAATTACAATCATTGTCACAGAGCTCAGGTTCTTTGTTTGCCATGGTGACACTGACCTTGAGTCAGTGTCACCTTATGTTCTACCTGTTCACACCTGCTGGAGTGTGACGCATTCAAGTTCCCTTCCTCCCTTATTGCATGAGGTATAAACATTTTAGTGCTTTTGATCTATAAAAGTTTCTCTTCATTTTTGTGAAATGTGTACATAAGGTTTTAATTTTGCTTTTAAGAAAGGAAACCAAGACCATCTCCTGCCTGCCAGCTTCATCTTCAACATCCTTTGCCCAGTATATCGACTATCCCTCCTCTGGACATGTTCAAACCACTTCATCCTTGCCTCTCTAACTTTGTCTCCCTCTATTATACTCATTTCTAATTCTGTCCATCCTGGTGACTCTCAGTGGATGGTATCTGCAGCCCTGCTTCCTCAGTCGCTGTGCAAATCTCACAGCAGGAATGTCATTCTCACCACTCTTAACTCAGCTCTCAAGTGGTTAAAATGTTGTTGTTTTTTTAATTTTATTGAAAACGTCCTGACCTTGGACAGAAAACTGCAAAAATATTGGCCTAATGTACAGTAAAAGTGTTCAGACACAAAAATGAAGTGTGAAAGATTTATTTCAAATCATAATAACGACAAAGACAATGCGTAACCAACTACTGTGCAGTTCACTTAAGTCTCACCACATACATTCAGCAGCCACTTTATTAGGTTCGCCTGTTCAATTCAATTCAATTAAATCCATCCATCAGTTCGCTTCCGCTTATCCTTTTCAGGGTCGCGGGGGGCGCTGGAGCCCATCCCAGCTGTCATAGGGCGAGAGGCGGGGTACACCCTGGACAGGTCGCCAGTCTGTCGCAGGGCTAACACACAGAGACAGACAACCATTCACACTCACATTCACTCGCACATTCACACCTAGTGGCAATTTGGATTATCCAATTAACCTATCCCCACAAGTTGTATGTCTTTGGACGGTGGGACCCATATGGAAAAGATGTATATAAATCTTATAAAGTTTGTATCTGTCTTGTGTGAAATTTGTATGAAAAGCATATAAGAATGAAAACAGATATAAGATCCCTTGAAAAATTATATAATGAAACTTGTATGTTTTGGATACTTACTAAAACAATGTATGAAAGTAATGAGAAAGTGGCCACTTTCATGAGTAATCACATATAAGTTTTTACTATTTCTTTTCCATATGGGGAGGAAGCCAGAGTACCCGGAGGGAACCCACGCAGACACGGGGAGAACATGCAAACTCCACACAGAAAGACCCCGGCCTGATGGTGGAATTGAACTCAGGACCTTCTTGCTGTGCGGCAACAGTGCTAACCACCGTGCTGCTCAATTCAATTCGATTCGATTCGATTAAATTCAATTCAGCTAACATTTTCTTCAGCTTTTGACCTTTTCCTTCAGCTGCGTGAGCACTCAGCGAAGGTATACGAGGGGCTGGTTGCATTAGGAGATCTGACTGGACAATTGAGTGTGGGCAATAAAAATGAATGAAAGGGCACATCAAGGCAGCTAGGATTTACCAGCTGTACGCTGGCTTTGTGCAACAGTCTTAAGCTTACGAGTCAGTTCCTCTCCACTTGTGAAGGTCACAGCGTGTTGGTTTCTCTGGGCCAGCTTCTCCAGGGTGTGGCTGTCATCTCTTAAATGCACCTGAGTCCCGACCAACAGGAAGGGCGTCCCCGGGCAGTGGTGTGAAATCTCTGGCACCCACTGTTGAAAAATCAAGGTCAGGTTTGATGGGCTTTTACTGCAACAACTGACCTGTAGCTCTGTGTGTGCGCGAATATCTCTGAAGTTAGAAACCAAACAAAATTAACTTTGAGTTTGTCAAGACCAAATTTGAATTTAAAAGCAAGCTGAGTGTATTTTTGGACGAGTCTTTGAACTGAGGAGAAGAATTTCACATTTTAGTTTGTTGATTATTATACAAACGATTCTCTCAGACAAGTGCCCGTTTACTTTTTACCCATTATGAGCATCACTCATTATTATCTGCCAGTAATTAAGGTTAGGATATGTATTTTTTTTATTCCAATCCATTCAGCATTTAAATAACCTTTATCAGATTTAATGGTTCTGTTACAGACTTTTCAAAAAAGTGTTTTGCTTTTCTTTCACAAATGTGGGGATTAAATTGTGTTAAAATGTACAAGACAGTGATGTCAGTGATGAGGACCCAGGCACAGAGAGACTTGATGCATTTAAGAATCTTATGATTTAATAAAGAAATTTGCAGACTTGCACAGAGAGGGTAAATTTATGATGACTGATAACGGAGACGAAGATAACAGACGATGAGGACAGGGAGGAACAGGGGTTTAAATGCACCAAGGAGACAGTCAGAGGGAACTCGGGACAACTGGAGACATTTAAGGATGCAGGGACTGACAGAGACAGGGAAGAAGTCTCATCGTGATGAGTAAAGGTTATGTTGCCTGGCTGGGCAGCTCTCTGGGTGCTCAACATCCCCAAAGCTCTGATCCTTGAATCGCTCCTGGTCCCAGCTGTGTTTCCCTCCTGTCTCTCATTCCCTGATTGCTTCCTGTGTATTAAGCCCTGTGTTTTCTTTGGTCTGCGTTGCAGTCTACCCTCATCCTCTGCTGTGTGTTCTCACTGTCTGTATTGCGTAAGTTTATTTTGCATTTTCAGTTTTGTTACTTTTTGAGTTAGCATTAAAGCTGCAGCTGTGTGTCTGCACTTTGGGCCCTGTCCTGCTTGCACACAGCCTTCACATGACAGAAGATCACGGCCATTACATGGACCCAGCAGGTGAGCCCGTCCAGCCGTTTTCCTCATGTTCTGGAGGCTCAGGAGAATTCACTCAGCTACCTGATTATCATCCACCATTACTACATCATCTTAAACTTCTATCCATAGGTCAAATATTAGCTCACTTATTAACTCAGTCACCAGCTCAGTCATCTGCTCAGCTGCCTGTTCAGCTAGAGGTCTCTGCATCTGCTGGCCCTGTGTCTGTCTCTGCAGTTCAGGAGAACAGTTTCAGCTGCCTTCCTCCTCTGGAGGGTCCGAGGGATCGCTCAGCCATCTCCTGTTCAAGGGATCGCTTCAGCCGTCCTCTGTCTTCGCTGAGGGGCCTGTGGAGCAGCTTCAGCCGTCCATTATCGCTGAAGGGTCCAAGGAAGGATTTCAGCACCTTGTGTCCGCTGACCGCTCTGAGTCCGCTAAGCCACCTCCTGAGTCTCCAACTGCAGCTTCCACGCTGTGTGGTCCTGCCTCATTTGGTCCACAACATGCTCGGATGGCACATCCATGTCCAGTACACCTGGCTCTTTTACGGCCGCCAACTCAACGTCGCCGGCTACTTTAGGGGCCACACTGGCTGGACATCATCGCTGTCATGGACGGCCTCCTGTACTGCGTCGCCACCGCTGCCTTCTGCGCAGCCATTTTTGGACTCTGTATTGCATGTTTATTTTGAATTTTCAGTTTTGCTACTTTTTGAGTTAGCATTAAAGCTGTTTTTGAGTGCTCCTTCAACCTCAAACTGAACTTGAATTAAAAGGATATGAAAGTGAGCTTTAAGATGACATTTGAAAGATTCTGCAGTATGAATATTAAGCAGCAGTTGTCCTGATTCTTGGATATTGAGGATAGGAAAAAACCAACACTGGCCCAGATGAGTTCAGTCAAATGATGATTTCATTAAACACACGCGTGGGAAGATGTGCACTGTAACACGTCAACATAGATCTCCGCTAAAAAGCACACTTCAAAATGGTTTTAATATGTCAGGGTTCAGCCCCTTCTGCGTCAGCAAAGAATATAACATGCATAAGTTGCAGTTAATGACGGTTAGACAAATTTCCATTATCAGCAACATTTTACCATACATGGCTGTTTCTTTCAACTGTCTCACCCCCAGATGTTTCCCGTTGACTTGTCCAGTTTTCATCAACTGTTGCTTATGCAGGCACAAATGCAGTTACCAGCAAAATGTCTTCCTGGCCTCTGGCCCAGACTTTCTTCTGTAATTAACTGTGTTTGTAAGCATGTATGCATTAACCTTCTACACTCGAAGTTACTTACACAATAAATCGTTGGGACCATCACGCCAGACAAAGCTTATGACCTTAAATGGACTGAGCGTCAACTCTTCATGAGCACATTTGCAATGTGTACATAAAAATAACTACAACTACACCTTTAATAAAAGTTTTAATAAAATGCCAGTAATGAAAGCCATGTTTAGCAACAACATATTTTCTGTTATTTCCACACAGTTCATTCCAGAGTCTTAAAACTGTGACTGCAAACTCCCGATCCAAATCGAGACCTCTGCTGCACTATGAGCATCTGGCTAGAAGATCTTAGGCCCTTTTGGGGTTAAATAAGTTGAGCTGGTTGGTTAAATAGCTGGGTACGACACCATTTAAAACTTTAAAAGTAAGGAAAATCTTAAAACCATTAGAAAAATGGACAGGAAGCCTGTGAAAACCTGCTAAAAGTGGAGTGATGTGATCATGCAGCGGCATTTTGGACTAACTGCAAACGATAAAGAGAAGAGTGTTTCAGACCTAAACACAGAGGATTACAGTGGTCCAAACTAGGCCTGAAGGCATGAACACATTTTTCAAGGTCTTTTGGAAGAAGATGTGATTTTGTTTTGGTGATTTCACATAACTGATTAACATCTGGTCTTTACAACTGCGGTCGGTTGCTTCTCAGATTTAAAAGAAGTATCGAAAAACACTGATTTTTAACAATCAGAGAACAATGAGAAGCAAATAATGCAGCAACAACGTTGCTGACAGGTGAGTGTTTTGTTTTCTTCTCCTCGGTTTCATCTGTGATTTCAACATATATGTGTATATATAAAAAAAAAATTAAAAAAAATTTACACATAACATATAATATAATTGCAAGGAGGTATTTCTGTAGTCTATTGATACTAGATAGTGGAAAAGGGGTGGGATTAAATAAGCTTATGCTTCTTCCTGCTCCTTTTTGAACATGAACGTTATTTGGAGTTGTGGTTGCTCGTTTTCCTTTTGTTTTGCTTTGTTCATTTGTCTCTTTTAATTCTATTTTTTTGTACTTTTTCAACATGTTCAAAATAAAGATTCAATCAATCAATCAATCAATCAATGGTATGGTATGACAGTTTAAGCAAATAGTAAGATGTGTATAAATATTGTCATTTTATAGATAATCAACTTTCAATTGATCTGTAGAAAAATATATAAATTAATTATTTTGATAGTTATTTAAAGTTTTAGTAGTAGTCAATGTTGATGTATGTTCTGATAAGGAATTTTTAAACTTTTTTTTGTTGTGTTGTTGTTGTTGGTTTTTTTTTTTTTTATAAATTAATGTTTTTAACAGGCATACTGAGGTTTCCTTTAACTGACAGTCTTTGAGAGTTTGAATTTAAAGGGAAGCCTGTGAAGAGAATCACCTCATTAAATTAAGTCAGTATCTCCATCAAATTAGAAACAAACACAGATACCAGCTAAACAAACCTCTGTGACGTTCTGGAAAGATGACAGTGATTCAAATTGGGACAATGGCTGCTTTGACTGACTGGTGTTCCTCAGTGTCTGTCATCAAAGGTTTGACTGATACAGGATTTTTCCACACCAATGACTTCATCAAAGGTGCTGATGAGAATAGGGCTCTGTGGAAATCAAGTCAGAAAATTGAGATTTCATGGGTTAAACACTGAGACAATATTGTTTAAGTTTAAAAGTTGGATTAGGTAGAGGATCAATAGGATCCTCTAGGTCCATGATCCTGTTGGGGGTGACATATCTACAAGAAACCTAAAGAAGTCCAGACGCTTTTCTTTCTAAGCCCCTGAGACAACGATGACCTGGATGACTGAGAACCTTCACACACACTGTACAGTAGAATTTTTTAATTTAATAAACTGAGCTTAGATGTATTTTTTTTTACCTAATTTTACCTTGTCAAACATTCCCAGAGTGTACGTCTCTCCACCAACAATCACTGTCACAGCATACCTGTCAAACACCTGGAGAAAACAGGGAACAAAAGACATAAACAAAGATAAGTAAACATGCAAATGCAGCAGAATCGTTACAGCATGACTAAACAGAGTCAAACTGATTTATGAAATGAGCTGAGCACTTTCATGAATATTAGTTTGCAGCTGTTCAGGTAAGCAGATGTGTCATGTCTTGCGTTACTCCTCCTTACTCACGTTCAGGCTTCTGCCACGTGTGTTAACAAGCAGCTTATCCCAACATTCCTGGTAACCTCGGCTCTGGACGTGAGTGGATGCAGGAAGGGTTTTATAGCTGCTGCGCTTACTTGAATACTTACTTTCAAACTTCAAACACACAACAACAGAAATTGGTCCACACTGTATTTGTGAGAACACAATACACAACCCACTTCGATTGGTTTTGCATGTATGTGCGTTTGTACTGTCTGTCTTTAGTGTCCTGTAGAGTTCAGTCACTGGTCTGTAAGTATCACAACCTGTGTGACACAAAAGAGCAGTTCAGAGCAACCTGAAATCTGTCTGGTTTATGTCTGCAGACTTTCATGCCACGAGTTTCCTGCAGAGAAAAACGTTTTTTTATTTTTTATTTTATCTGTGGTATTTAAACCACATAAAAATTGGGAACAAAATAAACTGTAAAGACAAGTAACAGTAACTGATTTGTGTATAGTTAAACTCACTATCCACATTAACCTTCTTATGGCAGCTGACTCTGGTTTACTTTCTATTCTTATTCTCCTCGATCTGAGTTCTGCTGTCGACACCATTTCTCACTCTGTTCTCCTCAGTAGGCTAGCCTCCATCGGTTTCCCCCATACTCACACTAGCTTGGTTTAAGCATACCTGTCTGATCACACTCAGTTTGTTCGACTCAAATCCTTCACTTCTCAGTCCTTTCCTCTGGTCACTGGCGTGCCCCAGGGATCTGTCCTGGGGCCCCTTCTTTTCATTATCTACCTTCTTCCGCTTGGACACATTTTTCATAAATATAATATACAGTTTCACTGTTATGCTGATGACACCCAGCTTTATCTGTCCACTAAACCTGACTCTGCTCTCCCCCATCCTTCCTCACCCTCTGCTTAGCCGAACTAAATTCATGGTTCTCTTCTAATTTTCTCAAACTCAATAGTAACAAATCCGAGCTCCTCTTGGTCGACTCTAAATCAACATTATTCAGAACCAACAGTTTCTCTGTTACTATCAAAAACTCGCCAGTCTTCGTTTCTTCCTCTGTGAAAAGTTTGGGTGTCATCCTCGACAGTACTTTATCTTTCAATTCACACATTAACAATGTTACTCGGTCTGCATACTTTCAGTTGCCAACATTAATCGTCTCCGTCCTTTTCTCACCCCACATGCCGCTGCCATTCTTGTTACTTCGACGGGTTTGGTTACTGCAACTCTCTTCTTTTTGGTCTTACTCAGAAATCCATCCACGAGCTCCAATACGTCCAGAACTCTGCTGCTCATATTATCACCAGGACCCCTTCTGTCCATCACATCACTCCTGTCCTGCAGCAACTTCATAGGCTTCCAGTCAAATATCGCATCATTGTTAAAACACTCTTGTACACATTTAAGGTAATTCATGTTCTCTCCCCGCCACATCTGTCTGATCTGGTTCAGATCACCATCCCATCTCAGTCTCAGATATTTTCTTCTCTTTCTCTCTCTGTCTCCTCCCCCCATCTTGCCGCCATGGGGAGCTGGGCATTCAGCTGCTCTGCTCCTTGACTTTGGAGTTCCCGACTTCCTGATTTAAGAAATATAACTTCCTTCTCTCTCTTTAAGTCTTAACTCAAACATCAATTGTACAAAATAGCTTATCCCAAATATCTTCTCCACTCTGCTATTTTACATTTGTTTTATGTCTTATGCCTTTATGATTGTGTAAACTGATTGCTTTTATGTTGCTTTTATTATTCTGCTGTGTACAGTGTCCTTGAGTGTTTTCAAAAGGCGCTTTCAAGTAAAATGTATTATTTTATTTGAAAAAAGTGCAATTCAAACAGGATTTCAAAGTAAAGTTTAACATGAAAGCTTTTAATAGAAAATGTAAACATGATGTTAACAGTGCGTTCTAAAATAAATGTTTCTTTATAAAGGCATAGTAAGATATTAAATCATCAACACTTACTTGAGAAGTGCAAAAGTCAAGTTTCAGGTCTACAGAGCTCCACTGCCTCTTTGTCTGTTTATTAGAGTTTAATCATACTTTGCAAAAAAAAAAAAAATGTAAATAAAACAATGCTAAGTGTCAAAGTGTCAGTACAATGCAAGTCTTTATTGCCTGGTTAAAAGATAACCAAAAAGTTAGAGATTAACTGCCCTTCCAGTAATGTGTAATCAAGGTGGAGTTTAGAAACCTTTGTGTGTGGGTTAGTGTGGGACTGCAAACTGCTAGTGTAATTTTTTTATTTTATTTTAACAGAGGGACGTTACAACATGCTTGTGTTAAACATTATTCTCCACATCAACTCTGTAGACAGTTTTATTACAACTCAGTTAATGATGAAGTCTAATTTAAAAACTATATTGGTGGTAATAATAACTGAATTACTTTGCACACTCATCAAGAGCCAGCAAAGCAAAGAGCTCATCATTTACAGGAGCATAAAATTGTACTTATCCATGAAACTGTGGCCACAAAGATGCACAAGTGATGCAGCCAGTCATAAACAACATGGTGCTTTGTATTCAGATAGCGACACGCTGCACCAACATACTCAAGCCAAGTTAAAAGTTACCTGTTAGATGTGCATATCCTACACTGATAATTATAATTTAACTAAAAATGAAGAACGATTAAACAGTATGAAAGTAAAAGTATTTTCAATGCTGAAAAAAAATCTCAAGAAGTCAAGGAAATGCACACATTTGATCTTGATAACTGAAATATTCAAAATTTAAATCTTTACTGACATAATGCTCTTGTCATCTTTTCAGTATGAATGCAAAGCAGACAACAAATAGTTTAGATGCTTTATTAAAAGAGGTATAATCAAAAGACAGGGCATGTGGACAGGTAGGCAGCAATTCAGAGAAAATGAGAGAGGCTTGGTGGAGACTTTGCAGGCATGCGAGTAAAAAAATGTGTCCCAGAAGTTCTTAGTTGGATTCAGCTCTGGAAAATGTCAGAGACAGTCAATGGTATCAATGCCCGTATCCACAATGGTTCTGAGGAGGTCATCTGTATGATCCTCCAAGGATATGCCTCCCAGACCATCGCTGACCACTGCCAAACCATCATGCTGGATGATGCTGCAGTCAGAAAAATGCCTACACTGCATCTCAAGACTCTTTCACATCCATCTGTATGAACCTGATAGACTCTGGTGATGCATGACGTGGGACTGTGAGCACAGGTCCCACTAAAGGATGTCAGACCCTTATTCCAGCAGATGGAGTCTGTTTCTCATAGTGTGCGGCCAGAAACATGCAAATGAGCACTCCGGAGGCCATTCCTTAGGCCTCTGTCAGTGTTCCTCCTGTTATACTCGCTACACTCCAGTGTCCTGATCAGGCGTCCTTATTGTTACAACCCACTTGCTTCCTGCACCTGCTTCCACTGTGGATCACTAGTTACCATTGTAAAGACACACCTTTACTCGTAAATGTCCAAATTGTATTCTTGAGCAAGCAAAACCCACCTCATTAGTCTCTGCTTGTGAAGCGTTTCAGAAACACCAAAGGGCATAGAGAGCACCTAGAGGTCAGCTTGCATCGATATGCCATTCTGGAGAAGTTGTTCTACCTCTCCAACCTGAATGTGTTGGAAGCACCATCTCATGCTACCAGCAGTGACAAGGACATAAACAAAAAGTTGAACTGGAGAAAAAGATCAGATGTAAGGACAGAGCAATGGTTTTTGGTTACTATCTGTAAAACCAGTCTCTTTTTTCCCCTTTTCCTATTTTCCTGTTCCCTCTCCAGTGAACCTCGTGTCACTTTCATTTGCACCAAAGGAAGCAAAAGTAAAGTGCATCAGCGCCCCCCGATCCACTTTACAGCCCAAATGATCCCAAATCACACACTGCTTCTTCGTGTGACAGCTTTGTTAAATAAATAATATGTCATGTGTTGTTGTTCATCTACGGTTGTAATTAAATCATTTTAAAACCTACTAAGGAATAGATGGTTTCCTGCGTGCAGTTTCCTGCTCACATGGTTGTACCTTAAACACAAGCTGCATATGAACAGGTCAATGCAAAGCTGTAGAGGCTGAGAATGATATTAGTTGATAGAAGTTTGTGTCCATTAAAAAAATGAGCGAGTGAATGACACTAATTAATACTGCATAAAAATTACAATGTAAACATAAGTTCAGAAAAACCTAAACTACTGTATATAAAGACTTGCCTGCACTCATTAATAATAAATCTGCATAAATTATTTATATTTGTCCAATATACTTTTGTATTTTTATTTTTAGAGCATTTTCAGCTCTGCTTGCTAAATAAAGAGATATTTATATTGTTTTTGGTCTAACTCGTGTTTAGCATCCTTCCTTTGTTCACATCGAGGCTACTACTCTCTTCCAGGTCAAACCTCCAACTTCTCCAAGAGGAGGAGGATAAGGTCATTTTCCTCCTCTTGTTCTACTTCTTGTGACATCTATAGATGAGTGCAGCACTTCTTGGGTTTGGAACTTGACTTCCCCAGAGCAGCGAGGACGGCCTCTTCAAACACATCCTGCACTCCTATCTGAGAACAAGACAGAAAGGGAAACTCAAAGCTACCAAGAAGAAGAAGAAAAAAACTAAAAAGAAACACCAATAAAAACAACACATAAGAAAAAATATGTATTTAGTTTGAGATGGAACAGCGAGTATAATGAGAATCAAATAAAGAACAAGGCAATTGCAAATTTTCTGTAACCCCTAAATCAGATGGATGACAGTGGAGGAAAAGGGAGTCCTTTTGAGCACGTGTAGCATGCGGGACTTCAGAGGTAGCTGAGAGGTACTATTTGACCTCAAAGGCTGTTTTGGTTGACCCAACTTTGCAACATTATGTGGAAAAGTTTGTCTCCCTTAACAAACCGGGGTCGTGGATCTGTTTTATAAGAAGTGGGTGTGCTCTTAGGTAGGGGATCACACTTACTCCGTGACGGTCTATGCCTGGCACTAGAGAGGAGAGTCAATCTATAGGTTGAAACTCAAATTCATGTTGAACAATATGCTTTGCGTTGTGGTTGTGGAGCAGTGAACCAGCTTAATAAATCTTCTTTATTAAGGGTGCATGCGAGTGTGCAAAACCTGCCTAAATGTTTTGTTGTCTAGGAGAAGGCATTTAGTAATGCTATGGTGGTTGCAACTTTTCTAGAGTATGATTCTTGTGTTTTTCAGATGACATTTGCCTTTAATTCACATTTTTAGAAACAGATCTGCAATAGTGAAACCATGACCAGCACCTGGAAATATCAGTCTTACTTCAGAAACCCTAAAAACCTGCAATATCTAGACACTGATCCATTTAGTAGTTAAAAAACACACATCAGCAGACTTTTCTTGTACCTGTGTAAGAGCTGAGCACTCCATGTATTTGACAGCTTTCAGGTGACGAGCCACTTCCTCGCCGTCCTTGAAGGTCACAACTTGCTCGTATTTCTTGCCCAGCATCTCCAGGGTGTATCTGTCATCTCTCAGATCCACCTTAGTCCCGACCAGCAGGAAGGGGGTCCCCCGGACAGTGGTATGCAATCTCTGGCAACCACTGTGAAGACAAAGACAAGGTCACATAGATTAATAATTAATTTATATATTATTATTTTAATCTAAATTACTTTTAAGTACCAAGTACTTATTTATTCTGAAAGTAAAAAGAAAGTAAAAGGCATAAATGTAGATCTTATTAGAAAAAAAATGCATACACCAAGTAGACAAACCTTGTTTGTGACCTCTTGAAAAGATTTGGGTGAAACCACGGAGAAACAGACGAGGAAAACGTCGGTCTGTGGGTAGCTGAGGGGTCGCAATCTGTCATAGTCCTCCTGACCTGAAGGGTGAGACACAAAAAGCCTGATTAAAAGTTAGATTAATGCTATTATCTGAAACATTTAAGTGATTAATGGAAAATAATTTTTTTTAAGTTAGCATGGTGCAACAAAAGGCTGGAAAATTACATTTTTTGAAAAGAAACAGCTGGAGCAATATTTCCAACTGATTGGGTTAATTTGCAACAGATCAGTAACAGGATTTAAAAATATAAAAGGCACATTTAATAGACACAGTTTCTCAGAATGTTCATCAATCTGAAAATTGTGGAACAATTTCAGAACAGTGTTCCTTAATGTGAAAACTGTGGTATCTCGTCATTTACAGTAGAGAGTAGGGATGGGTACCGGTGTCCGGTGCCATGATGGCACCAGATCTGACATAAACGGTAGTAACCAGACCGAAAAGCAGCGCACATTTCGGTGCTTTATTTCGGTGCTTTTTTCCCCCTGAGCTGTGATACACTTCTAGCCAATCATTTTACGTTTCCCAGGATAGTAGGCGGGGCCAGGTACGTACGTTCAGTTAGAGCAGAGCTACAGATTAAAAATGTCCAAGGCGAAGCGGTCAAAAGTCTGGCTGTACTTCACAGCAAAATATGCAAACTCAGCAGCAACAAGTGCTTTAAGCTGATACTGTGATACTGTCAAAGGAGGTAACACCAAGAATCCGATTAAACAGCTGGCGACGCATAGCGTTTTTTTTTTAAAAGCCGAGAAATGCGCCGTATTTGATAGCTTGCTGCGAGACCTTACACTGTGCACGTTGGGTGGGTTGCCAGTTATCGGACCCGGAGCAACATCCCCCAAAAACCCGAAGAATAGAGTCCTGGCCCCTAGCCCTGCCAGTGTAGCAGAAATGACGAGGATGATGATGGCAGCAGCAGCCGTTCTTCTCTGCGTGAGTAGCTAATTTACGTTGAGTAGGCTAACCACGTTATTACATTAATGCATGTAAGGTGAACTAGCAAACATCATCATAGCTACATGCGGCTGTCTTCTTGTTTGATGGCAGATACTCCCTTCACCCTGGACAAAAAGGCTAAAATGACCAAAGAAAAAGTGGAAAACAGTTAAACATGAGAGGTCTTTGGACAAAGTTTGTGTTTTTCCCATTGTTTAAGCACTGCTTCCAGCCAAGAGTGATACCATATATGCCCCATAGCTGCAGAAACATTGTTATCTTTTTACAAAAAAAAAACAAAACAGCTGAACATGAGAGGTTTTTGGACCAATTTTGTGTTCTCCATTCTTTAAGTACCGGTTTGAGCACCGTTTAAGCACCGGCACCGTTTCAAAAGTACCGATTTGGCACCGGTATCGGATAAAACCTAAACGATACCCATCCCTAGTAGAGAGTGTCATCAAATGTTTAATAAAACCTGGAGTAGTCTCTCACCAAAAAGGCTGTTCCAGATTATTCCTCCCCTGTTTATATTCTTTCATCTCTTTTTTGGAAAAAGCCCAGTGATGGAAACACCAACAGGGTTGTCTTTTATGTCTTATTGTTCCCTCCATGAGGGCTTGATCAGTTTAATGTTTGAAGGCGCGTAATGACGTGAAATAAACACTTCGCTCAAATGTCTTGAACCTGTCAGAAAAATACATACTGTGGTAAACTACAAAAAAATGTAATTAAGTGCACTAATGAATGTTGTTAGCATGGAAAACACTAGCCGGTATTCAGGCTGTACACGTGCCCTTTTATAGTTGAAATTATCCTCAAAGTCTGCTTGTAGTAGAAAACAAAAACATACAAACATTTATTTTCACACACAATCCTGAATTCACAGGAATTAGCTTGAATGTCCTTGTAATGCACCAGACACGGTATGAAAAGTGTTTCACTCCACAGCTAGTTAATGCCTCTCTACAGTGCAGAAGTCCAACAACCCACACTGCACGACTGTGTATTAAAAAACAGTACATAAAAAGTGGGAAAATACAGTTTAACAATAAACATTACACTAAAACAAGATTTTAAAGCAAAATTAAATTACCCATCCTACACTTAAATGTATTCACAGTAATTCAACTCAAAATTATTAACAAATATACATTCTGCAAAATGCGAGTGAAGTAAGAGAAACTTACAGACCTTTATCTTATACAAATGTGTTCATTGAAATACATTTTGTGAATGACATTATAATTGCCCCTAAAGGTTTGATCTCCTGCTGCTGCTGCTACTAATATAAATATTACTTAACTGAAATTTTTAGTATTTATTAAACTGAATGTAGATTTTTATTTATTTATTTATTTTACCTGAAGTGTCCCAGAGTTCCAGATTGTACTTCTCACCATTCGTCACTGTAGCAAAGTAGTTATCAAACACCTGGGGGAGACAGAGGGCAAGGAGGACGAGGGTTGGTTAATAAGATCAGTGCCTCAGGTCTGGGCTGTGTGGATATCTCTGGCTGTGTCCCAATTCAGGGTCTGCACGCTTGAAGTACGCGCACTACGTACGGTGCGTACTATAAGTACGAGAAGTGCGGAAGTGAGAGGCTTGTGAAATGGGACGGTATACACTTCGTCGCGCTGTTCAGGTTGCCTAGCAACCATGATCCTAACCGCGAGACACGTTACATCCAGCTTTGTTTGACAGGAATGAAGGAGAAAAATGTTTTGTTGGTCATTCATTTTTGTCATGACATCACTTTGATTAGTTGAGTATCTGAGGCTGAGACCACAGGACTGTAAACATGATTGTTGGGCTTCATTTCTGTGCTGAACAGTCATTTAAGATTAGTTAGTAAATAACAATTAGTTAATGTTGTTCATGAGACTAAAGTCATCTCACTGTGGTAATGTAAATATAATATGGCCAATATTATAGTATTGTCAGATTATTTTATAAATAAAAGACACCCAGCACGCCCCTGCGGGCGGTTTATCCTTCAAGCTCGGGTCCTCTACCAGAGGCCTGGGAGCTTGAAGGTCCTGCGCAGTATCTTAGCTGTTCCCAGGACTGCGCTCTTCTGGACAGAGATCTCCGATGTTGTTCCCGGGATCTGCTGGAGCCACTCGCCTAGCTTGGGAGTCACCGCACCTAGTGCTCCGATCACCACGGGGACCACCGTCACCTTCACCCTCCACATCCTCTCGAGCTCTTCTCTGAGCCCTTGGTATTTCTCCAGCTTCTCGTGTTCCTTCTTCCTGATATTGCTGTCATTCGGAACCGCTACATCGATCACTACGGCCGTCTTCTTCTGTTTGTCTACCACCACTATGTCCGGTTGGTTAGCCACCACCATTTTGTCCGTCTGTATCTGGAAGTCCCACAGGATCTTAGCTCGGTCATTCTCCACCACCCTTGGGGGCGTCTCCCATTTTGACCTCGGGACTTCCAGGTTATACTCGGGACAGGTGTTCCTGTACACTATGCCTTTGACAGTTCACTCTTCGGCCACTGCATCTTATTAGGGAAATTCCACATACATAAATGGGCGATCGTGGCTCAAGAGTTGGGAGTTTGCCTCGTAATCGGAAGGTTGCCGGTTCGAGTCCCGGCTTGGACAGTCTCGGTCGTTGTGTCCTTGGGCAAGACACTTCACCCGTTGCCTACTGGTGGTGGTCAGAGGGCCCGGTGGCGCCAGTGTCCGGCAGCCTCGCCTCTGTCAGTGCGCCCCAGGGTGGCTGTGGCTACAATGTAGCTGCCATCACCAGAATCAGAATCAGAATGGGTTTATTGCCAGATGTTGAGGTTTACAACATTAGGAAATTGCTGCGGTGCTTCAGTGCAGACAATAAGAATTAAAGTGCTATGTAGAAAGAAAGATATGTGCATGAGATATACATGAGATATACATGAGAATAAGAATTATGAGTGCTACGTAGAAAGATATATACATGAGTGCAGGTGGTGATCAGTGCCAAACATGAAATGATGCAGTGACACAGCGTAGGGTCATGTGTTAGTGGTGGGAACAGTCATGTGGTTATTGTTCATGTGTCC
Organism: Aulonocara stuartgranti; assembly: GCF_965226115.1. NCBI lineage: Eukaryota > Metazoa > Chordata > Actinopteri > Cichliformes > Cichlidae > Aulonocara > Aulonocara stuartgranti. The sequence continues at coordinate 34,428,372 of NC_138957.1, forward strand.
AACAGCAGAGGGGAAGAAACTGTTCTTGTGGCGAGAGGTTCTGGTGTGAATGGACCGGAGCCTCCTGCCTGAGGGGAGCAGGTCAAACAGACTGTGTCCAGGGTGAGAAGGGTCAGCTGAGATCCGGGCTGCACGCCGCAGTGTCCTGGAGGTGTACAGGTCCTGCAGAGATGGGAGTCTGCAGCCAATCACCTTCTCAGCAGAGCGCACAACACGCTGCAGTCTCTGTTTGTCCCTGATAGTGGCTCCAGCGTACCACACGGTGATGGAGGAGGTGAGGATGGACTCGATGATTGCAGTGTAGAATTGCATCATCGTCCGTGTTGGCAGGTTGAATTTCTTCAGCTGCCTCAGGAAGTACATCCTCTGCTGGGCTTTCTTGATGACGGAGGTGATGGTGGGCTCCCACTTCAGGTCCTGGGTGATGGTGGTACCCAGGAAGCGGAATGAGTCCACAGAGGTGATGGGGGTGTCAGTCAGGATGATGGGGGGGGAGTAGGGCTGTGTGAATTCACCAGTGTGTGAATTAGGGCTGCTCAATTAATCGAATTTTAATCACGATTACGATCTGGGCTTTCAACGATCATTAAAAATGACTGAGCCGATTATTAGCCCCTCCTTCATTTATCCGCGACACATTAAAGGCGGGTCCGGGAAAATATTGTCGGGCATAAACCGGTCCGTGGCGCAAAAAAGGTTGGAGACCGCTGATTAAGAGGACCCGAGGGAAGCTCGGAAAGCTAAGCAGAAGTTATTTGGAGAGGAGAGTGACTGCTGTTGGTTGAAAAGAGAGGTAAAAAAAAAAAAAAAACTTCAGTGGTGTTGCCCACTATTTTATATTATTTTTTAAAGTCATTGTTAACCCTTTAAAGCCGTCAGAGCAGCACGCTCCGTTTTGTGTAACTATTTTTAAATCCCTGTAGAACCTGAACCGTGTAAGCTAGCGCAATAATTTGTTTGCATATGAACCAGAGGAGTTGTACTTACATCTTATGCCATCAGCTTGTCCTCGGTCACGGTTTCCTTCCACATAAATTGCATAAAAAGCACTTGCAGGAACAAAAACATAATATTCCAGAAACACGCTTCGCCGATCCGATCAGCTGTTCGCAACACTTCCCACATTGAAAAAGTGGTCAGCGCGAACTATCACATGTCCGCCATTTCCTGGCCGAAACCGGAAGTGATGTCATTTTTGCGGAAATGTAGTTTTTTTTACTTGTAGGCCTTAAAAGCCTATACTGGTCATGTTTGACTTTTCTGAATAGTTTCTGGGATGCTTAGAACTCGAATTGCACTGCTGGAAATAGTTTATTTTGATGCACATGCTGTTTTCTTTGCAAATTTGCATCATAGGATTGTTTTTTTGTTTTTCCTGCAGTATATAAAAATTGGTGTATCTCCAAAATAAAACTATGAAGACACTCAAAATAAGTTTCCTGTTATTGTAAACTATTTTTTGCAACTTTTTTGTATTTAAAGTTTTGAGGGATAAGCCTCTTAAATTTCTCCAAGTAGAAATATATGTAAAAACAAAAACGATTTTCAATTTTTTTGTAGTTTATTGCACTTTTTTGCAATTAATGTAGTTACTATGGACTTAATGTATACATATTATTAAAATATGGGCTATAACAGTTATATAGCAACTTGAAATGCTCCCACAAATGGCACTACAGCATGTAAAAATATAATATAAGCTCTGGCGGACTTGGTGCTATAGTAGGTCTTAAAGGGTTAAATAAATATCGTCAAATAATCGAGATCTCAATTTCAGTGAAAATAATCGTGATTATCATTTTTGCCATAATCGAGCAGCCCTAGTGTGAATGTGTGTGTGAATGGGTGGATGACTGGATATGTAAAGGGCCTTGGGGTCCTTAGGGACAAGTAAAAGCGCTATATAAATACAGGCCATAAATGTAAATTTCAAAACTCAACCCCATCATTTAATTTGGTTTTGATTGAAATTGAATATTACTTAAACTCTCTTAAATTAACTTCCAATAAAAAAGGTTTATCATTGATTGAAATTCATTCAGAAATGTTTAACGAATGAGCTGTCACAACTTTCAAGTACAAAGTTGTTATGAAGTCTGTCACATCGCCCCCCCCCCCCCTTTTTCTTTTTTTCTTTTTTCATCCTTTATTTATTCATCCTTCTTATTTCATTGTGCTGTATATTGTTACTCTTATTTGCCTTGTATGTCTACTGTACAAACTGAACTGGAATGACTGACTGTTCGCTTTATAAGTTCAATAAAGTTTGGGAAAAAAAACCTCTTCGGCCGCTCCCTTCTGCCGTATTTTGCGGCAAAATTATCCACACCCACCACCGCGCTATGAATTGTGGGATATATGGGACCACGAAGCGTGCACCGGACCACGCTTGATATTTGGGGAAATCGACGGCGCATTTGGAGTATGCATTTGAAGCACACTTCGAATTAGTATTTAGTATTTAGTATTTATTTATTTATTGTCATTGTCAAGAACAATGAAATTGCGTTTGGGGCTTCCATACAACCCAAAAAAAAAAAAAAATTGGGACAGCCGTCGTCGCGTGGCGGTGACGTAACCGCACTTAAAATGCGTACTTCAAGCGTGCAGACCCTGAATTGGGACACAGCCTCTGTCTGCCTCTGGCTCCTGGGGGCTGTTATTGTGGATTCCCACCTCCGTTTTCAAGTACATTTCATGACAAAGACACAGGCCCTCTCTCTCACTCTGTCTCTCTCTCTCTCCTCACACACGCACACTTTCATTTCAGGCGCTGTGTGTTTTTCTTTTCTTACAGGTGCAGCAGTTGGTGATACAGTGCGCATTTCTTTTGTTCTTTTATTATATTTTCACCTATTGTCACCCCTCTTCCCTTTTTCCTGCCTGTCCTGCCTTACACATTCTCAAACTGTAACACATATAATGTAATAACTGAAATAACAGGAATTGTAATGAATAAGTAAAAAGATAAAATAAACACCTGAACAAAAGAAGCCTATGAAGAATTTATAGAGCCAATCTTGGAAAAGAAAAATTTGTTTGCACAACAGAACATTCGGATCATAACTTTGATTGCAAAGCTGTCACACAGGAGAGGATTAAAAAAAAAAACCAAAACAATTATTCAAAAAATAAAATAAGATCTTGAGAAACATTGCAGGTTGTTGACATGGACTGAATAAACTGATATTTATTAGCACACTACTCACTGTGGGGATGTACTCAGAGGGAAACTCTTTGGTTACGTATGTGATGAGCATGCAGGTCTTTCCCACTGCACCGTCACCCACCACCACACACTTTATTCCCTTATCCTGAGAGAAAGAAAAAGAATTAAGGGAGGAAAAGAAGAAATGTTGGGAAGCAAATGAACTGTGTCAGGTAAAGCAGTTTCACCCCAGTTCTTTTTATTCCTCAGGCCTCCAGTAGTCATTTCACAAAACCTTAACAATACAATACAACTTTATTTGTATAGGACATTTAAAAACCAAAGTGCTTTACAGTAAAAACAGGAAAATTAAGACATGATTAAATAAAAGACTATTAACAAAGTACCACATATGTCATCAGGTTGAGGGCACAATTATACAGGAATAAAAGGGAATAGAAGAACAAAGTTACTAAGAACAGATATAGCCAAAAGATAAAGTACATAGATAAAAAATTGAACCAAATATAAAACAGGGATGCTAACTAGATGGAAAAGCTATGTTGAATAAATGAGTTTTTAAACGGGATTTAAAAGATAAAACGGAGTCTGACGCACAGATAGCGAAAGGAAGGTTGTTCCACAGATTTGGTGCAACCAGGGCAAAAGCACGGTCACCCCTAGATTTAAGTCTAGATCTAGGCTGAGCCAGGAGTAATTGGGCTGAAGACCCGAGGGCTCGTCCAGGGACATCTAGACTAAGAAGATCGACAAGATAACGAGGGGCTAAATCATTTATAATTTTAAAGGTGAGCAACAATATTTTAAATTCAATACAATATTTTATGGGTAACAAATGCAACTCAATAAGAACAGGGGTGATAGAGGCATGCTTTCTACTGCCAGTCAGGAGGCGAGCGGCAGCATCCTGGACAAGCTGAAGTCTGTGAAGGAGAGCGGAGTGAAGACCAAAGTAGAGGGAATTACAGTAATCCAATCTAGAAGTCACAAAAGCATGAATGAGCTTTTCAAGATCTTTATGAGGGACATAGTGCTTAGCCTTAGCAATAAGGCGCAGTTGGTAAAAGCTAGATTTGATTACTGAAGACACTTGTTTGTTAAATTTAAAAGAGCTATCCAGCAGGATAGCACCTGAACGTGCTTCAACAACGTGGCCTGCGGCGAATCCTGAGAATTTCCTACCAGGACCGAATAACAAATGAGGAGGTCCTACGAAGAGCAGGCACCCGCCCATAGCCGATGTTGTTGCAGAAAGGGGCTTCCGCTTTGCGGGCCATATTTTACGCCTACCCCCTCATCGCCCAGCTAAGATTGCCATGACATGGCGTCCACACACTGGCAAGCGAAAGCAAGGCCGACCAAAGACCACATGGCGTCAAGCATTCATGGACGATCTGAGAACTGTCGACATTGCCTGGGACGAAGCTGAAGCAGTTGCTGCTGACCAACATCGATGGAGATCACTAGCTGCCCGATGCGCCGCTGCATCGGGCAGCTAGTGATCTAATCCAGCAGGACACCTAGGTCACTAACTGAGTCAGAGAAAGACGTGGCAAAGGAACCAAAGGCTAATAGGCCCCAAGGGATATGGTTGCCAAACACCACAATCTCCGTTTTCTTTTCATTCAGGATAAGGGAATTGTCTGAAAGCCATGCTCTGACTTCTCTCATGCACTCGAGGAAGCAGTGTCATCATTAGTGGTGCAACGGATCAAAAGTCTCACGGTTTGGATCGGAACATGTTTTTTTTGTCACGGATCGGATCAATTTTCAGATCAGCAGAAAAAAAGAAGAAGACAAAAATTTAACTCGCCGTTTACTTATTTAAGTATTTTTTGCCTATTAAAAAACATTCAACTCAAGACTCATTCCACGCAATTATATAAAAACAAATTAATATGCAGTATAGGGCAGTACAGGGCTTTCCATCTCCCACTCCGCTGTGATATAATGAGCGGTCACGGTCACGTAGCTTTCCGTTGCCCTGGAGGTCCACCCATTTGTAGTTAGGGCAACAGATGCCTGGGACATGCGACGGGATATCATAGCGTGGCTCAAGCACGTTCATCGTAGTTTAAACTGGTACTGTCAGCGTAAATCTCGTTAAAATGACGTTAATGCCATAACTGCATTAACGCGGAAAATCTCCGTTAACTAGTTACCGCGGATCGCCCCATGCATGGGGCTGCACGGCGTCAATGCGTCAACTAATGCGTTGACTGGTTTAAACACCTTGTTTTGCACAACAGAATACGGCCTCCCGTCTGCAGCTAAACACTCCGATAGCTTCTGAAATAGCTTTAGCCCGGTCGGATTGGGCAGCAAAGGGCTGCTTAAATACCGCAAACTCCTCTGCTCCTCCACTTGGACCGCTAGCGCTGACCATAGCTATCGCTTGACAGACTGACCACGCGCACCATACACATACTTTTTTCTTCTTTTTCGAATCTTCGGATCACGTGCGTGCCGAACCGTGGAGTGGGATCGGTTCGGATTATGGATCAGCTGTGCTCCATTGCACCACTAGTCGTCATCATCTAATTGAAAATATATTTGTATATCATCGGCATAGAGGTGAGAAGAAATGTTATATTTTTCAAAGATTAAGCCTAGGGGGAGCATACAGTATGTAATGCCGTTAAGTATTTAAAATACAAAATACAGTGGAACCCCGACTTACGAATACCCCATTTAACGAAAAATTCAAGTTACGAAGGCGCTGAACGGCAATATTTCTGCCCGTGTAACGAAATCCGCTGGCTCTGATTGGCTGAGCCTACAATGCCCACAATGCCTTCCGAATCATGTGACAACCCCTTGGCTTTCGTAATTGCGCTGCGCTGTTCCACTTGAATGACGTATTGTTGTTCTAATTAGTAATTAGCCTATAGCCCATCGTTCAGCATCGCCTCACTCAAAAGGCGCGATGGGTGCTTCGACTTACGAAAGACCCTCGGGAACGAATTAATTTCGTAAGTGGGGGTTCCACTGTATGAGTAACTGTATTCCGTTACAGTTACCATTCAAAAAGTTGGAATTCAGAATACAATTACTTTGTTGAAATAAAGGGATTACACGGCGGTCTTTTCCCGTTTCATATGTTCGGCTATGCCCTCTCTAATTTTGGTCATTCCACGTCGGTGGAAACCCAAACAAAACGCGCATTAAAAGGCTCTAATGTCTGTGTCTCAATCTCGCGTCTCATAATGATGTGAAGAAATATTTTTAAAAATGATTTAATATGAAGGCAACAGGCAGAGTGTTACAGGCATCGCCCTAATGCATGTAGCCTCATGGGCAGTGTAGTCCATGCTGCAGGGAGAATGGACCGTCATACCCGTTATGTGTCTGTAAGCGAGGGAGAAAAAGGAGAGTGGAAAAGTACGAGCTGTCACTGAGCAGAAACGGGAGCTGGAAGCATGTAAATATAATAATAACCACTGCAGCCAAAAAGAGTGCCTGACGAGCCCAGTTGTAAGTAAGCTGTTAAGACTCGACTGTACACCGTGTTCGTGTTTTCCTCTGAAACAATAAGCTCCGTTGGAGCAGCCTTTCAACGCCTCTCTCTGTCTCTCGCTAGCAAAGTTGACCCAGACAACAAAGTAAAGCTATTTTTCGGCTACAAGCCCGACACGGAACCCGAAGTATTAGCCAGAGGTCCCTTTACTACGGTTGGGAGGCATGTATTCTGTAATCTGTAGTGGGATACATTTTAAAAGTAACCTTTCCAATATTATGTGTGAGAGACAATAATGCTTATGCTAGGCCTTCAAAAGGCTGAAGTTTAGCCAGGAAAGACCCTGACATGCAGTGCATGACACCAGAGTTCTTGTTCTCAATAAATGCAGCGGAATTTATCGAGGAGTTTAAGATGATGTCATCCTGCCCTTTGCACCTAACAGCAACAACTCTTCTGGGAAGGCTGAGTGTGTTTATGGGAATCTTTGATCTGCATATAACCTTAAAATTAAAGACTTTAATAAGTGAATATGTACAGAAAAATCTTAGTTTAACATTGGTTTAAGTGAATTCAGTCCTACACTTTGTGATGTCATGCCCCCACCACCTCTGGGCATAAGCTGGAAACTCTCAGACTGACACCGGCTTCATCTACAAAAGAAAACACAAAACATCCATAAAATGTGAGCAAAGCTTAATTAAAACAGATGAACAGAGCACACTGTGTTTAGAGACACACAGACTATATTAAAAAGTGTTTAGATACTAATATAACTTATAATGTCTATTACAAGTCATTACTAGTCATACTATTAATGACTATGTAATGACTGATAGTCTGCACATCACTGGATACACTATACTATGTTCTAAAAATACGTTTTGCACAATTCAAATATAGAAAATAATCGAATGCTTACCTGCTTACTCCCAGAGAAGATGTGTGGGGCACAGCGTAGCACAGGATCTCCTCCCGATCATTCACGAATCACTTTTCAGTATCATCAGGTCTGATGTTTTACTCAGCACTGAGATTTATTTTCACCATGATTCAAATGCTGTCTACGAAGTCATCTCACTGTGCGCAGTCCGTCAGGTGCATCCAGTCGATCCTGTTCAGCGATCTGCGGCAGGGAAATGATTTTCATGATATGGCTCATGTTTAAAAGCAAAACCATTTCAGTTCAATCCCAAGTGAGTCAAACCAAAAACGCTACAAAATAATAATGTATATTTTATGTTACTGGTTTATTTACTTACTTTTTGTTTTCTTTAGGAGTAGTAGTATATCCACAATGTCAGTTTTTCAGTATAAACTGCAGATTACGTCTCTGAGAGCGTCTACCTTACCTGGAGGGCTGGTGATATTGTGTTGCATTTAGTTGCTTCCAGTAAAATTCAACTCCTCACCAGTTGCAGAACATGTGACTGTGACTTTCGGCATTTGACAGCTGGGATAGGCTGATCCTGATTTGGATAAGTAGAAGAAAAATGATGAATCTCTATATATAATAATATACATAATCTAATCTATTAATTCTTACCCATTTTCTGAGTTAAAAGCCCTCTATAGAATAATTCCTGCAGTGATTAATGTTTCAGCTGGTAACGCGTTGTTGAACCGATGATTTCTTAAACAACCATGTCTAAGGCAGGATCTTTTTTTGAGTAACCAGCTCTTGAGCTCTAAGAGACCTCACTGCTGTCTAATACTAAAATACTGAAAAAATTAGATGGGACTTAATGACACCAGTGACCAATATATATATATATTTTTTTAGTTTGCTCCCTTATTCCATTAATTTTTTGTTTGAATGGCATAAAAAGGTGAATAAATAACAAAAAAGGTAACTACAAAGCTGAATAATTCCCATGTTAATGACTTTCTTCAGTTTTTGTGTGTGTGAACAACATAAAACCACTAAAAACATTTTCAGCTTTTTTACGGTATCAGAAAAAAAACTTGAACTTTGATCAACCTACAGCTGACACAAATCCAGTGTTTCAGCTGATTTGTAGAAATCAACATTAAACTATCAGGTTTTAATTTAAGACAAATCTTCATCAACAAAGGTGTGAAAGCTGCTGAGAGAAAGATGGCTTCTTTATGACAGTGTTCATACAAAAAGATAGCTGCACCCAGGGCTGGACTGGGACAGAAAATCGGCCCGGGCATTTTGACTAGAGACCGGCACACCAGGTATTATGGGAAAAGCCATAAAGCCTTTGAATGAAAACAAACTGTTGTGACAGTGATGTACACTTTCACTGTCAGTAAAACAGCCTGCTTACGGGAAAGTAACAGTAATCAAATTACTTGTTTGCAATAGTTATCCCTTACATTACTTGTTACTTGAAAAAGTAATGGGGTTAGTGCCCGTTTGTGGCCTACAGCAAGCAGAAGAAGCTCTGGACCCAGATCAGTTTGTCATATCCTCCTGAGAGACCCGGCTTTTTCATCTATGTCCTTTCTAATGAACATTAATTTGGTCTATATCTATTGACTTATTTAAGCGACACTACTAAGTTCTGATGCGCTCAATAAAACACAAGATATCTCATGATATCTCGTGTATTGGTGGACTCTTTTAGCTCCAAACAGGCAGGAAATCACAACAGTTAAACAGAAAATACATTCTTCCTTGGTTCTCAGGAAGATATTTTATTCAATTTTTCTCTCACTTTGATGTGTATTTGTGGAGTTCCATCTTCCTGTAATGTGAAGGCAGCAAACATCAATGGCCTGGTGACCGCAGCTCTTGCCAGCCACCTTTGCAAATGAGCGCATTAGTTGTCATATGCGCATCACGCAGAGGGAGAGACGAAAGGCGCAGCGGCAGAGCAGTTGTAACGCAGTTTTGTGTGATTCCGTGTGAGTTAATGAAACTGTAAGTGTTATTACCTTTGATGGGTTAACTGGTGTGATAATAGTTATAGTTGTTTGTGCAGGTTAAAGTTAAAGTTGTGCCGCTGTAAACTGATATCATGTTAGTAGGTTTATTTAATTAATTAATTTGCACCAAGTAAATACCAGTGGCCTAAATCTCCTCCAATAATTACATCCCGCGGTTAAAGGATTTTTCTGTTGTTTATTGTTTAGTTTAATTGTTGTTAGCTTGCCACCTTCTTGCCTTCCCACTAGCAACTTGGAAGAGATGTGCTATTTAGCCAACTTATGGTCTTACAGCGACCCCTTGTGGACATTGTGAACTATTGCTGTGTCTGAGTAGATGATGTGTTCTGATTGTTTCTTAGTTATCTTTGACCCTACTAGCTATAGTATTACCTGTTTCTGTTTCCAGACAACCATGCTTATAGTCACCTATACTGCATCTGCTACAATTATAAATTCATGTCTGGCTGCATCACAGTTGGATTTATCATGGCAAGCCCTGCTGTAACCAGTTCTTCTGTGAAGCTTAATTAAAGACAGTGAACTAAACTCCAGGACTGCTGCAGTCTTTCTGACCGAAGACTTAGGCCACACTTGTATACCCAACACTTCCAGTATATATATACTCTACAAGGAATGTCATTCTTACCACTCTTAACTCAGCTCTCAAATTGGTTAAGGCATTTTTCATAACAGTTTAAAAAAATATATATTAAAAACTTCCTGACTTTGGACAGAGAACTGCAAACATATCGGCCTAATGTACAGTAAAAGTGTTCAGACACAAAAATGAAGTGTAAACAGTTTCTTTGAATAATTGCTGAAATGGAGAAAACCATTAAAAAGACAATATATAGAATGTGAGACCAAATACTGTACAGGCCACTAAAGTCACACTACATACATTCAGCAGTCACTTTATTAGGTACACCTGTCCTACTGCTCATTAATACAGTTGAACCTCGAGGCCTGCTTTCTAGTTGTTGCTGTTCAGCAGCAGCCTTGGCTGGTTGCATTAGAGATTTGATTTGATGATCCAGTGTGGACAATGAAAATGAATGAATGGGCACATCAAGGCAGCTATGAAAGCTAGAGGGTTTACCAGCTGTACTCTGGCTTTCTGCAACAGTCTTAAGATGTGAGTAACCCAAAGTTAAATCACTATGACTTAACCCTCTAGTCCTATTTGAGTTAATATTCTCTTATCTCTAATCTACACCTCCACCGTCTCCTCCTTGTTCTCTTCTTGTGGCATCTATAGCAGGATGCAGAGCTTCTTGGATTTAGTATCTGGAGGCTCCAGAGCAGCAAGAATAGCCTCATCAAACACATTCTTCAATCCTTCCTGAGAGAGAGACAAAAAAGAAAAACAACAACAAAACAAGCACATGAGAGAGGTTTAGCAAGTTAAAACCATTTGAGCTGTTTGTCTTGCTTTCTTCACGGGTGATAAGTCCTTGAACCAGCGGGCCTGCGAGGCACAGACCCAACAGAGAGGCTCCTCTTGGTGCCAAAATGACTTCCAGTTCTATAGAAATGTGAACATTTTACAAAACCTGCTTGTTAGTGTTCCGGGGTTAAAGAGATCGATCGAGCTGAACTGAGTGGGAATATACACCAATATACACATCTGTTGGCTTCTGTTGGTAGTTTAAAGCCAGTGTGAAGCATCAGGAATGAGAATCTGCACCATTAAGGCTGAGGCCATGGCTGTGATTTGGTAAAGGGCAGCGTGCCCAGTCCCACTTGAGTATGAGTAGGAATGGGCATGACTGAGTGGAGAAGTTTAAATGTCCCAGTGTCATGAGTGAGGGAAGAAGAATGGATTGGTGTGACACCGACAGTGACATGGACACAGTACCAACCTGTTGTGATGAACAGAGCTGAGCATGTAAGTAATGCTGTCAATATACTGGTCAATCTACACCAACACCCTCACCTATGGTCACGAGCTTCATGTAGTGACTCAAAGAATAAAGCTGCAGATGCAAGTGGCTGAAAAGTGAGATACTATGTGATAAAATGTCACGGTCATCTTCCTGTGGGCTCACTGTTTAAAAAAGAAGTCAGTCATTCGAGACAGACTCAGCATCATGGGTGTCATGTGCCTCAGTCTGGTCACTCTTTTCATCTTTCTTCTTCATCTGTGTGTGGATGTGATTATCTACTAACCAATCTCTGGAAACCCAGGAGAGGCACACATGTTTCCCATCAGCAATCAATACAATAATTAACCCTGGGCTCCACTACCGCTTTTTAACCCACCCTGACCTACTCGTGCTCTGCTGGCTGAATTAGCACAAACCTTGGATTTTAAGGTACCTTTATCACTAATGAAGACGTTCATATTTCTCTTAACTTTGCACCCAAAAACTTATAGATACCAGTGCTTGTTTCTCAGCAGAAACACCAGCAGACTTCTTCTCCCTCGTACCTGTGTCTCAGCTGAACACTCCACGTATTTGACTGCCTTCAGCTTACGAGCCACTTCCTCTCCACTCGTGAAGGTCACAGCGTGTTGGTTTCTCTGGGCCAGCTTCTCCAGGGTGTGGCTGTCATCTCTTAAATGCACCTGAGTCCCGACCAACAGGAAGGGCGTCCCCGGGCAGTGGTGTGAAATCTCTGGCACCCACTGTGGAAAAATCAAGGTCAGGTTTGATGGGCTTTTACTGCAACAACTGACCTGTAGCTCTGTGTGTGCGCGAATATCTCTGAAGTTAGAAACCAAACAAAATTACCTTTGTGACTTTGTCATAAAGTGCACATGCGCCATTAGCATGCTGCCTGCTGTAACCCTTAATTTCCTTCAAGATTAATAAAGTATTCTGATTCTGAGAATATAAAGCGCCTTGAGGTGACTGTTTTGAAAAAAATGTTACATAACTTAATCTGATATTGGATTATTAAATATTTTGGCAATTAACTTCCCCGTGTGAGCATGAAAACATAATATTCATTAGACGTTTATCTCTCCCTGAAGTCCGTTTTGAATTAGAGACTGCAGTTATTTGTTTTAGAAACATCATCATTAGATGTCCCAGTGGTTAAAGACCACTAATTAACCAAAACAATCCAATACAGATGCCAACATAAAAAGCTGAGGTAGAAAAATGAGTTTTAAAACTAGATTTAAAAGATAATGTTGATTCTGCAGTATGACTATTAAGTAGCAGTCTTAAAACTGTGACTGCAAACTCCCAATCTGGAGATCGCAATCGAGACCTCTGCTGCACTATGAGCATCTGGCTAGAAGATCTTAGTGCTCTTTTGGGGTTAAATAAGTTGAGCAGGTTGGTTAAATAGCTGGGTACGACACCATTTAAAACTTTAAAAGTAAGGAAAATCTTAAAACCAGTAGAAAAATGGACAGGAAGCCTGTGAAAACCTGCTAAAAGTGGAGTGATGTGATCATGCAGCGGCATTTTGGACTAACTGCAAACGATTAAGAGTGTTTCAGACCTAAACACAGAGGATTACAGTGGTCCAAACTAGAGCTGATGAAGGCATGAACACATTTGTCAAGGTCTTTTGGAAGAAGATGTGATTTTGTTTTGGTGAATTCACATAACTGATTAACATCTGGTCTTTACAACTGCGGTCAGTTGCTTCTCAGATTTAAAAGAAGTATTGAAAAACACTGATTTTTAACAATCAGAGAACAATGAGAAGCAAATAATGCAGCAACAACGTTGCTGACAGGTGAGTGTTTTGTTTTCTTCTCCTCAGTTTCATCTGTGATTACAATAGTTTGGCATTACAGAGTTTATGCAAATAGGAAGATGTGTATAAATATTGTCATTTTATAGATATGTAGAAAAATATATTTAAAATGACTTTTTTTTTTTTTTTTTAAATTTTAGTACTGGCCAATGGGAACATGTTGATGGATGTTCCGATAAGGAATTTTTTAAACTTTATTTTTGAGTAGAACAAGAAGACTTTGTGTTTGTTTGTCCGTGTGTTTTTTTTTTTTTTTTTTTTTTAATTAATGTTTTTTACAGGCATATTGAGGTTTCCTTTAGCTGACAGTCTTTGAGAGTTTGTTGGACTTAAAGGGCAGCCAGTGAAGAGAATCACCTCATTAAATTAAGAGTCAGTATTTTGAATTCCCGTCAAATTAGAAACAAAACACAGTTACCAACTAAACAAACCTTCTCTGTGATGTTCTTGAAAGATGACGGTGATACGACAGAGAAACACAGAAGCAAGATGTCAGTCTGAAGGTAGTTGAAGGGTCGCAGTGTATGATAATCTTCCTGACCTGCAGGGGGAACACAACACAAGTGTCTGAACAACAAGTTACCCCTCCCCCAGAAAATGAATTTCCAAGTGGAAATGACTGCATCTAAAGGACAAAGGTCACTTTTTCGAGGATGCCAATGTTCACATTTTGGGCAGAGAGGACAGATGGTTTCAAAGAGGAGTGAAAGAAGCATCTATGTCCACTGTGAGCGACCATCTTTGAACAGAGGCGACACCAACTCTCTGCCATCTATAATCCAGTTTTGAGATCCTTCCCAGACGCCTTAACACCCACTCACATCCTGGGCCATCTGACCTCAGGAAATCACATGATAGGGTGGGGCCAGGTTTCACAATGAGCTCACCTGAAACCCTGGCTGATTGTGACGCACAACCGCTTTCACACCTTGGATCATGTGATTAGGTAGAGGATCATTAGGGGGGACACTCCCACAGGGGGACACTCCCACGGGGCTTAAATCTGGGACAATCTGGGACTCTTCACCATTTGACCTTAGAACTGAAGAAGATTCTCGGATGAGGGGTGAAACGTCTTCAAGCAACTTATAGAAGTCCAGACGTTTTTCTTTCTAAGCTCCTTAGACTAAGATGACTGAGAACCTTCACAGACATTATACAACTGATTTTTTTGTATTTAATAGACTGAGTTTTGATGTACTTTTTACCTGTAGTGTCATTTAATTCCAGACTGTATATCTCTCCACCAACAATCACTGTCACAGCATAGTTGTCAAACACCTGGAGAAAACAGGGAACAAAAGCCATAAACAAAGATAAGTAAACATGCAAATGCAGCAGAATCGTTACAGCATGACTAAACAGAGTCAAACTGATTTATGAAATGAGCTGAGCACTTTCATGAATATTAGTTTGCAGCTGTTCAGGTAAGCAGATGTGTCATGTCTTGCTTTACTCCCCTTTACTCACGTTCAGGCTTCTGCCACGTGTGTTAACAAGCAGCTTATCCCAACATTCCTGGTAACCTCGGCTCTGGATGTGAGCGGATGCAGGGAGTGTTTTATAGCTGCTGCGCTTACTTGAATACTTACTTTCAAACTCCAAACACACTATAACAGAAATTGGTCCAGACTGTATTTGTGAGAACACAATACACAACCCACTTCGATTGGTTTTGCATGTATGTGCTGTAAATACTGTGTTTGTATGGTCTGTCTTTAGTGTTCTGTTGAGTTCAGTTACTGCAAGTATCACAACCTGTGTGACACAAAAGAGCAGTTGAAATCTGTCTGGTGTATGTCTGCAGATTTTTGTGTCATGAGTTTCCTGAAGAGAAAAATCTTGTTTGTTTTTTTTTTTAATTTGTGGTATTTAAACCTACTCACTATGGGTATGTGTTCTTCCTTTAAGGCTGTGCCTGTATAGGTCAGGAGCAATTCATGCTTTCCTGAATCACGATCACCCACCACGACGAGCTTTATAGTCTGCATCTGAGAGGTAGGAAAAACAATTTTTAAAAAAGGAGAAAATTGGGAACAAAATAAACTGTAAAGACAAGTAACTGATTTGTGTCTCATCATCATCATCATCACCTTTATTTATAAAACACTTTAAAACAACCACAGCTGACACGAAGTACTGCGCATTGGAACTATATAATACATTTACATAAGATATAAATAAAAGCCAAATAAAAGGAAAATAATTAAATAACTAATTTAATTATAAGAGAAACTAAGTCTCACTGAGAATAAGACAAAGAATAAGTGGGTTTTAAGACATGATTTTAAAAGAGTACAGTGAAGGGGCCTCTAACATGCAAGGGCAAATTATTCCATAATTTTGGAGCGACATTAGAAAAGGCCCCGCCTCCTATGGGTTTCCGCCTGGATCTTGGTACCTTCAGGAGCAGCTGGTCAGCTGACTTGAGAGACAGGGTAAGGATGAAGAAGCTCAAAGAAGTAAGGTTGGGCAAGAATGTGAAAGCATTTAAAAACAAACGTAAGAATTTTAAAATGAACCCTAAAAGGAACAGGCAGCCAGTGCGGAGAGGCCTGCACAGAGGTTATACAGACGTGGACAAAATTGTTAGTACCCTTCAGTCAATGAAAGAAAAACTCACAATGGTCACAGAAATAACTTTAATCTGACAAAATTAATAATGAATACAAATTCTATAAACCCTAACCAATGAAAGTCAGACATTGCTTTTCAACCATGCTTCAACTGAATTATTTAAAAAATAAATGCATGAAACGGGCCTGGACAAAAATGATGGTTGCCCTAGCAAAGAATGGAAATTTTAATTGAAGGTGTGTCCACTAATCAGCATCACAGGTGTCTACAATCTTGTAATCAGTCAGTGGGCCTGTATGTATGTCTCCAGGTAGTCACTGTGTTGTTTGGTGACATGGTGAGTACCAAACTCAACAGGGACCAGAGGAAGCAAAGGAAAGAGTCGTCTCAGGAGATTAGAAAGAAAATCATAGACAAGCATGTTAAAGGTAAAGGCTATAAGACCATCTCCAAGCAGCTAGATGTTCCTGTGACTACAGCTGCACATGTTATTAAGAAAGTTAAGATCCATGGGACTGTAGCCAACCTCCCTGGACGTGACTGCAGGAGGAAAATTGATGACAAATCAATGAGACGGATAATCCAAAGGGTAACAAAAGAGCCCAGAAAGACTTCTAAAGAGATCCAAGCTGAACTTCATGCTCAAGGAACATCAGTGTCAGATCGCACCATCCGTCGTTGTTTGAGCCAAAGTGGGAGACGACCAAGGAGGACACCATTGTTGAAAACAAATCATAAAAAAGCCAGACTGGAATATGCAAAACTACATGTTGACATGTCACAAAGCTTCTGGGAGAATGTCCTGTGGAAAGATGAGACAAAAATGGGATTTTTTGCAAAGGCACATTAGCTCCATGTTCACAGACGGAAAAATTAAGCATATCAAGAAAAGAACACTGTCCCAACTGTGAAACACGGGGGAGGCTCGGTTATGTTCTGGGGCTGCATCTGGCACAGGGTGTCTTGATCTGTGCAGGTACAATGAAGTCTCAAGACTAACAAGGGATTCTAGAGAGAAATGTGCTGGCCAGTGTCAGAAAGCTTGGTCTCAGTTGCAGGTCTGACAATAGGAAAATGACCCGAAACACAGCTTAAAACACCCAAGAATGGCTGAGAGGGAAACACTGGACTATTTAAAAGTGGCCTTCTCTGAGCCCTCACCTCAATCCTATTGAGCATCTTTGGAAGGAGCTGAAACATGCAGTCTGGGAAAGGTGCCCTTTAAACCAGAAACAGCTGGAGCAGTTTGCACATGAGGAGTGGTCCAAAATACCTGCTGAGGGGTGCAGAAGTCTCATTGACAGTTACAGGAATCGTTTGATTGCAGTGATTGCCTCAAAAGGTTAATCAAAATATTAAGTTGTGGGTACCATCATTTTTGTCCAGGCCTGTTTCATGCATTTATTTTTTAAATAATTTAGTTGAAGCTTGGTTGAAAAGCAATGTCTGACTTTCATTGGTTAGGATTTATAGAATTTTATTTATTATTACTTTTGTCAGATTAAAGTTTTTTCTGTGACCATTGTTAGTTTTTCTTTCATTGACCGAAGGGTACCAACAATTTTTGTCCACGTTTGTATGCTCTCTTTTACGAGTTTCTGTTAGGAATCGCGCAGCAGCATTTTGAAGACGTGAGAGCAATGACTTACTCACCCCCACATAAAGTGAATTACAGTAGTCCAGATGGGAAGAAATAAAAGCATGAATCACTGTTTCAAGGTGCTCTCCTTAAATGATAAAAACTGGACTTCACCACTGTTCTGATTTGGTTGTCTTTAAATTTAAAATCACTCCCCAACTTAAAACCAAGGTCAGTAACAACAGGATTAAAATAAACTTCCAGGTGTCTGAAATCAACAGAGGACGCACAGGGACCACCAGGTCCAAACACTTCTGTTTTCTTTTCATAAAAATTTAGAAAGGTTAGAGCCAACCAAGTTTTGGTGTCATCTAGACATGTCAAGAGAGGTTTTATGGAGATGCCATCCTCCTGCTTTAGTGGCAAATAAATTTGGCAGTCATCAGCATAATGAGATCCTAATGAAAAGAGATCCCATGCCTTCTAAGGATGGAACCCAGAGGCAATAGATACAGCAAAAACAGCAGTGGCCCTAAAATTGAGCCCTGTGGGACGCCGAATGACAGAGAAGCAGAAAATGATTCGGAACCGAGAAGGCTGACAGAGAAAGTTCTGTCTGCCAAATAAGGCCTAAACCAATTAGGTCCAGTCCCAAAATTACAATTTTTTTTTTTGTTAAGGCAAAAAATTGCGTGTAAAACTCTGCGCTCAGGTTTCCTGGCTGTATTTATTTCAACTTAAAAGTACGAATTTTGACCCAATTTTTCTGTCAATTACAAATTTAACAATCCAATCAAAGAACAGATGGGTTTGGCTGTTGGAGGGGTGCTTTACTGAGCTTCATGTCCTGGAAGGGTAATATAGGGTAATATTTCTATGTGAATATCCCATAAGGGTCATACAAGCAGGGGCGGTCCTGGCCTGTTCGGTGCCCTGGGTGAACACTCAGAAAATCTAAAATTTTGTTATTATTATTTTTGTACTACTCAGTTTTATTCTCTTTTATCCAGTTGGCACTTTATCATCACTTGGTTAACTAAACAGGATTACTGGTCATGACTCGGTTGCTGTCCACAGTCAAAGTGAATGAACGGAGACTTCAGTCTGTCTCCAAGTTTCCTGGAATGACTTTTTAAATCCAGCAGATGTCGCTGTTGAGCGATTCATAGAAACAGTGTCAACAGCAAGCAGAAGGAGCTCAGTCTGGATCCAGGTTAGTTACTCAAATCCTAGTGAGAGTCCCAGCTTTTATATTTATGTCCTTTCTAATGAACATTAATTTGGTCTATATCTATTGACTTATTTAAGCTACACTACTAAGTCCTGATGCGCTCAATAGAACACAAGATATCTCATGATATCTCTTGTATTGATGGACTCTTTTAGCTCCAAACAGGCAGGAAATCACAACAGTTAAACAGAAAATACATTCTTCCTTGGTTCTCAGGAAGATATTTTATTCAAATTTTCTCTCACTTTGATGTGTATTTGTGGAGTTCCATCTTCCTGTAATGTGAAGGCAGCAAACATCATGGGTATAGAATTCGATTTTTATGTTCCCCGAGAAACTTCTGAAAAAGACATCTTCTTTCAGCGGCTCCCCTCAGAGGCTCACCCTGTTCTCAGCATCATCTGTCACACCAACCCTCTGCATGTCCTCCTTTTCTACATGTATGAATCTTCTCTGAGGCCTTCCACATTTCCTCCTGCCTGCCAGCTTCATCTTCAAGATCCTTTGTCCAATATATCGACTATCCCTCCTCTGGACATGTTCAAACCACTTCATCCTCGCCTCTATAACTTTGTCTCCCTCTATTATACTCATTTCTAATTCTGTCCATCCCGTTGACTCCCAGTGGATGGTATCTGTAGCCCTGCTTCCTCAATCGCTTTTGTGCAAATCTCACAGCACTGTCATTCTCACCACTCTTAACTCAGCTCTCAAAACAGTTAAGGCATTTTTCACAACACAGACAGTTTAAAATAAATTATTAAAAACTTCTTGACCTTGGAAAGAGAACTACAAACATATTGGTCTAATGTACAGTAAAAGTCTTCAGACACAAAAGTGAAGTTTGACAGATTTATCTGAATAATTTCTGAAATAGAGAAAATCATAATAAAGACAATATATACAGTCTGAGAATGTGTAACCAAATACTGTGCAGTCCACTAAAGTCACACTATTTACTTTCAGCAGCCACTTTATTGGGTACGCCTGCTCTACTAACCTGTTCCACTTGTTAGTGCAGTTAACCCATATGAGGCCTGCTTTCTAGTTATTGCTGTTCAGCAGCAGCCTGGACAGCTAACGTTATATCTCAGCATTTCATCAACGTTTCTACGTCCAGATGAACAGGAGATGAACAGTTAGCATTACTTCTGTTCTAACAAATAAATAACGAAACACAACATTAAATAAGAGGTCACTGAATTTATTGCTAGTTTTAAATACATTTGACTTTCAAAGTATAGTGATAGTAAAACATATGGGAAAAAAGATCAAAGGAGCACGAGTTGTAAAGATTTTTGGTTACCAGTTAATTTCAGTCTCTAACTATTATCTTACTCATCTTGTCAGTCAAAAACTGATGACTGACTGCACAGTGTTAGATAAAAGTCTACACAAGATGCAACTGGTTGTAAAATACAATATGCAGAATTCAAATAATACAAAACAAACAGATGCTTGCCTGATATATTCACAGAGGAGATTTGTGGGCTGTGGCCTACCTCAGTATCTTCTCCGGGTCAGTCAGGAGCTTTTCAGTATAATTCCAGCATCAGCGTCCTCGTGCTGTCACGCTTCATCACAATTTTAACACTGATCTGAAGGTTGTTTGGCCTCGAGAATATACTCTCCGTAATAATAGTGACTCAGAGGAAATCTTCTGAGTGTGCTACTGTTTTATCATCCAGTCGGTCCTGTTCTGCACTCTTTTCAAAAACGAAACTATGTCAAGTTGTAGTTGATGTCACTGACAGCGCCTACCTTTCGTTCTACCTGTTCACACCTGCTGGGGAGTGATGCGTTCAAGTTCCCTTCCTCACTTATTGCACGAAGCATCACTGGCTGGCTCCCAGTGGATGGTATCTGCAGCCCTGCTTCCTCAATCGCCTTTTTGCAAATCTCACAACAGGAATGTACAAATTCCCTGCTGACTCGGCCTCAGGATATCTACAGGCAAGATTCAAGCGCACCCAAATGAGCGCATTAGTTGTCATATGCGCATCACGCAGAGGGAGAGACGAAAGGCGCAGCGGCAGAGCAGTTGTAACGCAGTTTTGTGTGATTCCGTGTGAGTTAATGAAACTGTAAGTGTTATTACCTTTGATGGGTTAACTG